>NC_085136.1:296658439-296979277 GCF_035046485.1 Aedes albopictus | reverse complement strand
TCTTTTCTTGTGAAAATTGGTACTGTGTGCTTACATTTCTCTTTACCGTAAGATTGATGCTTTCTTAAACATGATTGATTACGGAAAAGGAGCAATATGGTATTCATGGAGCAATTATTTTTATTTCTTTTTATTCATGAATTTTAACTGAAGCTAATTCTCCACACTTCATGGAGCAAAGTGTACTCAGCTGTGTTATATAGACATTCCTTTTGGTCTCTCTCTCTCTTCTCTCTCTCTCTTCTTGGCGTAACGTCCTCATTGGGACAAAGCCTGCTTCTCAGCTTAGTGTTCTATGAGCACTTCCACAGTTATTAACTGAGAGCTTCCTCTGCCAATGACCATTTTGCATGCGTACACGCAAAACAAGAAAAGCTACCAAAAATTGAGATATGTCTTTTCTACCAATTTATGTATTAAAAACGTACAGAAAATGTGATAAATCATAATCCATTCGTTGTATTAAGATGCGCTACACGGTTCCATAGCTTCCATACCACTACACACAAACACCTCCATTCAAACCCGAGAAGTTGAACCGGGCTGCATCTAAAAATAACTTTCGCTTCGCTGCTGAGCTTCGCGTCCTATTGTCTACATGGAATTTTCCACTTGCAAACAGCAACCTGCTGGATGCGGGCTTTTCAGTGCACAATGGGTCTTGAGTCGTATTTACGAAGACAAAAATGTTTCTGCCAAGTTCTGTCATTTTTTTTTTCATTATTGTGAAATGATTACGGTCAATCAAGTGTGGCTTATCTAAAAATCTGCTGATTAATAATTCTCTATACAATAAAACATTCGATTGATTTGATTGATTTGTCTTTATTAAAGAGACTTTCAGCCATTGGATAAAACATTCGAATCATTAGAACTTTTCGAAAAGTTTTCAATAAATTGCAACTTTTTTGCCTTTGGTCATATTTTAGTCGAGTCCAACGATACATGAAGACCAATACATTAGTCACAAACTTTCAAAATTTAATTTAATTCGGTTCGCTTAGTCCTAAGGTACAGTAATTTGATAAACGGAAGTCAAAAACTAGATATAGATAGAAGGGCTCTAATTTCGTGTAAAGTTGAATAATCAATCAAGCCCAAATTTGCACCAATTAAATCAAACTCGTTGAGGAACAAGTAATCAAAATTTGAACAAAATTTGAATTTGAAGTAATCAAAAGTGAACCGAATGAAATGCGACATTGCACAATTATGACTAATACACAGCTCTTTGAAAAACCTTTGACTTGACTTAGACACGTTCAAAGAAAACAAACTTACAGCTTGTTGATTACTTCACGAAAAAATTCCAATCATTTGAATGATTTTGCAAATGTGTAACTAGCGCCGCCTAGTGGACCATTAACTGTAAGCCCTTGACTCACTTAACAACGTTGTCGAAGATACCAACTTTCCAAGTAGTGAGAGTCCTGAGATATATGAAATTTAAAATTTGCCGTTTATTGGTGGAATTTCTAATTAAACGATCCATCACCATCCATCATGGCATCGCAAATAAAATTATTAGAAAGCAGATTTTTGAATCAGTTCAACCAGACGAACCACCCTAACATAACAATCATAGGGAATAGGGTCAACAATTGAAAATAAACTTTCTAAAACACAATATGTGTCTAAAAACTTAAAGCTGAAGCTTAAACAATTTTGTCTTCGCAAATACGGCTCTGGACCCATTGTGCAGTGTGGCGGCTGTATCACTTCCATCACCAAGCCACGTTTGTGTTGATGATGATGGCTTTCAGCCACTTGTCTATTCATGTGCAGTTATAGCCGTGCTGGTTAGTGCGCAGGATACCGTGTGTCACCATGATAGTGTCTCGGTTCGATTCCCGCCGCCGCCCGTATTTCTTTTTAAACATGTATTGGTATTTGATGCCGCCGCTGCTGCCATGATCAGTCTAAAAATAGAACAAATAATGATAAACCAGTGCGACAGAGCACACGCACACATGCGAAATTTTCCTTTTCCAGATTCTAGGAAGCCAATACAATTTTTGGTATACTGCCACCTACCAATTTTTGTATTTGCAAGGCCCTAATACAATATTTGTATATGTTTCATACCCAATTGTATTTGAATCTGCCAATCTCAGGTTGCGTGTGTATCGTGTGGCAGGCACGAAGATACTCTATGCCCAAGGAAGTCAAGGAAATTTCCTTTTACGAAAAGATCCTGGACCGATCGGGAATCGAACCCGTCACCCTCAGCATGGTCATGCTGAATACCCGTGTGTTAACCGCCTCAGCTATATGGGCCCTTCCTTTTGGTATCTGTCGTTAATTTACCGTCACCTCACTGTTAACCTAAAAATGACCGACTTTTTAACCTACTTACGATCAAGCTTACGATTTCAATAGGTTTGTCGACGTTTTTCATTTAATCTTACTAAAATATGTACACATAAAATATTCCTGAAAGTCCGCTGAACACTTTTTTTTTGGCATTTGGTTCGAGCTTCCTATCAAAATATATACTATAACCTCCATTTATGCACTTTTGATTTATGCACCTTTTTTTGCCCTGGGGAAAGCTACTCAGAAACAATATTGTGCATAGAAATATTTAATAATGACGGGAACTATTGCAAAGGTGACTAGGGGGTGTTTTTATGGAAGAGCAAAGGAAAATTACATGGGCGTTTCAGGGGGCCCAAGGGGTTTCAACGGGGTACCAGAAGTTTTCAGTCGCGTTTTTGGTGGTCTGAAGGGGTTTTCGAAAGAATAGCAGAGAGTTTCAGAGGATTTTCGACGGGTTTTGTATGCGTTATAGGTACATTTTAGAGGGTTTCCGAAGGTCTCGCGTGCGTTACATGGGGTTCGAGTGGGTCTTAAGGGGGTTTCGGAGGCATTTCAGGAAGTCTCAAATCATTTTAGACTGGTTTTAGAGGCGTTGCGAAGGCGTTTTTGGGGGTTTCGGAGTCTCTCAGGTGCGTCACATGGGGCCCGAGGGGGTTTCAGGGGAATTTTAGAGGCATTTCAGGATGTTTCAGAGCATTTTAGTCGGGGTTCAGAGGTGTTACGGAAGCGTTTTCTGGTGTTTCGGAGCCTCGCAGGTGCATTACATGGGGTCCGAGGGGGTTTCAAGGGGATCTTGGAGGTATTTCAGAAAATTTCAGAAGGGACCCCATCACAATATCATTTGAAACGCCCCTGAAACACCCTTTGATTTAACCCGTTGAACCCCAGGTAAAAAATAAAAGTTCAAAAAATCGCCAACAGCCCATTTCTTAACAGAATTTAACAAAATTTTGAACACAAACTCGCACAACACTATAGTTTTGGAAATATATGGGATCATCATTTTCTTGGACTTCTGGACGGAGTAAGGCCGGTGGGTCAGTGGGTCAAGTCGGGCAAAAAAAAGGCCAAGTACGATTTGCACCCCCATAACTTTCCTCTTAACGAAGTATTTCAATGGGAGTTTGCACATTCCGTTGCCTAATGATAGTTGATGTTGCTACAGGTTCCAATTTGAGATTTTCCGATAGGTTTCTTTTGAGTTCTTGGGATATTCAACATTTTTGAACCATCCAAGTCTACATTTGAGTTTGTTGTTTTCAAATGAAATTAAACACGAGATATTATTCCCTTATTGACCCCATAGGTAATCGGAGACATCTATAGAACATGTGTTGTTCTTGTAGTACTGTTGATATTTCCTGAATATCTCGATGGATTGTCCGAATCCGTCCTTACAAAACATGAACACTCGAAATAATCACCAAGGATTGTTTTCAATGATTTTTATCGCTCTTATTTGCACCAATACTTGAACATCTGTATAATGTTTGTGATATCAACGAACTGTAGAAATTTTGGACGATCTGATTGAAGTCATGCCTTGACTACAGAGAACTGTAGATGGACTACAATTAGACCTATTTGCATGCGGAAAACAATGATTAGCTCCAGAAACCAATACTACATCGAACAGGAGTAAGCAAAAGCCTCGACTAGATTCCTGAGTACCCGGGATGGCCTGGCTGAAGTCAGGCCTTGAGTTCATTGAGCTGTAGATAAACTGTAATCACATGTTTTACCTATGTGGAACCTCTGTGCACTGCATAAACTCATATTCGATCATGTGTCAATAAATAGGTCCCACACAACTATTCCTAGGAAAATGTGATGACCCAAGCGAAGTCATGCCTTGACTTCAGAGAACCATAGATGGACAAAAATGAGAGTTATTTGCACGCGGAAAACTTTGGTTAGCTCCAGAAACCAATACTGCATCGAACAGGAGTAAATAAGTTCCTCGACTAGATTCCTGAGTACCCGGGATGGCCTGGCAAAAGTCAGGCCTTGAGTTCATTGAGCTGTAGATCAACTGTAATCACATTTTTTACCTGTGTGGGATCTCTGTGGACTTCATAAACTCATATTCCACCATGTGTCAGGGAAAAGGTCTTGCACAACTATCCCTAGGAAAATGTGATAACCTAAGCGAAGTCATGCCTTGACTTCAGAGAACCATAGACGGACAATAACGAGTTTTTTACACGCGGAAAACAATAGTTAGCTCTCGAAACCAATACTACATCGGCCTGGCAAAAGTCAGGCCTTGAGTTCATTGAGCTGTAGATCAATTGTAATCACATGTTTTACCTGTGTGGAACCTCTGTGCACTGCATAAACTCATATGCGATCATGTGTCAGGGAAAAGGTCTTGCACAACTATTCCTAGGAAAATGTGATGACCCAAGCGAAGTCATGCCTTGACTTCAGAGAACCATAGATGAACAATAATGAGAGTTTTTTGCACGCGGAAAACAATGGTTAGCACCAGAAACCAATACTACATCGAACAGGAGTAAGTTAATTCCTCGATTAGATTCCTGAGTATTCAGGATGAAGTCAGGCCTTGAGCTGTTGATGAAATGAAATCATATGCTTTACCTGTGTGAAATCTTTGTGAACTACATAAACTTATACTCTATCATGTGTCAATGAGCAGGTTCTCAAAACTGGTGTCCGGCCATTTGGCCGAATGCCGTTTGGCCGAATGCCGTTTGGCCGAATGCCGTTTGGCCGAACGCCATTTGGCCGAATGCCATCTGGCCGAAAGGGTCGTTTGGCCGAATGCCGTTTGGCCGAATCATGATCAAAAGAATTCAGAGGAAGTTTTTGACATTCTAACTGCCAATATGATTATCAGAAGTATTTCCTTCTTTTTATCATAGGCTATTCTTTCTAGTTTTAATATTTAGGGATTAGTTGGCGTTGAAACTGTCAATATATCATCGAAGATTTTTCCTTCTTTGAATCATAGGCTGTTCTTTCGAGGTATACTGGGACGGGGAACAGTGGTATGGTCACTTGATTTCATCATTCATTTTTCGGCCAAACGGCATTCGGCCAAATGGCATTCGGCCAAATGACCCTTTCGGCCAAATGGCGTTCGGCCAAACGGCATTCGGCCAAATGGCGTTCGGCCAAATGACCTGGAACCCTCAAAACTATTCCTACGAAAATTTAATAAACTAAGCGAATTCATGCCTTGATTTCAGAGAACCGTAGATGGATACCAGTTAGAGTAGTGTATTGATATGGGAATCAAATATGTTACTGAAACATGAAAACCCAGGATGGTTTGGTTGAAGTCAGTCCTTGATCTCAACACGTTGTAGAGAAACTGTTATTATAGATGTTTGTATGCATGAGACTCCTTTTTATGTGCATGCACAAAAACGAGAAAATTTGATATAAAAATGTCCTAAATGTAAATCTAAACCATTGGTAAGTAAATGTAAGCTGTATTGTTAAGTAAATGTAAGCTGTATTGTTAACTGTATCGTATAAACTGTATATACCTCATCACATGAATATGAACAAATTAAATGTTTATGCATTTTTACACGATATGAAAATGGTTTGGCTCGTATTTTACAGCAACATTTCAGGGCAGCATGTACATTACAGTACAGTTCGCCAGCATGTATATAACCTCAATCCTTTCATATAACAAAAAATGTCTGGATTTGAATATTTGAAAACGTAATAAAATAGGCTTCTGGTACATTTCTTGTTGGGTTTCTGGCATTGATGGATATATATTGGTAATATCATGTCCAGAAAAAGCCACGAGCTCTACGGGAAAATCACACAAGTGGCAAGAATTGTTATCAACATCTGCAGATGCAGAGGCATATTTGATCTGTTATGGATACAAACGATTGCAATCATCACTTCCTTACCCCTCCCTACATTGATCTGCAACATGTCATGGAAGACGCCATTGTCGCCTAAAATAGAAGATCACCAACACTCATACACCGAAGATGCCTGCCAGTCCCCGGCAGATATCCCACTGGTTCCTTGTGTGAGTGTAGCTGTTCTGGCGATACGGACGGTCAATCAAGCTCAAACGAAGTACAGCTTTACGCTATAGCTTGTCGTCGAAGGCTTTTTGAACAGAATCGCGTTATACTCAGCAAAGTTAACTAACGAAATTCATCAAAATACCTTATACATTTTTACCATAACTGTAAAGTATGAATGCCATAAGAATTTTTTATGAGAAAAGAGCAAACAATCGTAAAATGATCCAGACTGAAATCAATCCGGAAATGTGCTACCATATATGCATAAAATCAAGCTGTGAGTCGATTCTGCATCATATAGCGACCTTATGAAGTTCATTACAAACGTTATAAAAAATACACTATACACCGTCTGCAATCAGAGGTTGCACAGACTGAACGATCTCTAACATTAGGCAACGGTCAGCACACGAAACATCCAGTGGTCCAGTGGAGAATTATCCGTTTGACGAGAAGCTTTCACCGACTGGAGCGGGAATCGAACTCACACTCCGAGGTTTACGAATCGCCCAGATAACAGACGCCACTAACCGCACGGCCATGAAGCCCACAACACACGAACACTATCTGAGATGCTGGTGGAAAGTAATAAACAAATATCAGCTGTTCCCGGCAACAGCAACCAGCTGATTTACATTAGTGTTCGTGACACAACGCTGCGAGAGCTCTGTTCAACCAAATTATCAGCTTCAATTCAAATCGTATCAAGATCCGGCTGGTGTTTATTTCGAATTTCTTCCCGGAAATCATCATAACAGTTTCGAAGCAAGGTGATTGTTCGCATAATAACATAGTAACGGTAACAATTCTAACTTTTTCGTACGAAACGTAATGTTTTAGATTGAATAACCATGAGTTCCGAAGAAAGTTGTGAGGATGAGGCAGACGAGCTTTCCGGCGATCAAACAATATCCGACATTTTGTCAGAAGATGACAGTCTTGTGGATATCGAAGCTTCGGTTCCTCGTCGGGATAGTGAAAAAGCGATTTTTTATTACGGAAAGAATGGGATCAAATGGAGTAAGAAGAGTTCTCATAGCACGCCTGGAGAATTCGACCATTCGAGGCATTGCTTGAATGATAGCGCAACTAAAATTCAGTCGGCTAAGGATGCTTTTCAGCTCTTCTTTCCCGACAACTTGATCAGCTTGATGGTGAAATATACCAACATGTATGCTCGTCGTAGACATAACCGTGGTCGTTCAAAGTGGAAGGATGTTTCCGTTCCCGAGATGAAGGCGTTTATTGGCGTGCTGATTGCGGCAGGTAGGATGCACCAAAATAATTTGAATAGTAAACTCCTATGGGCGGACGACAGTGTTTGGGCACCTCAGTTTTACAAGCTGGCTATGTCTCGAAACAGATTTAGTGAAATATTCATAAATTGGCGGTTTGACGATCGAAGTACCCGGTCACGTCGATTTAAAGCATCTCAGGATAAATTGGAACCTGTGAAGATATTCTATGAAACAGTTGTCGATCGATGCATCAAAGTTTACAATCCTGGAAAGAATTTGACAGTCGATGAGCGGCTGTGCACATACCGCGGTAAGGTTTCAAACTTCTTGGCAAAGTATCAAATGATGAATTATAAAATAACATTTGTGCATCATTTTGCTTTAAATTTTCACAGAAGTTTTATGTAAGGCTCGAGTGTCCTTAGTAATCCAACACTGCGCATTTTCAAATGAGTTTATCAAAACTGCTGAAATTTTGCAAGAAAATGTCTGCGCTTATAATAATTGTTTACAAAATTTCATCAAATAGCTACTTATTAGACCTTCAATATGCAGATGAAATTTGTATGGTATAAAATGCGTGGCATGAGCGTCTTTGAGCAACAGTTGAAAGTATTGCTCCAATTGTTTTTCCAATTTTTTTACTAGCAATAAGGATATAGGGGATTTTTATTTTATTTTCGGCAGTTTTGTTTATTATTGGGTATATTCTAAATTAAAAGTTATCCTTGAAGCTCTCGTTATCTAACTGGATAATACAAACAAGTTTCAAGCAATTTGGCCGACAAAAACCTCTTATGATGAAGAAAACAAAACCATCGAAAATACTCAAAGTCACTCCATTGAAATATTTTGAGTTACATTTTTGCCATTTTTACCAATACGTTGCAAAGTTACAGCAGTGCTTCATGTCCCCAGATTCAGATAGCGGCTGATTCAAACTTTATATCCTTTTCGTTATTTTTTTTATATCCTTTGCGTAAATAAAAAAATCTGAATCTACATTAAAATTATGTTTACAAAACAGCAAAATGCTCACAAATGATCTCATAAAAAATAACTACATGTTGAAGTATCATGTTTGCTCTTGATGGACTTTCAGGACATGTCCCTTTCCGGGTTTACATGACATGAAATCCAAACCTGGAAAATATGGAGTGAAGTTTTGGTGCTGTTCATGCGTCGACTGTCAATACATATCCAATTTTCAAATTTACACGGGTAAAAAGGGCGAAACACCAGAAAAGGGGCAAGGAAAACGTGTGGTGCTAGACTTGCTTCAGCCGTTCCTCAACTCATGGCGTGAAGTAACAACAGATAACTTCTTCACATCGCGGGAGTTAGCGGAAGACCTATGGAAACAAAAGACACTCATAACTGGAACCCTCCGACAAAATAAACCAGACCTTCCCGCAGAATTTGTGTCGGTTAAAGGACGAGAGCAGAACTCGGTTCTGGTGGGGTACAACAACCATTGCGCCGTAACATCATTTGTCGAAGGTAAAAAGTCTAAAACCTGTTGTTGTGCTCACTACCAATCACGAAGCTACCGAAAAAAGCTCAAATAAACCAGCGATTGTTATTCATTATAACAAAACGAAAGGGGCAGTCGACACAGGTGATTTCGTCACCCGAAACACGAATTGTTCCCGAAAAACTAGAGTGTGGTCGAAAAAAGTAATTATGGAGATTATCAATATAGCTTGCCTCAATGGAAGTTGCGTCTACAGAAAAGTGTTTGTTCCGGAGAATCACTTATGGCGATCAGAGTTCTTGAAACGCTTATTTAACGAACTGATTCAAGAGAATGTTTTGATTCGGAGTGAAAACCGGTACATTGGATCTAACATGAAAAAATCATTGAAAGATTTCAGCAGTCAAATGGCGGTTTATAACAAAAGAGATAAATGTTGCTCATCGTCTAAAAGCTTAAGAAAGTGTGTTAAATGTAAGCAAAAGTTATGCCTTAAGCGTGGAAAAGTCATCAAAATCATTATTTGCGTAAATTGCCGAAGGCAGCATTCCCAAACTTTTCGAGTACAGACGGTAAATCTTAAACGAAAAAGATGTGAACTATGCAAGAGAGACAGAAAAACGATGACTACTTGCTCGTATTGCGCGGTGTTCGTATGTGGAAACTGTAGTAGAACTACATAGGGATTTATTTGTCATAAATGCAAGGCATAAACGGGTACATCAGCATTGTGACATAGCATACGTTTTTCAAATAAAGTTTAGAGCAAAGAGTAAACAAGTTTTATTTATCTTGATGACGAAACTTTGTGAACCGCTTCATAAAACATTTCTCGTGGATGTATGTAGGGTGACAAAGGTTATTATCGGCAGGTTTGTTCTCTTCGTCATGGTTTTTTTTTGTGGGCCAAATTGCTAGAAATTTGGGCATACAACTCAGCTTAGTTGGGAAGGATTGGAGGCCAACTTTTAGATCAACAGGTTCCATAAAAAAAACCATGACGAAGAGAACAAAACTGCCGAAAAAACGTAAGTACCTCTATGTACAGTGATCGATTTTTCTTCATCGACTTCACCGAATTTCTTTTGGATTTTTTCCGAGAAACACTTTCAGTTTTCGGATGGCTTCTAGATGTAGCCCGCTGCGACAAGAACAAGCGTCTACAACAACAAACGCAACCGAATATTATTTGATCCGAACACCCCAACTCCCCCAATTGATGTCCATCTCAGTCAAGGCATGAATTCGCTAAGTTTATCAAATTTCCATAGAAATAGTTTTGAGAGACCTTTTTATTGACATTGAGTTTATGAAGTCCACAGAGATGTCACACAAATAAAAGATGTGATTAGATTTCATCTACAGCTCAATGAACTCAAGGCCTGACTTTTGCCAGGCCGATGTAGTATTGGTTTCGAGAGCTAACTATTGTTTTCCGCGTGTAAAAAACTCGTTATTGTCCGTCTATGGTTCTCTGAAGTCAAGGCATGACTTCGCTTAGGTTATCACATTTTCCTAGGGATAGTTGTGCAAGACCTTTTCCCTGACACATGGTGGAATATGAGTTTATGAAGTCCACAGAGATCCCACACAGGTAAAAAATGTGATTACAGTTGATCTATAGCTCAATGAACTCAAGGCCTGACTTTTGCCAGGCCATCCCGGGTACTCAGGAATCTAGTCGAGGAACTTATTTACTCCTGTTCGATGCAGTATTGGTTTCTGGAGCTAACCAAAGTTTTCCGCGTGCAAATAACTCTCATTTTTGTCCATCTATGGTTCTCTGAAGTCAAGGCATGACTTCGCTTGGGTCATCACATTTTCCTAGGAATAGTTGTGTGGGACCTATTTATTGACACATGATCGAATATGAGTTTATGCAGTGCACAGAGGTTCCACATAGGTAAAACATGTGATTACAGTTTATCTACAGCTCAATGAACTCAAGGCCTGACTTCAGCCAGGCCATCCCGGGTACTCAGGAACAGGGAATGAAATTATCAGCAAATTGAGACGAAAAACGGCGTTTTTCGAGCAACCGATTTTTTCTGTTTTTACTTGTCCTGTGAGAAATGTTTATCGGTCGTTGCTGTTTGTCCACGATCAAAGATAGCCGAAAACTGGAAATCTCTCTTTTCATTTTCGCTATCCAACTTTATCGCCTGCAAAGTTATCGCGATAACTATCAGAAGGCAAATAACAAAAATTTGCCGTTAACGGGATTCGAACCTAGACCCTCCACAAAAATGTATATGAGCGCGCACCATAACCACTCGACCACACAAGCTGCTCGAGAGAGGACAGAAATTTTATACATAGAAGCTACAGCCGGTGACGACGTGACTACGGAAAGGCGAACAAAGAGCAGAAAGCAAACCAGTCAGCTTTTCATTGGAGATGATAATCGATTTTCGGCGCTGCGGAACGAGCGAAAACACATTCTCGGGAGAAACCCGGGTCTGAATTTATCGCACGTCTTTTTTCGCCGATAATGCGTGTGGGTGAGTTTTCTACTATCGCGGTCGTGATCGATAATTTCATTCCCTGCTCAGGAATCTAGTCGAGGCTTTTGCTTACTCCTGTTCGATGTAGTATTGGTTTCTGGAGCTAATCATTGTTTTCCGCATGCATATAGGTCTAATTGTAGTCCATCTACAGTTCTCTGTAGTCAAGACATGACTTCAATCAGATCGTCCAAAATTTCTACAGTTCGTTGATATCACAAACATTATACAGATGTTCAAGTATTGGTGCAAATAAGAGCGATAAAAATCATTGAAAACAATCCTTGGTGATTATTTCGAGTGTTCATGTTTTGTAAGGACGGATTCGGACAATCCATCGAGATATTCAGGAAATATCAACAGTACTACAAGAACAACACATGTTCTATAGATGTCTCCGATTACCTATGGGGTCAATAAGGGAATAATATCTCGTGTTTAATTTCATTTGAAAACAACAAACTCAAATGTAGACTTGGATGGTTCAAAAATGTTGAATATCCCAAGAACTCAAAAGAAACCTTTCGGAAAATCTCAAATTGGAACCTGTAGCAACATCAACTATCATTAGGCAACGGAATGTGCAAACTCCCATTGAAATACTTCGTTAAGAGGAAAGTTATGGGGGTGCAAATCGTACTTGGCCTTTTTTTTGCCCGACTTGACCCAGTGACCCACCGGCCTTACTCCGTCCAGAAGTCCAAGAAAATGATGATCCCATATATTTCCAAAACTATAGTGTTGTGCGAGTTTGTGTTCAAAATTTTGTTAAATTCTGTTAAGAAATGGGCTGTTGGCGATTTTTTGAACTTTTATTTTTTACCTGGGGTTCAACGGGTTAATAAAATTAAAATGCCCCTGAATTTCCCATAATCCCATTAAAACGCCAACAAATCTTGACAGAACGCCCTTAAAAGGCTACTCAAATCCCCTAAAATGATCCCTTAAAACGTTCCTGAAACCCCTTGGGACCCCCTTTTTTGGGCTCTCTGGGAACTTTCTGGATACTTCTCAAATTCCCAGGAGTAAAACCTGTTCTCGCGAACTTGATTCCCTTTTAAGCCCAAACTTAATTGATGTATAAATTTCCTTCTTTTTATGCCTTTTTCAATTTATGCAGCCCCAGCCATGTGCAAAAAAAAGTATTCCAGTGTACCTTATAGTGCTTTTAAAAGTCCCTTCATGAAGTTTTCCGGGATTTATCAATTTTGTCAAAATACTCCTTCCAGAGTCGAAAACATTTATATCAACTGCGTTTTTTTTTGTATTTGCAAAGATATTTTCCCAAAGATATCTCTTGGGTGCGATTCGATTTCTATGAGCATCGTTTCCCAAACTTGAGCTTTGTGATCCTTATCTATTGTCATCTAGCTTTTCTTTGAACAATCCAGGTGCGTTTTCACGTGGTTGGAATTTTAATGGCATTCATGAAGTAGGCTTAGAACATTAACTATCTTTTATCCTATGTTTTATACTTTATCCTATCACTTCAAATATTTCGAGATATTGCTGTATTTTTTTTCAGTAACTTTAGATGAGGAAGATTTTTAAACGATAAGCATTCCACTATTTGGTTTGTGTTCGAAATTATTTGGCAGTTTCGCGGAATTCCGTTTTGTTTCGTCAAAGTGCAGTTTTTGAAGGCGAAATTTTTTGAGTTTGACGAAACGAAACGAAATTCCAAATCAAAAATTTCGCCTAGTTGAATTCCGTGGAATTTCACGGAATTTCGTTTCGAGGGGTATTCGGCGAAACTTTTCGGTATACCGCATACCCTTAATAATTTAAGTTCATGGTATGTTTTATTTGTCTAAATAAATTCAATATCAAAATTTGAGATTGCATATCGAACATTTCGCGACACTGACTCGAAAATGAAAGGATGTAAATCTGAAAAGATTTTCTCTAGAACTATGAGAGGGATTTCTTCAGAATGCTGAAAATGATTACACCAGAATCTGAGCGGAGGATTTTCCTAGAATCCTGAGATAGATTACTCCATATCTATGAGACGGATTGTCTCAGAGTCAAGAGAGAAATCCTCCCAGAATCCTACGATAGCTTGTCTCAGAATCCAAAGAGAAGCTTTCCCTTAAAATGTTCCAGAATCCGAAGAGGGATTATCCCAGAATCCTAAATAGGATTATGCCAAATTCCTAAGATGAATTCTACCAGAATCCTGAGAGGAATTCCAAAAGCGGTTCTTTTACATTCTTGAGATGAATTCATCTAGAATACTGAGAGAGATTCTCACGAAAAAAAAAACAGATTTTCGTAAATCTAAGACAAATTACCCAAGAAACTTAAAAGAAATGACCCAGAATCCTGAAAAGGGTAGCATAGAACCCTAAGAAGGATCACTCCAGAATCCTGGGAAAAATTTTCTCAAAATACTGGGCGGGATTGCCAAAGAAATTTGAAATATACTCTTACAGAATTCTAGGAGATAGGATTCCCCCAGAATCCTAATAAGAATTCCTCTAGAATCCTTTCAGCCAGAGTTCCCCAAAATCCTGGATGGAATCTTTTAGAATGCTGAGAATAATTCTGCTAGAATCCCGAAAGGTATTCCCAGAATTCTACGAGTGATTCCCCCGAATCCGGAGAGAGATCATTAGAAGGGATCTTTCAGATTCTTAAGAGAAATATATCTAGAAACCTAAGAAGGATTTTTCCGAAAATCTGATAAGGAAAAAAATTCTAGAATGGACATCCCCAGCATTCTGAGAGGTATTCCCATATAAAACAGACAAATTACCGCATATTCCTGAAAGACACTCGCCCAGAATCTTTAAAAGGACTCCCCTAAACTCCTGAATGGGATTGTCTCAGAACTCTGAAAGTGATTCCTCTAGAATAATCCCAAGGATTTCTCCAGAATCATGAGATAAATTCCTCAGAATCTTGAGAGAAATTTCCCTATAATTCTGACGGGGACTACCTCAGAAAGCCCAATTTTCAGAGAATCTTGCGAAGAGTACCCGCAGAATATTTAGTGATATTTTCCCAGATTATTGAAAGGATCTAACGCAGAATCCTGGAAAGGATTCCACTAGAATCCTATGCGGGATTCCCCCAAAATCCTAAGAAATATTCAGCCACAATTTTGAGAATGCTGAGTATGATTCTCCAAGAAGTCTGAGAGGAGTTCTTGAGAATGCTGAGAAAGATTTCCTCAGAATTCAGAGTGGGATCCTAAGTGAGGATTTCCAGAATCCTTAGACGAATCAACCCAGATCATCCAGGAATTTCACCCATGGTAGGGAGCTCTGGTAGAATATATATATACCTCAAAATCCAGAAATAAACTTCCTTAGAATTCGGAGATTCCCTAGATTTATCACACCAGCATCCTGAGATACATTATCCCAGAAAAAAAGAAAGACTCTTTCAAAAGGAATTCTCCCCGAATCATATTAAGGATTTCCCTAGAATCCTGGGAGAACCCAAGTAACACACTTGTCACCGAAGAGTCACGGCGGCGCAGGTTTTTGTTGCGCAGAAGTCACTGTGACTTACTTCTAACAAATAAACATTTATTTGCTAGGAGTAAGTCACAGTGACTTCTGCGCAACAAAAACCTGCGCCGCCGTGACTCTTCGGTGACAAGTGTGTTACTTGGGAAATTACCCCAGTTTTCTGAAATGGATTCTCTCAGAATCTTTAGAGGAATTCTTTCAGAATCCTGAGGGATTTTCTCAGATTTCCGAGATGGATTCTTCCTGAATCCTGTGACGGATTGCCGCAGAATCCTGTGAGAAATTTTTCTACGGGATTCTCCCAGAATGCTTAGACGGATATCCCCAGAACTTCCTGAGAGGGATTCTCCTAGAATCCTGAGAGTAATTCTCTCGCAGTATCGAAAGACATCCCATTAGAATCCTGAAAGAGATTGCCCCAGAACCCTGAGAGGGATGCTTCACAGTATTTCTCCGGCATTTCCACTAAGAATTTCTCCACGTATTTTTAAAGGAATTAGTTAAGAATTATTTCTTAGGCGCTACTACAGGACTTCGCCTGGACACATTTCAAGAGTTATATTTTCTAGGGATCTTTACAGAAGTCCATGTTATCATGCCTACGGGAATTTCTTCTGAAAAATGTTCCCAGATTGCAGCAGGAATACCCTCAGAAAATCCTCCAAGATATGTATGGAAGGATTTCTCCCAAAATTAAAAAAAAAAACTATTCTAAGAATTCTAGTAAGGGTTTCTCGAGGAGTTTCTCCAATTTTTGTCTTCAGTTATTTCTCTAAAGATTCGTTTTAGAATATTTTTGGGATTTTTGCGTGGATTTTACTAAAAAATTCTTAAATAATTCCTTCCCGGATTCTCTAAGAAGCTTCTGCTTGGATTCCATCTTATATTTCTTCATAAATATCTTCAGAAATTTTTCAGAATTGTTGGTATTTCTTCAGGAGTTTCTGCGAGGGAATTCATGAAAAGTTCTTCCACAGTTTTTTTTTCGATATTCCTCTTTTGGAATGTTTTGAAGGAATCTTTCAAAAAGCTCTTGGTGTTAGTTATGGAGATTTCAGACGAAATTCTGGAAATTTTTATGGAGGGTCTTCCGCACAAAAACTACAGTAGCAATTTCTGAAGGTGTCTTTTAAGGAATTCCTGGATGAATGCCTGATAGAATACCTGAAGATACTGTTTAAGATTGATTAATTCCAAGGAAAAAATGTTTGAGAAACTTGTGGAGGCATCTGATTAGAATTTCTGGAGGATTTTCCTGAGAAGATGACTTCTGGAAAGATCCTTACAGAAATTTTTTTTTTTATTCCTTGTTGGGTATCTAAGTCACTGCGACTAGTTGTTAGATCTATTGTGACATATGCCCCAGTTTTATTTTGCTATGTCAAGTTGACGTATTACTATTGGAGTTAGCAATAATCAAACCTTGACTGTAAGCCTGATCCCAACACGGTGCGACAGTTCGGATGAACTGTACTACCACATTAGGGTTTGTTATCCATACATCAAGGGGTTCTATTAGCCCCTTGTCGAAGAACTTAATTCTTTTAGCAGAAATTGCCGGACAACGGCACAACAAATGTTCCGAGTCTTCTTTATCCATGTCGCAAAAGCGACATACATCATCCTGAAGTTTTCCAATGAGCTTCAGATGATAACGGCTCGGACAATGGCCAGTTAGAAGGCCTGTAAAAATACTTAGATCTCTTTTTGATAGCTCTAAGATTTTGCGAGTGTTCACAAAATTTGGTTTTATAAAACGTTTGGACTGTCTCGCAACAGTGGTGTTTTCCCAGTTGGATTTTATTTTTTCATGTTCCCATGTTTTAAACTCCATTCTGAGAAGACAACCAGATACAGCACAAAACGGTTCTGGTCCTATGAATTGGTGAGACGAACCAAGTCTTGCTAGCATATCGGCTTGTTCGTTTCCATCAATTCCACAGTGCCCTGGAACCCAAAACAGCTTCACCTGATTACGGCGAGCTAATTGTTGGAGTGAATTAATACATTCCCAAACATGTTTAGAGGTGCATGTAGCTGATTTCAAAGCATTTAGAGCTGCTTGGCTATCAGACATAATGCAAATATTTGAATATCTGTAATTTCTGCGTAAGCAAATACTACTACATTCTAAAATTGCCTGAATTTCAGCTTGAAAAACAGTTGGCCATTTGCCCATAAGAATTGATAAATTAATCCCGGGGCCAGTCACACCTGCACCAACTTGGTCGTTCAGTTTCGAACCGTCAGTGTAAAACACGATCGATCCTGGGTGTAGTTCTGGGCCCCCATTTGTCCACAGATTTCGCCCAGGATTAATCACTTCAAAAGAGCGTTTAAAATTGTACTTTCTGCTCATCCAATCACCATTGTCTGTGATGAAAGAGCCGATACTGATTGTTTTTAGAATACTTAGATGCCCTTTCAGGTCACCTTCAAAGAGGTTTGTAGTTCTTTTGACCTTCAAAGCACTCTTTGCAGCTTCTAATTGAACAAATTGATGCAATGGAAGTAAGTAAAGTAAAGTGTCTAGCGCTTTAGATGGTGTACTTCGCATTGCACCAGTAATTGAAAGAGTAGCTAATCTTTGAAGTTTTTCCAGCTTCTTTTGAGCTAGTCTTTCATTAGTTTTTGGCCACCATACTAGCGACGCATAGGTAACTCTGGGTCTCACAACTGCCGAATAAATCCAGAAGATCATCTTCGGCTTCAATCCCCATTTCTTACCAAAAGTTTTTCTGCTAATCCATAGAGCATTTGTAGCTTTGGCAACCACCTGCTCAAGATGCCAATTCCAGTTAAGTTTGCTGTCAAGATGTATTCCAAGATACTTGACTCTATCTGAAAGTTCCAAATGAGTTCCTTTCAATTTTATATTGGTTATTGAAAACTTTCTTCTTCGTGGCACGGTCGTGGTTTTTGAAGGATTTACATTTAAGCCTTCTTTATCGCACCACGAAGAGACTAAATTTAGGGCAGTTTGCATTCTGTTAGTGATAATATAGTCATATTTACCACGGACTAATATGACAATATCATCAGCGAAGCCAATTATTTCGAAGCCCTCTGCTTCCAGTTTTTTGAGTAGATCATCAACTATCAAAGACCACAATAGAGGTGATAGCACGCCTCCTTGAGGGCACCCTTTAACTGCTCTAACACTAATAGATGAGCTGCCAAGGTTTGACGATATCTCTCTTTTTGATAACATCTCCCCTATCCAATCAATAATGCATTCGTCAAGGCCACGCTTCGACATAGCATTCTTCATTGAAGTATAAGATGTGTTATCAAACGCTCCTTCAATGTCAAGAAACGCAGCAAGTGAAATCTCTTTTGCTTCAAAAGATTTTTCTAGTTTTGTAACCAGCTTATGAAGTGCTGTTACCGAAGATTTGCCCTCTTGATATGCAAATTGATTTTTGCTTAAAGGGCTTTTTATTAAATATGACGATTTAATGTGCTCGTCTAGTATTTTTTCCATTATTTTTAACATAACGGACGATAGACTTATGGGTCTGAAGGATTTTGGTGATGATTTATCCTTCTTATTTGCCTTTGGGATAAAAGTGACTCGCACTTCTCGCCAAGCTGTAGGGATATAACTTAATGATAAGCTTAATCTGAACAATTTAGTTAAAATGGGTGTTAAGATTTCTTTACCCTTCTGCAGTAGTACAGGAAAAATTCCATCCCTACCAGGCGCTTTAAAGGGTTCAAAGGAATCTATCGCCCATTCAACCTTTTGTTCTGTAATAATTTCATTGGCCAGAATGCTTGCATCACTCCTGACACCTTCTAGCCCAGTTGCATCATGATTCTCATGAATATATCTCCTGGTTTCATTGTCATCAGTTTGCGATACAGTTGCATCCTGGTCTTCAGTAGAAACAACTATAGAACACGGAAAATGTGTTTTCATCATTGTTTCCAAAATTTCATTGGTACTCGTAGTAAAAGAACCGTCGTCTTTTTTTAGAGTTCCAAGACCAATTGAATGATCTTTAGCGAGGATTTTTTGCAGTCTAGCTGCAATTGGAGTACTTTCAATGTTTTCACAGGTGTGCCTCCAATTTATCCTCTTTGATCTTCGGATTTCTTTATTATAAATTGTGAGGGACTCTTTGTATTGTTCCCACTGTTGTGTTCTCTTAGCCCGGTTAAATAGTTTCCGGGTTTTCTTTCGTAATTTTTGCAAGTTGTTGTTCCACCAAGGAACATCTCTATTTGAAGAACGTTTCTGAGAAGTACAACTGCAATTGAATGCCTGTCGAACTAGGTTTGAAAGTGTTGTAGCGCTTTCTTCAAGTTCATGGCAAGAGTTTGGAATGCTATGGAAATTGTCCATTTCCGTTGAGAGTTTTGAGATATAGAGCTCCCAGTTAGTCTTCCTAGGATTTCTCGTAGTTTGTATGAGTTGATGACCAGCCTCATATTCAAACAATATATGCCTGTGATCAGACAAAGATGTTTCATCTGACACATGCCAATTTTTGATTTTTTCCGACAGTGTAGGACTACACATCGTCAAATCAAGAACTTCTTGCCTAATGGCATTTGTAAAAGTAGGTTCATCGCCTCTGTTACATAGATCGATCTCATTTCTTGAGATGAAGTCTAAAAGGTGCTCGCCCCTAGTATTGATGTCTGTGCTAGCCCATACTGTGTGATGGGCATTTGCATCACATCCAATTATGAAAGCTTTGTTTTGCTTTCTACAATATGAAACAAACGCTGCTACTTCTGGAGGAGGTACATCATCCACATCTCCCGGAAAGTATGCCGCAGCAATGCAAATTTCCGTTTTTCCGTGTATTGTAGGTACCTCCACCAAAATTGCAACAATGTCTCGATTAATAAATTGAGTAATAGGAATTGCATTTACATGCCCATTAACTAATATTGCAGCTCGCGGTGGATACTGCCCTGAATGATATAATAGTTTAGAGGAAATTGTAGGTATTCCTAATATCCTACCGTTGTTTGTCCACGGCTCCTGGATAAGGGCAATATTCAGTTTGCTCTCGGCAAATCTTTTGCAAAGTACAGCGGTTGCTCCCTTTGCATGATGGAGATTCACTTGAATGAACTGTAATTTTTTAGAAGGCATCATTTTTTTCTACCCTATATTGTTGAGTTTTTTTTTTTTCCTCAACAAATTTGTAGTCTGGCCAGATATGATGAGGGTTTTCATCCTCTTAACTCTACAAGGCACTAGGATTTCTTTCATTCTAATCAAAGATCAAAATGTTATCACTAGTATCTTAGCAGGTTTCTAGAGTACTGTTAGCCCCATATTCTGGTCTTTTGCTACCTTAACTATTAAGAAAGTAAATTGAAAAAAGAAAGAAAATAGAACAAAAACAAATAAGAATAGGACAACACAAAGCAAAATAATAATAAAAAAAATCAATCTAGTATAGATAAATAAAATATATAATAATAATGAGTGTACACGATATATGTATATGTGATAAGAAGAAAAAAAAACTGTATAGGAAAATATATATAATGATAATAGGAATAAGAAGAATAGTCAAGTACTATGTAGAAGACAAAACAAATTAAAACATAAAATTATAAAAGTTTTGCAATTTATTACTTGCCGAGGTAGGAGCTTTTTATCCTAGTCTCCCCTTTCGACTTTGCATTTTAGGTGGTGTTAGCACGCCACCGACGCTGTGAGTGTGATCATCTCACCCGACTGTAGTGCACACGAGCAATACCGTTCTTACTTGATGCCGCGCACCGGTAATACGTTGAATGTCGTAGATTGTGGCCTTAGTTTTTTCGCAAGTTAAAGCCAAACAGTAGGCACCACACTGTTACTGATTATTTTGGAGCACTTACGGCTCTGATATTTGTTATTGTTTCAATAACCTTACTTTACCCACTGGAGGGAAACAACTTGCATGCAAGACAAGCTATGCAATACATTGATACGCGCACTGCTATCGGTAATTGTTTTCTCCCGGATTATAAAACGACACTGGGAGTTAAAACAGATAAATTAATTATAATATCCCAAGCAATATACCGTCCTACACACAAAAATATGGTTTTCTGCACTTTGAAAAACACATGCACTAATCGCTCTTGAATTATAAAAGCACTTTTCACAGAGATTTTATTAATATTTTCGAGCTGATATAAACCGCACTTTTGGTGTAAGTGGCAGTGTTGCCAGACTGGACTACAGAAATTACAGACAAAAGTGTTTACGAAAATATAGAAGAAATTCCGCAAATAATTTCTGATGAATTTTCTGAAGGAATCCTTGGAAGACCTCCTAGAGATATCTCTGGATGAATTATTAGATGATTTCTAAACAGCAGCTGAAAGTATAAGTTTACAACAATCCCTGACATGTTGGAGAAAGTTACGAAGCAAACTTTGCTGAAAGATAAAGAAATCCTGGAGGAATTCTTTGGAGAATCACTGAATAAATTTTAGAAAAAAATGTATTTTCGAAGAAATCTATGAAAAAATGCCTGGTAGAACTGAAAACTTCTTCCTGGCGAAAATCCAGCAGCATTACAGGGAAACTACGAAAGAAAATCCGTGAAAAATGGTCTGATTGTATTCTTAGCAAGCCCTGGAGGAATAGCCAGGGGAACATTTGGAGGAACTTCTGAAGAAAATTCCGGAAGAATCTCTTGAGATTTTTTAGAGAAATTTTCAAGTAAATGGCTGAGAAAATCTCTGAATATTTGGAGTTTAACTTGAAGGGACCTTTGGATAAATTCCAACAATATTTTTTTGAAAGGGTTAGTGAAAAAAATCGGATTTTCGGAACATCTGAAACAATCTTTGAAAGAATGTCTAAATTTCCGTGAAAAATCCTGGAGTTGCAATTTTTGAAGAAATCTTTGAAGACATTCCTGGACAGACCCCTGGAAAATTGCTAGAACAATTTCTTGGCAAATTTTAAGAAGAAATTTTCTATATAAATCCCGAAGCAATACTCCGAAAAGCCATATAATAGTATTCCAGGATTTTTTTTCCAGATACGTCTGAAGAAAATAATGAAGGAATACATACACGATCTTCTGTAACAATCCATTAAGAAAATTCGAAGATAATCACTAAAGTAATCCCAGGATTAGTTTGTCAAGGAATTTCTAAAGAAATCCGTGGGCTGCGTGGAGCGGACCTGGTGAGATGGTTATAACACTACACTTTCACGCCGTAGACCTGGGATCGAATCCCACTCCCGAAAAATTCACAAAATGTGAGTTCTTCCTTTGGAAGGGAAGTACTGTATGGGTCCCGAGGTGAACTAGCTTAGGGCTAAGAATCTCGTTAAGACAGATATATAAAAAAAAATCCGTGGGCTAGTTTCCAGGAATTATAGGGGAAATTTCTGAAAGAATCTTTGGAAGATTCTAAAAAAATCATGGATAGGAATACATTTCCAAGCGAATCGTAGAAGAATCTTTGGAGGAATTTCGCTGACATCTTTCTGAAAAAGCAAGAACGAAACTAACTTTTCAAAAAAATTGAAAATGTTTTTTCCAAATATAAGAACAACTTGTTGAAAAATTGTTTCTCAACGTTCATTTTGAAATAGTGTTACAGGAAAAAATTTTTGATACGGAGAATGGGATGTATGGAGTGAGTAAATTTGTTTCATAAATGAACAAAAATCGATTTCAAATCGCGACATCCTTTTATGGAAAGTCGAAACAAATTTCGCTATATGTACTGTATTTTTTTCTGCACGTTTTAGAAATCAGTGCATGATTCTGCTTCAAAAACTATTATTTGCTCACCAAGTTAAAAAAAATGCTGTAAACAATTGAATTTTTTTATGTGCGTCAATAAATGAAGCATCGTAACAATTGGATTTGTTTTATTAAATACTATTTTTGGCAGGTAGAGAGAACTTAATGGAAATAGCAATAAACCACCTAGATGTGGGAACAGTGCAGTGCCACATCTGATTATAAACTCGTTTAGCAGCCTACATCCACAACATAACCGAGGTTACATAAGCGGGAAACCCCAAACAACATTCAGTACAAGCCGCCGCCATCTACACAGAAACCTTCTTGTCGTAAAGAAGGCCATTCTCTGCTTGCTTAGCTGAGTTGGTTCGCTGTATCACAAAAAGAAAATCCGTCTCCCACCGTTGCTGCTAACTCTCCCAGCACACCACGTTCTGATCAGTTCCGTGAGCAAATTGCACACTTGGGGAATCCCCAACAACACCCATAGGCCATGAGGCGGCGCGTCCGGCATAAATCAAAACATGCAACCTGAGAAAGAATAAACCATCGCATCGTATCGGCTCACTGAATCGAGATTTTCCCAATCTTAGACAGTCGATAGAGGCTCAACGACACGATACTGCACTGACTGACTGGTGAGAAAGAGTTTCGATTCACGTTGATGACTTCGAAGAGCGGCGCTTCGTTTTCAAGAGAAGCGCCTCATGTCAGCTGCGCTGCGGCTGGGTCCTACGGTAGCTGAGCTACCTATACCTATTGGTATAGGTAGGTTGGCAGGCAGATGTCCGTAAGAGTTCACGCGCTACTCGTTCACACTTTGCACCAGTCAAGGTCGTGCTCGCCTGCAAAGGAATTATGTAACCAGCTCGTGTTTATCACCAGCAGTAGCAGCTTGGATTGTGGTGTGGTATGGTGCACCACGAAGGTTGAACTGGGTGAATCACAGTTTACCGTTTTGATACCGATATCCCATACATGGTGTCATATTAAGGTCAATGTCAGCTGGGCGAACTCAAGGCAAAGTGTTTATTGTTTTGCTACGTTTATTGATATCGCAAGTAAATTAGACAATGCTGCGCATGAATATCAGTGTTTTGGCTCTATTTTATAATTTTGTTTTTAATATTTTATCGATGAAATTTTGATTCATCTAAGTTATAAGTATATTGAATACTAAAACAATTGAAAATAACTACAGATCCACGCCATTGTAAATATGACTGCTTGACAATTAGGCTGGTCTAGATGGTTTCGGGACTTTAATAAAATGATGCCTGATATCTCTGATTCAAGATTCTTAGTCTACTCAATCCAGCCACGGTTATACTCGCTTGAAGACTCGCTTGACTGTTTGCGACTTGTCCAAGACATTGGTGGGCCGTGATTTTTGAACAAGAATTCGATCACCATGATGGTCGTATACTATCTACGCTTGAAGCGTAATTCAATGGTAGCGCTTGCTCTGAGGTACCAAATAACTGATGCGGTTCGGAAGTATGACATACTTCTTGACACAGCACACACAATGTTCTGTCTACATCGGGTTCTTTGAGGGATTACACTCGACCAGGCGGACCTCCCCAAGAGTTTAAAGTGACTCGTGGTCGGAACGACGTGCTATTTTGGCTATTTTTCCTGTCTTTTGATTTTTGACATGCAAATATCAATTGGGCTATATAATGGTGAGTCGAAAAGAAGAGCGTCCAACATAGAGCTCTCAACAACAAGCAACAGAGCTCTCTGGTCCTCACAAGTTCCTACCTCATGCTTCCACGGGTCAAGCGATGACAAAGACCGCCAGCTAAGAGTTGTGTGCTTAGCTGGTAGTGCAGCCTGGGCACTGTTGTCCTTCTGACTTCAGCTAGATTGAGGAGGTACGATCCGAGTGTCTGTTCACCAAGGAGGTGCGGCTCAAACAGCGTCTGTTCTGGCATCCAGCGGCTGAGTAAGAAACGCTGCACCACGTCCAGCTAGATCCAAGGTGGTAGCCCCATCAGCGTGGTCGTCCCAGTGTTGGTTGGGACGTTAAACAGAACTGGCACGATGGCCCTCCGGCGAAACAGGAGTGTTGGCGTAGGCCCAATAAGCCACCCGTAAAAATCCCCATTGCGAATAACATAGGAGAAAATACGACTCGATACAATCGGCAAAGACCCACGCGACGAAATAAGGACTACGATTGGAAACTTGGAACATGGAATTGCAAGTCACTAGGTTTCGCAGGATGTGACAGGATAATCTACGACGAACTACATCCCCGCAACTTCGACATCGTGGCGTTGCAGGAACTTTGTTGGACTGGACAGAAAGTGTGGAAAAGTGGGCATCGAGCGGCTACCTTCTACCAAAGCTGTGGCACCACTAATGAACTGGGAACAGGATTTATAGTGTTGGGCAAGATGCGACAACGTGTGATCGGGTGGCAGCCGATCAATGCAAGGATGTGCATGTTGAGAGTTAAGGGCCGTTTTTTCAACTACAGCATCATCAACGTCCACTGCCCACACGAAGGGAGACCCGATGACGAGAAAGAAGCGTTCTACGCGCAGTTAGAGCAAACATACGATGGTTGCTCGCCGCGTGACGTGAAAATCGTTGTCGGCGACATGAACGCGCAGGTAGGAAGGGAGGAAATGTACAGACCGGTAATCGGGCGAAACAGCCTGCACGCCGTATCGAATGATAACGGCCAGCGATGCGTAAACTTTGCAGCCTCCCGTGGTATGGTAGTCCGAAGCACCTTCTTCCCCCGCAAAGATATCCACAAAGCCACCTGGAGATCACCTGACCAACAAACAGAAAACCAAATCGACCACGTTCTAATTGACGGTAAATTCTTCTCAGATATAACCAACGTCCGCACATACCGCAGTGCGAATATAGATTCGGATCACTACTTAGTCGCTGTATGCATGCGCTCAAAACTTTCGACAGTTATCACCACGCGTCGAAGTCGAACGCCGCGGCTCAACATCGAGCAACTTCGTAACGTAGAAGTGGCTCAAGACTACGCGCAGCAGTTAGTAGTGGCCCTGCAAACGGAAGAGCAGCTTGGCGCAGCTACACTTGAAGACGACTTGGAGGGACATCCGATCCGCCATAGGTAGTACCTCGGCTACAGCACTAGGCTTCGCGAGTCAGAATCACAGAAACGACTGGTACGACGGCGAATGTGGACAGTTGAAAAACGAGAAGAATGCAGCATGGGCGAGAATGCTACAACACCGCACGAGAGCGAATGAGGCACGTTACAGACAGGCGCGGAACAGGCAGAACTCAGTCTTCCGGATGAAGAAATGCCAGTAGGAAGAACGAGATCGCGAAGCGATGGAAGAGCTGTACCGCGCTAAGGACACACGGATGTTCTAACCACTCGCGCAGAGGCTTCGTGACACAAGCCGACATGTGCCGAGATAATCACGGAAATCCTCTCATGAGCGAGCGTGAGGTGGTCGAGAGGTTGCAGAAGCATTACGATGAGCACCTCAATGGCGACGTTACAAGCACCGAAGGGGTGGGGTAATAGATCTAGAAGTACGTGCGCAGGACGGAAGATTTCCAGCATCTAACCTCCTATAGATTGAGGAGGAGGATGGCCAGTTGAAAAACAACAAAGCCGCTGGAGCAGATCAACTACAAAGCGAGCTTCTTAAAAACGGTGGAGAAGCACTGGTGAGAGCACTACACTGGGTCATTATCAAGATTTGGGAGGAGGAAGTATTACCGGAGGAATGGATGGAAGGTACCGTATGTCCCATCTACAAAAAGGGCTACAAGTTGGATTGCGGGAACTACCGCGCGATCATACTACTGAGCGCTGCCTACAAGATACTCTCTCAAATTTTATGCCGCCGATTATCACCGATTGCAAGAGAGTTCGTGGGGCAATATCAGGCTGGATTCATGGGTGAACGCGCTACAACGGACCAGATGTTCGCCATCCGCCAGGTGTTGCAGAAATGCCGCGAATACAACGTGCCCACACATCACTTGTTCATCGATTTCAAATCGGCGTATGATACAATCGATCGAGAACAGCTATGGCATATTATGCACAAATTCGGATTCCCGGATAAACTGATGCGATTGATCAAGGCGACGATGGATCGAGTGATGTGCATAGTTCGAATCAGAGACACTTTCGAGTCCCTTCGAATCTCGCAGAGGGTTACGGCAAGGTGATGATGGTCTTTCGTGCTTGCTGTTCAGAGGGTGTTTAGAGGGTGTAATCAGGAGAGCGGGGATAAACACGAGTGGAACGATTTTCACGACGTCCGTTCAGCTGCCTGGTTCTGCTGATGATATTGATATTATAGCTCGTAAATTTGAGACGATGGAGGAAACGTACACCCGACTAAAGAATGGAGCCAGTCGAGTCGCATTAGTGATTAATGTGTCAAAGACAAAGTACATGATGGCAAAGGGCTCCAGGGAGGAATCACCGCTCCCGCCACCCCGAATTTCTATCGACGGTGTTAAAATCGAGGCGGTTGAAGAATTTATGTACTTGGGATCATTGGTGACCGCCGAAAACGACACCATCGGAGAAATTCAGAGACGTATTTTGGCAGGAAATCGAGCATGCTTTGCACTCCGCAGAACTCTGCATCGAACAAAGTTCACCGTCACACGAAGTTAACTACCTACAAAACGCTGATTAGACCGGTTGTCCTCTAGGGGAACGAAACATGGACTCTACGTGCAGAGGACCAACGCACCCTTGGAGTTTTCGATCGGAAGGTGTTGCGTATCATCTACGGCGGAGTGATGGAAGACGGGACTTGGAGAAGGCGAATGAACCACGAGCTGCATCAGCTGCTGAGAGAACCAGTCTTCAACGGGTCACGTCATCAGGATGCCGGATGGCAACCCGACTAAAATGGTTCTCGAGAGTCATCCGACCGGTACAAGAAGACGTGGTGTGAAGCGAGGTGGGTAGATCAAGTGAAGAACAATTTACGGACTCATCGCAGAGTACGGAGCTGGAGACACACAGCCATTGACCAAGTAGAATGGAGACGACTCCTACGTATATCAGACTTAGGCCTTAGTATGACAGGTAAGGTGATACTGAGAAAAAAGAAAAATGCTAGCGACGCCAATGTAAACTCCGCGTAAACAGACTAAAATTCACCGTCATTTATGAAAATTCTAGTGAACAAAACGTAGAATAGCCTCCAAAATTTCTCACTTTCAGACTAACGCACCCTTAATTTAGACTATTATATTCCGTTTGTTATTGAAATGCTGGTTTACTGATCTTTTCTGCTCGTTTTCGTGCACATAATATCAAACATTTTCTTGAGCACAGCTGGCTTCTGGAAAGAGCTGGGACCTCTCGGGCTACTTCAATGGTTGTCTCCGACGGTGCTAATGACCATTACTGTCGTCAGTCCGAGTTTATGCAATCTGGTTTCTCCCTCACTGAACAGCTGCAGCAGTGTATATCTAGGACTTTCTATGTGGTTTCCTATTGCAGGTTGCAACTCAAAGCATGACCGAGTAAACAACGTAGGACGATGACGACGAATGAAATGAGTTGCCCATTACTAGAGCTTGTTATGCAGGTCAGTGGTTAAATGCGCCCTCCTACTATTCATCTGGTCCATTTACTTACTATACGAAACTATCTGGTGCAATTTTCTCCTGGCTGCTATGTGAGACGAGACAACATCTTCTGCCGAGAAACTACAACCATCTCAAACTGTCATTGATCTCTGACCCAGATTTTGCTAGTTCAGGCAAAACAAAACGTTTCGGCAGAAAAGCCGAGCAAACGACCTTTCCTTCGTTCGTCTTCTAAGGTTTCGGGGTTTTCCAAACCGGTACTGCCGTTCAACCGTTCACTCTAAAAGTCTAGTCTGACTCATTCTCTCTCAGTAAATCACGGATTTGAATCTAGATGTCTGCCCCCACAAAGCAACCAGACGTGAATGGGCCCGGTCGGTCGGTCGGTCACACATGGTGATTACAACATCGCTACTCGGAGTAGGCTCACTGCTCTGCTCACCACTCCAACCGCTCTCCCGCATATGCAATTGTTGGCCTAACTCCGGCCAAAACAAACCTTCTGCACCGGGCGGCGGGCGGTGGAATACCAACACGAACGAAGATGACGTCGATGCTGAGAGTAAAACCGATGTGATTCGAATGATGAGAAGGTTTCTTTCTTCGTGGGCTTAACGTCGATACCTGGGCTCCAACTGTTGACTTAAAGCTGTGCGTGCATATACTACTGGAGCACTGTTTGTGTTTTACGGTTCAGCCTATTTTGATTTGCTTACCTCCTTAAATTGAATGTATACGATACAGAGGTGGATTTAGTGAATATTATTTTATAGTCAATCAATTCAGCTGAGCTTTACCTTAGCTGTTGAGGGAATGGCAACTCAAAATTTCGATGTTTTCAATGGTAGACGATTCTATATTAAGGACATTAGATGTGACAGGACAGCAGTATATACACAAAGTTTAGTAAGATATTTTACCATTTTAGGATACATTACACATTTTAACTTGTTCCACGTCACTTTTAAGACAAGACATTATTGATAACATAACGCTACAATATTCGGTTTGCAGCTGCTGATCTCCACGCTTGATCATGCCGAATGCTCGCCAGATCACGGTCTACGGCAGCAAGCTGGATTCCGTGCCGGATGATCCTGTGTGGACCATATTGTCACACTCCGTATCGTCTTGGAGCAAATCAATGAATTCCATTAGTCTCTTGACCTGGTTTTCATTGATTACGAAAAAACTTTCATCCGTCACAATCACGAAAATATGTGGGATGCCTTAGGCGAAAGGGTGTCCCTGAGAAAATCATCGGCCTCATTGAAACACAGTACAGGGCATTTTCGTGCAGAGTACTGCACAACGGTGTTTTGTTCGATTCCATCTGTTCCTCATCGAATTCGACGAGATACTGCTAGGTGTGATTGATCGTGAACCAAATTGTTGGTTGCTGTGATAGCCCATAACCATGGAGCAGCTTGAAGACTTTGAATTGGCTGATGACGTTGCTCTCCTAGCTCAACGGCACTCTAATATGCAGAGCAAGCTCGATGCTCTTGCCAATCGCTCCTCGGCATCAGGTCTTACCATCAACATCAACAAGGCCAAACCGTTGGATGTAAACACGGTCAACCCTTGCAGCTTTACGATAGCTAAGCAAGCAGTGAAGAATGTTGAAGCTTCCAATATCTTGGTAGCCAAATGGCGGCCGATGATGGCACCAAGATCAACATAGGTGCACGGATCAAGAAGGCGAGGACTGCTTTTGCGAGTTTAAGAAATGTATGGAAAATCAACTGTATGGAATTTTCAACTCGAACGTGAAATCCGTGCAAGTGAAACTTGGTGTGGATGCGCACTGGCGGAAACGAAATCTGCATGCAAGCGTTAGATTGGAACCCAGCAGGGCAAGGCGATGGCGAGCAATCGCCCAGGATAGAGATCTGTTAATTTGACCCTCTGAAAGTAGTAAGGTAAGCCACTTCTCCAGAATTGGGCGGATTTCTCCCATAGTTCCTCCAACAACAACTCCCAGAGTTTCTCCGACCTTCGGCATTAGTCTAGCAATTTCTTTGGGGAACCCTACAGAAATTTCCGCTGGTTTGCCTCCAGTAGAACGTTTTTTTCTGGGGTATCTCTGGCAGAAGGAATTCCTTTCAAACTTATCTAGGCAAAGTTAGGTCAGCAAAGTCTTCAAGGAAATCTTTCTGAAATATCTCCAGGAGTTCCATCGGGATTTTCTCTAGAAATTCCGCCGGGAATTCCTGCAAGAATTCAATCGGAAATTCTTGCAGATGTTTCATCGATAATTTCATCAGGAATTAGTTCTGAAATGCATTCAGGAGTTCCTTCAGGTATTATTTTCAGAAATATCTCCAGCAGTTCCTCTAAGAATACCTCAACCCTTTTGAGCTTGAGGGGTCATATATGACGCCTATATAGAAACGGATGTATTAATTTACGCATTTAATAGAACAGAACACTGTCTTCGGCAAAGTTGTTGCAAATTGAGTCATCTATTAAGGAAAAATGGGAATATTTGTATTTGAGACTTCATTGGCAACCTAGAACATCCTGAGCACCAAGAAGCAAGGAAAAAGTTGAAATAATTAGCGTAAAAGTTGTTCTAAAAGCTGGATTTAGATATGGGTTACGTTCATACGAATTCATTTAACCTTCGTCAAGAATATCAGAAGGTGTTTTGTATTATTGGATGTTGTAGGTGTTCCGAACTATCTTGTAGTAAAGTCCTTCGAATCTACAACAATAATTTTACGCGTTTTCGCCACAAATAATAGCATTGCATAATCTACTGAGATCCGTGAAGCTCTTGAAGCCTATAATGCCATTTACAGACACTATAGGGATATTCCAGTTCAGCCAAACTACTGTGGAGTCAGAACTTCAGGACTTTACTCGTAACAGTAGCCATATCTATTATACTGAGTAACGTTGCATTATCAACCGCAGTTACTAGATCAACTGAAGATTACTAGATATTATTAGAAACCTTTGGGACATTCGGGGTCATCCAAACTGTGATACAGTTTATCTCTTGTCAGTAACAGTAGTTATTCTCAGGTGTCAGCCGCTCTCGGGGGGAAGAGCAACTGACGAAAAATTGCAAGTGCCGGGGCTGGGATCGAACCCATGACCATCCACTTATGAAGTGGACGTGAAGCCACTACGCTACGGGCCCAGGCTTCCGAATGTTCTATATTAAAAATTCTCAGATGATTGCCGACTTAATTCCAAAGTTTTAGAAGAACTAAAGGCTGGCAGGTACGTAGCTGAAACCTCCTAAAAACTCCATGAAGCGTCCCTGAGTCCTCCTGAAACTTCCTTGGAACCCTGAGGCCCCCTGAAATGCTATTGGAACCCCTTGTGTTTGAGTATAAGATAACCCCCCAAGAACTTCAAAACTGTTCGCAAGAAGCCTCCAACCACAGCAGCATCAATATGAAGAGATCAGCGTCGTACTGGTTCATACCTAGAAGCTCTCAGATCTGCAACCAGTCACAGCTATCATAGTCGTCGACTAACTAAGCCTGACCCCACTGACCGTACGAAGCGTACGAGCACCGGATTGTACTTCCTCTCCAGGGGTTCACAAATACGCATCCAGCCAAGTACGCCATCTTCATCGTCATCACCACACTATCACAGTGGGGCTTTGGGACAGAAGGTCGAAGGACAAATGGTCGAAAGACAAAAGGTCGAAGGACAAAAGGTCGAATGGACAAAAGGTCGAATGGACAAAAGGTCGCATGGACATAAGGTCGAAGGGACAAAAGGTCGAAATGGACAAAAGGTCGAATGGGACAAAAGGTCGAATTTAAGTAGACCAATTTGTTGCCGCTCATTGAAAGAAACATTGTAGTGCTGTTATAGAAATCATATACATTTCAGTCACTAACATTTCCATAGGAAATTTTTCCTTCTTTTGTTTGTAGGCTGTTCTTTCAAGTTCTGTTAATGTAGTATTTATTTAATGGCAATTTAGTTTGATTTTTTGTTCTGGAATTTTTCCTTCTTAAATTTATAGGCTGTTCTTTTAACTTTTGTTAGTGAAATAATTATTGACTCCTTAGGGACTTATTTTTCAATTAGAAATTTTGCCTTCTTCTTTCCAATATTTGTTCTTTCTAACTGTACTGCAGAAACATTCATTAACTACTTGTGCTTATAGTGATCATCCCCTCTTGGATTGATAGGTAGATCCTAATAATTATACTGTATAATTAGACAATTTCATTTTGTTTGCTCATACAGGCGTTACGCCGAAAATTGAGAATTTTCGATCCCCCTCTCCCTGTCCTATACAAACTATATTGCTTGTTACACTTTTGAAAACCACCCTCCCTCTATAATCGTTACGTACTTCATGGATCACCCCTATAATATCCAGAGATTTGTCCTTTTCTAATTTATAGACTGTTTGGCTTTATTTAATCGCTTTAATGATTGGAATTTCGAATGAGAATATTCCGATCTATGATTCATCCTTCTTCAACCCATAGGCTGTTCTTTCAAGGAATCAGAGATGGCATGCTCCTCAGTCCTCAGTGCGAAACGTGAGAAGAGAAAACATACACTCTACACACGAGTTTCAACGAGAGTGAGGGTGAACTACGCAACTTTTTTCACACACAAACCAGCCGCTCACTCTCTGGCATCCATCGTGACACCCTCAAAATGAGTGCTCAAACAAATGTTAGAACAAACATGTTTTTTTTTCAGTTTCTGCGTGCACATTTTGTGCGCGCAGAAAATGTGCACACAAAAATTCGTGTTGAGAGCGCACTCAGTCGTGCTTCCAGTGCAATACTGTGTGTACCACAGGAGTATGAAAGTACTTGCTTGTCTAAGATATCACATAAATCACAGACAAATAGATGTGACACTAACAAAATTTCAATCTCATATATCTCATGATCTTGATTACTTAGAAAGTTGGTGTCTTCGGCAAAGTTGTTTGGCTGGTCAAGGACTAACCGATAATAAGATTAAAGATTCAAAATTCCACCGCTAGGCGGTGCTAGTGAGCAAACAAATTATGTTTTTCATAAATATCAGGAAAATTTGCAAAAAAATTTCTTTGCTCTCTAGCGCCGCCTAGCGGTAGAATTTTAAATCTTAAGTCTTATAATCGGTTAGTCCTTGATCAGCCAAACAACTTTGCCGAAGATACCAACTCTTCAAGTAATCAGGATCATGAGATATATGAGATTGAAATTTCGCTAGTGTCACATCTACTTGTCTGTGATTTATGTGATATCTTAGACAAGCAGACGCAACACTGACAAAATTTCTATCCCATATATCTCAGGAACCTGATTACTTAGAGAGTTGGTTTCTTCGGCAAAGTTGTTCAGCTGGTCAAGGGCTTTCAGAATATGGGCCGTGTGATTCGTGATTTCACCGCTAGGCGGCGCTAAATAGCGTACAAATTTTACATTTCACACATCTCAGCATTCTGATTCTTTAGAAAGATGGTGTCTTCGGCAAACTTGTTTGGTAAATCAAGGGCTTTCAGAATAATTATCGTTTGGTTCGAGTTTCTGCAACTAGGTGGCGCTAGTTGCAATTTTTTTTGCAAATTTTCCTGATACATATGAAAAACAAAATTTTTTAGCTTACTAGCACCGCTTGTTGGTGGAATTTGGAACCAAAATATTCATCAACTGTAAGTCCTTGACCAGCTTAAGACATCTGCTTGTCTCTGATATTACAGGATTTGATACCCCTTAGCGGGTTTTGGACTCACTGGCATGCTCTTTACCCTTTTAGACCTTTTGTTCATTCGACCTTTTGTCCATTCGACCTTTTGTCCATTCGACCTTTTGTCCATTCGACCTTTTGTCCATTCGACCTTTTGTCCATTCGACCTTTTGTCCTTCGACCTTATGTCTTTCGACCTTTTGTCATAGATTCCTGAGCATCGGTGAAGAACTCACGGCGCATGCACCAGTGGATACAGAGACGAAACTATTATCACGAATAGTTTCATCGCCCGGAGCTGGAGTCTAACCATCACCCCACAGCATGGTGCGATTAGATGCTTGGTGACCCCAACCACACGGCTACGAGGCTTCACTAATCCGGCTAATTTTAATCTGTATTGTACGTGTGAATATGTGTTAGGTTTATGTTGAACAATTGAAAAGTTATAAGAAGAAATAGATCGGTTTTGAATGTCCGCGATAAGGTTTTAACACAGAGTTTAATAAATGTTGTGTTTCGCTAAGTAGACGCAAGTGATGAATTCAACTGGTGTGACACCAAAAGGCTGCCCAAGCGCCCCAAACAGCCCGATTGAAGACGTACATGCGCATGCAGTTGGCAGAAGTTCTTTCGATGTTGGGGACAGGAACTCTCACACATCCACAACTGAGCTGTCTGCTCCTGGTATTTGAACCTTCCCCTTCATTCTGGTCCTTCGAACCCCTTGAGATGCCCCTGAGACCTTCTAGAGCACCATTAGGCCCCATTAGGATCCTTAAAACGCCTCTGTGACCCTCTGGAACTCCCATGGAATCTCCTGAGTCGCCCCTGAGACCATATGAAGCACAATTGGGACCTCTTGAAACACGTCTGAAATCCCTTGGAAATCCCCTGAAACGCCCCTGAGACTCTGTAGAACTACCCTAGAACCCCTTGAAGCGTCCCTGATCCTCCCTTAAATGCCCTTGAGACCCTCTGGACCCTCATGAGAACGCTTTGAAAGCCTCTGAGACGCCCTGAATCTTTCCTGACATTATCTGACACACCTTGATATCTCCTTGGATCTAATTGAAACACTCCTGAGATCACGTGAACCGACCGTGGAACCTCCCCTTACTTTACCTTATAAACGCTCCCTGGCTGCCATTGGCATAGTTACCGTCATAATTACATTTTTACAGAACTACAGAACTCTGTTATGAGTTGTGGATAAATCTATGGGTCATAATACCATGAGCACATTGTTAAGAGCATTTTCCTTTTTATATATTTTCTTGGTCTTCATTTTCTCATCTGATTTCCAGTTTTAGTTTTCCGTTATGAATGAATCAAAGTAGACACCATTTTTTCCTACCTATCCTTTTTATCATATGCATAAATACTTCTTCTAATGGTTTCGGCTTGCAGTCACAGAAATAAGCGTTGATTATTTTAATTCATCGCCGACGTTTCGATCCTCGGGTTTGGATCTTCTTCAGGGCGAACCCGAGGATCGAATCGTTGGCGATGAATTAAAATAATCAACGCTTATTTCTGTGACTGCAAGCCGAAACCATTAGAAGCTCCACCAAAATCAGTCATCCTATCAACATAAATACTTCCACAGCAACTTCAGTACATTACAAGGATCCTTATTTTTTCAATAGTAACAGAATAGGATGAACAAATTAAGTATTTTATGTGGTGCTATAAATTTCAGAGGAAAATATCTTTTAATGTATGAGATACATATTTTTGAAAAATGTGTTAAGGATTTTTCAAAAAGTCATCTGGTAGGCCTGCTCTAAAATCTTCTGAGTCGCCCCTGAAACCTCCTGAAACATCTCTGAACATCCGTGATGTTTATCTGGCCAATGTGCCTCTTCATGTGAACCAACATGCTTATTAATCTGGAAAGTCCACTGTGACTCTTTTACACAAAGTTGTTTACGATATCGAGGAGGCATTAACTCAAAAGCAATCCTGCTTGGGTGTTTTCTTAGATATCGAGGGTGCCTTTGACAACGTGCCTTTCGATGCCATATTGGAAGTCGCACGGGGTCATGGTATATCTCCAATGATTTCCAATTGGATTCACCAAATGCTCAAAAACCGACATCCGAGTAAAACATCTATTGTTCTTTTCTCGGAAAAGCGAAACCGTACTGGTGTTCGACCTTTACGTCTCTTTGATTCTGATATCAATGTGACTGAACAGGTAAAGTACGTTGGAGTCATTCTTGATTCCAAGCTTTCCTGGACACCTCATGTTGAGTTCAGTATCAAGAAAGGTTGTATGGCCTTCGGGCAATGCCGGCGAACCTTTGGTACAACTTGGGGTCTTAAACCCAAGTATATCAAATGGATTTACACAACTGTTGTTCGTCCAATATTGGCTTATGGATGTCTTGTGTGGTGGCAAAAGGGCGAAGTGAGAACGGTCCAATCAAAATTAGGCCATCTCCAAAGGATGTGCCTAATGGCGATGTCTGGAGCGTTCTCTTCAACTCCTACGGCAGCGCTCGAAGTTCTCTTTGACGTTGCCCCACTACACATTCATCTCAAACAAGAAGCACTTTCTGGCACTTACCGTCTATGGGTACTCGGTTTACTAGAGGAAACTCCTGTGAACCGCAGTTCAACACACACCTCGTTTTTTCCACTTTTGGTGAATTGGGACAAAGTTGTCCTTGCTCCAAGTGATCTTACAATTGCTTGTAATTTTCCATATAGGACATTTTCCACGAGATTCCCTTCCCGGGAAGAGTGGACATCTGGTTATCTGGAGAGAAGTATTTCAGACGGCATCGTATGTTACACTGATGGCTCCCTTCTCGAAGGTCGAGCAGGTGCTGGTGTTTATTCTCGTGAGCTAAGGCTGTATCAGTCTTACTCACTTGGTAGACACTGCACCGTTTTTCAGGCCGAAATCTTTGCTCTCATGTGCGGAGTGCAATCAGCACTTCAGCAGCACGTAATGGGCAAAGTAATATACTTCTGTTCAGATAGCCAGGCTGCTATTAAAGCACTTGCTTCGGCCAACTCCAGGTCGAAGATAGTTATCGCTTGTCGAACTCAAATCGAGGAGCTGAACTCAGCAAATGCTGTTCACCTTGTATGGGTACCTGGCCATTCTTTCATCGCTGGAAATGAATTGGCTGATGAGTTAGCTCGCCCTGGAGCATCACATGACTTCATTGGCCCTGAGCCAGCTATTCCGATATCGAAGTGTTGGGTAAAGCTTCAGATTCACACCTGGGCTGCTACTCAACACAGACAATACTGGAATAGTTTGGAGTCATGTCGTCAAACCAAATTGTATTGTACTGAGCCATCTCCAAAGGTGGCGAAGTATCTTACAAATCTGTCAAAGCAAAATTGCAGCATGCTGGTCAAAGCATTGACTGGCCACTGCCGACTCAGTTATCACATGGCGAATATTCAGCAAGCTGATTCATTTGCCTGTGGTAGCTGTGAATCCGATTATGAAACTTCGTATCATTCAATATGTAACTGTCCAGTTTTTGAGCAATTGCGTTTCCGAGTACTCGGTAAACACTTATTAAGTGAAACTGACTTTAGAAACCTGAATCTGCAGGACATTCTGTTGTTCTTGACCCGCTGTGGTAAAGAGCTATAGGCTTTCTTTACGCTTTATGCGATATCACAGTGCCCTTTTCAGGGCGCTGTTTGAACCCATTGTGGTACGCTTATGCGTGTATGAAGACCCTATTCCGTTACCTGTCCTTTTCCCTGTCCCATCCTTTTTTCCTTCCCTTCTCCCTCAGGTAAATGATGAATAGGCTCGTGTTTATGGCGATGGCACAAATTTCCCAAATGGCGGAGAACGTGCCTCTGGAGCCGACCTACTGATACCTGATACATGAACTTTTAATGTATGGGATACATATTTTTGAAAAATGTGTTAAGGATTTTTCAAAAAGTCATCTGGTAGGCCTGCTCTAATATCTTCTGAGTCGCCCCTGAAACCTCCTGAAACATCTCTGAAACTCCTGAGGATTCCCAGGAACTCCCCTGAAACGCCTCTGAGACCCCTTAAACGCCCCAGAAACCCTGTAGAATTACCCTAGAACCCCCCAACACACCTTGAAGCGTCCTTGATATTTCTGAAACGCTCTTGAGACCCTCTGGACCCTCCTGCGAACCCTTCGAACGCAACTAAGACCCCTTAAAACTTTCCTGAGACTTCTTGGTACCCTTTGAAATCCCCTGAGATTCTCTTGAAACACTCCTGAAATCACGTGAACCGATCCAGTAACCTCCCCTTGCTTTACTCATGTTACGAAATTTCTACATACACTTATTATCATATTCTTATTATACCCATTTTATTGAATAAACTTTAGCAGATGAGTTGGCATTGATGTCCAACTTATTATCAAATGCACAAATTCTCTCAAAGTCACTTCAGTTCCGGCCCTGTGATACCAACGACTTGGTTTGTGTCAGTATGAATCGCCAACACCGACCAGCAGCACTCACTACTGCTGCACAATTTTCTGCACGACCTTTTCAGAAGGGGACCGAAAGAACCTTGGAAGAAGGAACTAACTTCGGAATATCCCTCGCGTGCGAAACACTTGGAAACCTTCTGCACGGTTCGTCGCTGGGTGACTCACAGCTGGGTGAACCGAAAGTCACTGCGAGAGCAGAACGCACGTCTGAGCTAACTCTGAGCGCGTTGCCACAAACAAGCCGCACCGCGCCGCCGTACGGTATACTCAATGAGACTCATATTAGTATGTATGATGTATAAAACCGAACGGCGTTAACTTTCGACAATTCATTTCACTTTCGCTCTCGGTGCAAGTCGTAGCACACATTTTCGGTTGCCGTTTCGCGTGTGCGCGCGCGCATTTTTGTCTCGAACGTGGTTTTAGTGCTATCCTAAGGCTAAAGGTAAGTTTGAGCAGAAAAAGCAGGGCGGGGGAGTGATCGACGAAAACAACCAAGCCGCGCAACCATTCAACCAAGAATACGACAAACCAGCTGAGGGTGGTACATGGTGTAAAAGTGTCAATTACATCAAGGCGATGGTCCGATGATATTGGGTCATTAAATTAAAAGTGTGACATAAGAGACCGGTGCGGTGATGGTCGTTATTGGATGATTGTGATTCTGCAGCAGCTCGCTGGAAGTGCAAGCCCAAAACAAAATCAGCGCTGCAGCGCGGTTACTCAATCGACGACGATGCTGCGACGGGCGACGACGGGTGGTCTGGTGGCGTATCGGTGAGATTGCGGAGAAGAGATGCCAGTTCAGGCCAAGCTCCAGTCGTGGTTTCTGTCAGGTGTTATTTTTGTTATCTGAAGAGTGGGTGAAAGGAAGAGTGCGAAAATTTTACGATACGGTTGCAACATGTGGGTGGCTTAGGTGGCTGACTGACTTACTTATGGCCACAGTTGACCTAAAGATAATCAGCAGATAGACAGCTGGTTTTTCGCTAATTGACCCTGGGTACTCGAGTGGCAAACGTTGAGATGAAGCGTCTTTTAGATTTGTATAATCATACGTGAGAGCTTGGTTGACACTTTTACATAATGATTTATTATCGGTGTCACCTTTCTGGGCGTTTTTGTGCAATTTCTGTCTTTTTGGGAGCAAAACAGGAATTTAGGGGTCCCTTCAAAGAAACCTCCATGAACCCTTACAAAGAGTCCTTCAGGAATCCTTCCAGGAATTTCTCCAGGAAGTCCATCAGGAATTCTTCCAAGGAGTCCTCCAGGAATCTCCCTAGGAAGTTCTCGATGATTCTCAAGGCTGTTCTCCAGGAATTCCTCCAGGATGTCCTCCAAGAATCCCTCCAGGGAGTCTTCCAGGAATCCTTCTAGGAGTTTTCCAGAAATCCATCCAGGGAGTCCTCCAGAGAATTTCTTCAGGAAATCTTTTGGGAATCCCTCAACGGAGTAATCCAGGAATCCCTCCAGAAAATCCTCCAGGAATCCCTCTAGAGAGTCCTCCAGAAATCTCTCCAGGGAGTCCTCTAGGAATCCCTCCAGGGAGTCCTTCAGGAATCCCTCCAGAGAGCCCTCCAAGAATTCTTCCAGGAAGGAATTTTGCCAGTTATCCCTTCAGGGAGTCCTCCGGAAATCCCTCCAGGGAGTCATCCGGTAATCCTTCCAGGGAGTCATCTGGGAATCCTCCAAGAATCCTTCTGGAGAGTCCTCCAGGAATCCCTCTGGGGAGTCGTCCAGCAATCCCTCTGGGGAGTCTTCCAGGAATCCCTCTGGGGAGTCCTCCAGGAATCCCTCCGGGGAGTCCTCCAGGAATCCCTCTGGGGAGTCCTCCAGGAATCCCTCTGGGGAGTCCTCCAGGAATCCCTCTGGGGAGTCCTCCGGTAATCAGTCTGGAGAGTCCTCCAGGAATCCTTCTAGGGAGTCCTCCAGGAATCCCTCTAGGGAGTTTTCTAGGAATCCCTCTAGGGAGTCCTCTAGGAATTCCTCTGTGGAGTCCTCCAGGAATCCCTCTGGGAAGTCCTCCAGGAATCCCTCCAGAGAGCCCTCCAAGAATTCTTCCAGGAAGGAATTTTGCCAGTTATCCCTTCAGGGAGTCCTCCGGAAATCTCTCCAGGGAGTCATCCGAAAATCCTTCCAGGGAGTCATCTGGGGAGTCCTCCAGGAATCCCTCTGGGGAGTCCTCCAGGAATCCCTCTGGGGAGTCCTCCAGGAATCCCTCTGGGGAATCCTCCAGGAATCCCTCTGGGGAGTCCTCCAGGAATCCCTCTGGGGAGTCCTCCAGGAATCCCTCTGGGGAGTTCTCCAGGAATCCCTCTGGGGAGTCCTCCAGGAATCCCTCTGGGGAGTCCTCCAGGAATCCCTCTGGGGAGTCCTCCAGGAATCCCTCTGGGGAGTCCTCCAGGAATCCCTCTGGGGAGTCCTCCAGGAATCCCTCTGGGGAGTCCTCCAGGAATCCCTCTGGGGAGTCCTCCAGGAATCCCTCTGGGGAGTCCTCCAGGAATCCCTCTGGGGAGTCCTCCAGGAATCCCTCTGGGGAGTCCTCCAGGAATCCCTCTGGGGAGTCCTCCAGGAATCCCTCCAGGGAGTCCTCCAGGAATCCCTCCAGGGGGTGCTCCAGGAATCCCTCCAGGAAGTCCTCCAGGAATCCCTCCTAGGAGTCCTCCAGGTATCCCTCCAGGGAGTCCACCGGAATCCCATTTTGGAGTCCTCCAGGAATCCCTCCAGGGAGTCCTAAAGGAATCACTCCAGGGAGTCCTAAAGGAATCGCTCCAGTGAGTCCTCCAGGGAGTCCTCCAGGGAGTCCTCCAGGGAGTCCTCCAGGGAGTCCTCCAGGGAGTCCTCCAGGGATTCCTCCAGGGAGTCCTCCAGGGAGTCCTCCAGGGAGTCCTCCAGGGAGTCCTCCAGGGAGTCCTCCAGGGAGTCCTCCAGGGAGTCCTCCTGGAAGTCCTCCAGGGAGTCCTCCTGGGAGTCCTCCAGGGAGTCCTCCTGGGAGTCCTCCAGGGAGTCCTCCAGGGAGTCCTCCAAGGAGTCCTCCAGGGAGTCCTCCAGGGAGTCCTCCAGGGAGTCCTCCAGGGAGTCCTCCAGGGAGTCCTCCAGGGAGTCCTCCAGGGAGTCCTCCAGGGAGTCCTCCAGGGAGTCCTCCAGGGAGTCCTCCAGGGAGTCCTCCAGGGAGTCCTCCAGGGAGTCCTCCAGGGAGTCCTCCAGGGAGTCCTCCAGGGAGTCCTCCAGGGAGTCCTCCAGGGAGTCCTCCAGGGAGTCCTCCAGGGAGTCCTCCAGGGAGTCCTCCAGGGAGTCCTCCAGGGAGTCCTCCAGGGAGTCCTCCAGGGAGTCCTCCAGGGAGTCCTCCTGGGAGTCCTCCAGGGAGTCCTCCTGGGAGTCCTCCAGGGAGTCCTCCTGGGAGTCCTCCAGGGAGTCCTCCTGGGAGTCCTCCAGGGAGTCCTCCTGGGAGTCCTCCAGGGAGTCCTCCAAGGAGTCCTCCAGGGAGTCCTCCAGGGAGTCCTCCAGGGAGTCCTCCAGGGAGTCCTCCAGGGAGTCCTCCAGGGAGTCCTCCAGGGAGTCCTCCAGGGAGTCCTCCAGGGAGTCCTCCAGGGAGTCCTCCAGGGAGTCCTCCAGGGAGTCCTCCAGGGAGTCCTCCAGGGAGTCCTCCAGGGAGTCCTCCAGGGAGTCCTCCAGGGAGTCCTCCAGGGAGTCCTCCAGGGAGTCCTCCAGGGAGTCCTCCAGGGAGTCCTCCAGGGAGTCCTCCAGGGAGTCCTCCAGGGAGTCCTCCAGGGAGTCCTCCAGGGAGTCCTCCAGGGAGTCCTCCAGGGAGTCCTCCAGGGAGTCCTCCAGGGAGTCCTCCAGGGAGTCCTCCAGGGAGTCCTCCAGGGAGTCCTCCAGGGAGTCCTCCAGGGAGTCCTCCAGGGAGTCCTCCAGGGAGTCCTCCAGGGAGTCCTCCAGGGAGTCCTCCAGGGAGTCCTCCAGGGAGTCCTCCAGGGAGTCCTCCAGGGAGTCCTCCAGGGAGTCCTCCAGGGAGTCCTCCAGGGAGTCCTCCAGGGAGTCATCCAGGGAGTCCTCCAGAGAGTCCTCCAGGGAGTCCTCCACGGAATCCTCCAGAAAAATTTTAGAAGATCTTTGAAGACTTGGTTACAGATATAGTTTATAACTACAAAAATGAAAAGCACCATCTGGAAATTGTTTTGGTAGACGGATTTCCGGATATTTAAAATAATCGACTACAATTTGTGGTAACGTTATCCATGATGCATCAATTAATCAACACGTATAAGTTAAATGGAAATCGCTGTAACCGAAACCTTTTAATTGGATATGATGTTGGCAGATTCGGTTTTAATTGGGGATGCGAAACCAGTGGATCTACATTATCTCAATTGACACGATATTTACCTGTCTGAATTCACATGGCGACCATGAATTACAATTTCCCGAATATTACTGTCAACACGAAAATGGTAAGCTGCGAAAGTGGTCGCAACTGTCGCAATAAAATGCTACCCTGACGTGTCGGTTGAATCCTAACACATTTACCTATCTAAACACGAACATTGACCATCGAACATCTCACGCTTAATCAAATTAACAAATTTCCGGTTTCGGTCCAATTTTAACTCAAATAATGTCAGGCAAACTCGGAAATGTTGCTCCACGTAGTTACCGTGCATCAATGCACAATTAGGCACCATTTCTGACCCCGTCATCGCATGCTGGTGGCGGTGGTGGCGACGGTTGGTGACACAACCAAATTGTATCGAATTTTCGTCGGGAAATTTGATTATAATGCCCCCGATGCGATACTATGGAGGCACCAATTGGGATTGGGAATTTCACCTGACGGCGTCAGGACGTCAGTTCATGCAAACCGTATCATTCCCCCCAAACGAGCTGGTTTCCACTTTCAAAGGAAATAACTCCAAAAAAGGTGATGAATTCACCCGGGCGGCGGCCAGTGGGTCGAGATGTGACTTTTGGGTTCTGTTGGAATTGCGCATCCCACGAAAATTTGATGATATTTGAGCGGTAGCAGAAACTTCCTGCAGCAATGGGATGAGAGGAATTACTTTGCCATTTGGTGCGGGCTATTTGTTCCTCGATCCCATCATCGATAGTGTTTGCTGAAAGTTATCTTTCTGTTTGCAGGAAGTTTTCTTGACGTCAGCAATGGATGGAAGATATTTATAGATATCGGTGATGGATGGATTGAAGGATGATTTCCCAGTGCTGAGACTCTGGAAATGATGGAGCTCTTTGAGAAATTGATATGCATTTGGTTAAAAGTAAAATTATTGAACATTTTATAAAATCAACAATGAACAACTTCATGTTAGCTAAATTTAGCATCAGACGAGCTTTGACAATGAATAAATATCATACTGAAAAAAGCAAAAACGAAAGCTCCGAGCCAATCTTCATCCACCAGCATGGTTGAAGAAATCACCCACTTTCGTCGGGGATCCATCTCCCCCTCACAATGGATAACAAGCGTGTTATCCAGTTTGCTGTACACCGCTGCGCTGCTGATAAGCATCATAATTTGATTCACCCGCAATCACCCAGAAAAAGGTCATCGTTTCGGCGAAAACCGCCAAAAGTCTGCAAAATCAACATCCAACAAAACCATTCCGCTGGAAAAATGCCGGCCGGTTGAAAGTTTTTTTATGTATGTTCGGCCGGCATCCAGCTACTGTCCACCGAATAATGGTGCATCTTCAATCCGCTCTCGAATGTTCGTGAGGGTACCAAAAGGAGAGACTGAGTATCCGCTGCCACTTGTTTGATTTCCACGAACGTGTTCCTGTTTTTTGCCACCCACATACAATATACCAAAAAGGTCACAAAACAATACATAAATTGGGTCTCGTTTCATCACCCAGTGTTGTATTTTATTTTGTTTTTCGAGCCTCAATACCACTGTTTAGAAGGACAGAAAAATTTTTTTCTCTTGTATATTTTTTTTATCAGTATTGTTACTGGCCAAGCCCTGACAGTCAGTTGAAAAGGGACAGGAATGGAAGGTTATTATATTTTTTCTACAGGATACTGAAGTATGGCGTTCGGGTCAATCAGTTGATATAAAATGTATAATGTCGATCAATGGGTTAAGAACAATACTAAGGATGATCTAATCTGGCACTAGGAGACAACTGAAGCGGACCTGGTGTGATGGTTAGAACACTTGACTATCACGCCGAGGACCTGGGATCAAACCCCACTCCCGACCAACTCGCAAAATGTGTGTTCTCCCTTCGGAAGGGAAGTACAACGTAGGTCCCGAGATGAACTAGCCTAGGGCTAAAAATCTCATCAATACAGACACAAAAAAAAGAAAAAAAAAACTGAAAAACTGAAGAAGTAACCCATATTGAAAAAAATTCTGAATAGATTATTACTTTTTAATGGGATTCGAACCCACGACTCCATAACGCTAGTCTAATGCTTCAACCAACTTGAGCAGTTCAGAGTAGTTGTCAAAGTTCTATGCTTACCTACACCTTTGCAAAATTTTTTGCAAAATTTTGCGTTGTTTTATATATTTTCGCCATAAATAATAGCATTGCATAACATACTGGGATCCGCGAAGCTCTTGACATCTACAATTTCATTTATTGACACTATAGGGATATTCTAGGTCAGCCAAACTACCTCGGAGTTCAGAACTTCAGGTCTACATTCGTAACAGTAGCCATAACTGTTATACTCAGTAACGTTGCATAATCAACCACAGTAACTGGAGCAATCTGAAGTCTACTAGTTTATTATAAACCTTTGGGACAGTCAGGGCCGTCCGCACTATTCTATAATGAAGTCTTTCAAATCTACAAGAATAACTTTATGTGTTTTCACCACAAATATTAGTATTGCTTAATCTGCTGGGATCCGCGAAGCTCTTGAAATCTCAAATGTCATTTTTAGACACTACATGGATGATCCAGGTCAGCCAAACTACCTTAGAGTTCAGTACTTCAGGTCTACACTCGTAACAGTATCCATATCTGTTATAATGAGTACCGCTGCATAATCAACCGCAGTTACTAAAGCAATATGAAGTCTCCTTTTTTATTATAAACCTTCGGGACATTCAGAGTCGTCCAAACTGTTCTATAATGAAATCTTTCGAATCTGCACCGTTTTCTCCACAAATAATAGTATTGCTTAATCTGCTGGGATGTGCGAAGCTCTTGAAATCTCAAATGTCATTTAATGACACAACAGGAATATTCCAGATCAGCCAAACTACCTTAGAGTACAGGGCTTCAGGTCTACACTCGTAACAGTATGTGTATCTGTTATACTGAGTACCGCTACATAATCAACCGCAGTTACTGGAGTCGCAATTTGAAGTCTACCTTTTATTGTAAACCTTTGGGACATTCAATCCTGACTGACCCGATGTTGTCCATAACCCTTTCAGGAGATGATAGATTACAAATCGTAGCTTTTTATAATGAAAGAAGTTACCGTTACACCCGCAGACTTTATGATCTAAACTCAAGAACAGTTTGGATGACCAAGGATATCCCAACAGATCTGATATTGTCTATAAACCTTTCAGAAGACTTACTGGACATTATAGATTACAAATTATAGCATTGTATAATGAAAGAAGTTTCTGTTACACCCTTAGACTTTGGGATCTAAACTCAAGAACAGCTTGGATGACGTAGGATATCTCGACTGATCTGATATTGTCTATTAACCTTTCAGGAGACTTACTGGACATGATAGATTACAAATCGTAGCTTTGTATAATGAAAGAAGTTATCGTTACACCCGCAGACGTTATGATCTAAACTCAAGAACAGTTTGGATTTTCAAGGATATCCCAACAGATCTGATATTGTCTAATAACCTTCCAGAAGACTTACTGGACATGATAGATTACAAATTATAGCTTTGTATAATGAAAGAAGTTACTGTTACACTCGTAGACCTTAGGATTTAAGCTCAATAATAGTTTGGATGACGTAGGATATCTCGACTGATCTGATATTGTCTATTAACCTTTCAGGAGACTTACTGGACATAATGGATTACAAATATAATTTTTGTATAATGAAAGAAGTTACCGTTGCACCCGTAGACTTTAGGATCTAAACTCAAGAATAGTTTTGATGATCTAGGATATCCAGAAAAAATATTCTTTATAATATTCTACCGTTTTTATGCTATTGTCCAACAAAACTACAGAAAAACGTAGAAAAAAAAACCCATAATAACGTTAGGAATAAATCCGGCTTCAAAGGGTGAAGAGGTCATAGTCCAGGAACCTTACTTGAACGGAGTGGAGTGTGAAAAATAGAGAAAAGTCCAAAGGAACCTTTGGTAAAATTCATGGTGTGGCTTCGTGGTCGTGCGGCTAAGGTCACCAAGCCGTTAGTCGCATCGTGCTGAGGAGCGCGGGTTCGATTCCCGCCGCAGCTGTCAGGAAAAGTTTTCGGCTGTGCCACTGGGCGTTGCATGCTAGTCCGTTGTCTAGTGTCGTGCTTCCTTCAAAGAGCAAATAGCTCACTGGAATGCATTAAACGTGTCCGTGTCTTTAAAAAAAAAAAAAAAAAAAAAAAATTTCTGGAGGCATTCCTATAGTTTTTCCTGTCAGATTTTTTTTTTTTCAAAATAATGTATGCATACTTTGTAATGCATACTTTGTGTAGTTAATACCTTAAAAATTTCCCATTTTGTGTGGTCATGAGTTGATGCATTTATTAGGAGGTCACATTAAAACAAGGGCTGAAGCTGGACGACAAGCCGACTTGCTTTTTAAGCCACTCACTCTCCTCATTTGTTTGTATACTATAACCTTTATTTAAGGAGAATCTGCCTGAGCATAAGTCATTGGATCTAAATGCATAACTTGTGTGAGTTCAACGATTGTTTGTGAATCTCCGAGAACTCCCTCAGTATGAAACCTATTGAATCCCTTCTGAAACGCCTGCCTCTGAAACCCCCTGAAATCCCCATGAAACTTATGTGAAATCCTATGCTGGCCCCTAAAACCTCTCTGGGCTTTCTGAAACGTTCTGAAATGCCTTGAATCACATTAAAACTGATTTGAAACTTGTCCCGAGAACTAGTGCAGCCACCTAATACTCATCTGAAAATCCTTGGGGCACTTTTGAAACCCCGCTAATGACCCATGAAACTGGACTGAGTGCCTACTTAGCCACTGAAACCATCTGAAACGCTCTGTAATGCCTGCCTTGAAACGCATTGAAATGCCTTGAAACGCATTCAAATGCCTTGAGACCATTCTGAAATCACCGTAAATCTCCCAAGGTACTGAGCTATGACCCTCTTTTAGCTGAGTCCTTTTAGCTCCTTTAATACGCCTTGAAACGCTTCTGAAATATTCCTAGAACCCCCATGGAACTGACCTGTGTAGCCCCCAAAACATCCCTGAAAAAACGTTCTGAAATGCCTGTAAACGCTTCTGAAATCCACCTTAAACTTCATGGCACTGACCTAAAAAGCTTTGCAGCCTCCTAAAGCTCCTCTGCAACGCCTTGAAACGCTTCTGAAATCCTCCCCAGAACCACATGGAACTGACCTGAGAGACTGTGTGTAACCCCCTGAACGCCTCCAGCAACGTTCTGAAAAGCCTTAAAACAAATTGAAGTGCCTCTAAATCCCCATGGAATTGACTTGAGAGCATGTGGAACCCCTCGTAACCCCTCTGAAACCGTGTGAAATGCCCTCTAATGTCTTGAAATACAACTAAACGCCTCTGGAACCCCTCATTTCGGAAACTTCCTTGAAAGTTCTCTGAAACTTCGCATTGCCGTCCCTCCGCATGTTTCCAAAATGTGTGGACTCGTTTTTGAGATTTACTTTGAGTTGTACGACTGTTCGGGCTCTTAGTAGTTAACCATCAATAATGTTAACTTCTTTTGCCGATCAGCCTAGATAGCTTTGTGTTAAGAATTACACTATGGAAAACCTGTTCCGGAGATAAAAGTTCACCAAATAGGGAATCCCAATCCAAGGTGACAGACGATCCGTGCTGATGGATTAATGGTTGAGGGGGTTTAAAAGATGCTCGATAGTTAACGGAGCCTGTCACGTAGGTAGATCACCTTTTCGTGTTGTGTTACGATAAAAGATTTACTAAACCGAGCCCTAGTGCAATCCGGTTTGTAAAGCTGGAGTAATGTGTTTTGTTATTAAGGATTCATGGTACAAAGTCCTTGTTATTGGGGACAGTTTGTTAAATTGCATTTATTCTGCCTTGCTGATAGTTAAAGACTCGGACTTTGCCTACCCGAGACTATACTTGATGTTAGGGAAACAAACATCATTTACGTATCTAATTGCGTCACTATTAATCTATTAAGGACTTTCAAGTTCTGGCAATTCAAGGACTCACATGAATTCTTATTGCAAAATACATTGTCTTGTTTAACACTAGGGTGTTATGCCTCGAGTATACAGTGATAGACAGTCGTTTAGCCGAGACCAAAAAAAGTGTCAGGAAACTCATACAAAAGATTTTATGATAAAACTTTTTTATCGTAGTGATAGTATATCTAGTACTGTTTTATAAAAAATGTGATACATTAAACTTGCGTATACACTGAAACAAAACCAAGAGTTAAAACCCTTCAAATGTCATTTTTTGCCTAGACATTCGTTTAGCCGAGGTAAATGAAAAATTGGTTTTCAATAGATGTTTTGCAATTTCGTGAGTATATTTCGAGGATATACTCCAAGGCATTTAGTTCATGACGTGTTAGCAAGATAATTGACCCTAAAAGTTTATTAATTTGTGAAATTCAGGGAAATATTATAAAAAAATGTCCCGATAAGGAGAAGCGACGATAAACAAATTTATTTAAGAAAAATGATTTTGGTTTTTGGTTGGTTAAACTTTAAAATAGAATTGATAAAAGCTAAAATAAATAGTTCTGCATTGAAATAAAGACGTGCCCTAATGCCTGTGGAGTATACCTGTTTGATACTAGCATTACTAAATGAGTTAGAAGACTTCAAAGGGAAAGAACTGCAAGAAGTGTCAGATTATTTGTACCCTGTTTATTCAAAAGCAGATGCTCATACAAAAATTCAAGTTATGGTAAAAAAAAATCTTATTTCATTCAATCTACAGAAATATATTATAAATGAGTCTTAGTTGTGAACCACATTTATTTTTAACATGATTTATTTGAAAGAATGTCTAAATTATGAAACAAGTAGTTCATGCTAGAAATTTAAATACTTTCGGTGCCATTTCTCGAAAATGAGCCGTCCAATGTATGTTATTTCAGCCAGAATACAGTCTAGAAGATATTGGGAGCTATAAGAAGACGGAATAGTAGTAAACGCTGTGATTTATGCAAGTGAAACCATCATATTTCATAAAAACAATACTTTTATACGTGATTTTTTGATGGTTCGCGTTATTTTTTTTTTTCTCGGTTAAAAACATTGTTTTTCGTTAATTTTCAACCTGCTTTTGTCATGAAACTTTCATTAGATTCTTTTGAAACACTTCCGATAAAAATAACTACATCAAATCTCAATTTGGAAACATTTACAATATTATGACATATTTATATGAGATGGATGCAAAATTAATATGGCAACACTCCCAAAAACGATCTAATTCATGATTTACAAGTCGATCTATAATGCAGATCACCATACACAATGACTTTGTTGGATATTTTTCGAAATTTGATAGTTTTTTTTATCATGGAATTCTAAAAATTTTACAATTCAGCTAAACGAATGTCTAGGCAAAAAATGACATTTGAAGGGTTTTTACCCTCGTTTTTGTTTCAGTGTATATGTAAGTGTGATGTATCACTTTTTAATCAGTACTAGATACGCTATCACTACGATAAAAAAGTTTTATCATAAAATCTTTAGTATGAATTTCCTGACACTTTTTTGATTTTTTTTGACCTCGGCTAAACGAATGTCTATCACTGTATGCCCAGAGAGTCGAGCAAATTTTCCCGACCGGAACGGGAATCGAACCCGCCGTCTCCGGATTGGGGATCTGTACACCCTTCTCTTAATACCACGAGTCAGTCAAATCAGCTTTCTCACCGTTCAAAAATACTTTGAAGTGCCTGCTCCTCTCGGGAGCCACCATTGTTTCATTAGTCAGCAAGTTTCATTACAGTCGTTGCATATGATGAGAAGAAGCGTTATTTTTTTTCGTACGTTATTGACAGTTTCTTAAAGCCTCCGCATTTTGTTGTGTTCCATACATTTTTGCTCCTGAGCAATAACATTTTCCTCATGCTCTCTGCTCTCTATTTTGAGGTGAATTAGTTATTCGGCTACTTTAGCTTCCGTATATCGCTACCTGCTCTGCTGGGTCCCCGACAACAACATCTGGCTTCTGGAAACATTTCTCTCGTCTGTTACGCTCAGGCTCTCCTTGTCGAACCACCCGTTCTTAAGTTGTCTTTGAGTACCTATCGCTATCGTATTCAGTGCTCCGCAGATAGACTGTACTTGAAGAGTAGTTTGCTAATTTTACGGCTCTTCCAGTATTTGTTAAGCAGCATCTTCAGCATCTATCTTTATTAAGCAGCGCCTTCTGCATCTACTGTCCTACGTTTCGGTAGGTATTTCACCTTTTTCTGAGAATAAGAGGCTACGAAGAAGGTGAAACGTACGACAGAAGATGCAGAAAGCATTTTAGCTGCTGAATAAAGACTGAAAGATTCGCAAAAATAGGCGAAGCACTCGTTAATTACAGTCGTGAGCAGTCAGTCAAATATATTATTGCACCCCATAACATTCTATTGCTTCAAACATATCGATCACGAGTCACTTTCCTCCAATTTCAGCGTGATCGATTTGACATCTAATTAATGCCGTAATTTGATACCCATCCCAATCGTATCATCCCCTACCTCACATTGCCCCACAAGAGCCTGTCCCACTAATTTACCTCCCCCCGGGGGAGGGAAAGTGATTCATCATCCACACCCGTCATCATGAACTTCATCGTAAAATTTTGTTTTTTTTTTGCTCCGCTCCCTGCTCACGTGTTTGCTTCGAGTTAGGTACAGACATAGCTGCCGACATTTCAATTTCATCAATAGTTGCGCTCGACTCCAAACCACGATGACTCGCTTTTCAGGTGCGGAGGGGGGTCGGTTTATATTTGGGGGATGCTGATGATTCATCATCATCACCATCAGCGCTTCCTAACTGGCAATCAAGAGCCAATAGTAAACTGTTTAATTACCGAACGGAGCCCAGTTTCGGAAATCAATTTGGCCCGGGCCGGGCAATGAGTTGGTGTAAAACCGATCATCGAACAATTAGTGCACCATCTCCGTAACGAGAGCGTTTCGTCAGCTAGCCAGCAGCGGCAGCGCCTCACATGGATATTTGTTCAGCTGAGCTGAGGTGGAAAAGTAAGCCGCAAATATCGTGCGAAAAATTGGAATGCATGATGCGATGCTTAAATCAAGAATTTCATCGTGCAGAAAAAATCAAGGCAGTTTTTAGCTGAACCTGGAAGCGTTTAATCATACGAACCGATATCGCCGCCGCTGCAGTCGTCGCCGATATGGTTACCATTGCGGAGAAAGCCACGCCGGAAGAGAATCATTTTGCCTTTCTCCTAACTGATCGGCAGGGTGGTCCATTGTTAGTCGGAAAAACGTGAAATGCATGAAAATTGTAGGTTTTATCACGGGGCCTAATTGTGTTGGTCTCTAAGGATCTACCATGTAAATCAATTATGGTCAAGGAGAAACTCATCCAACACGGCTCACCCTACAGTGTGCCCATGTCTGGTTCCTCCTCAGATGGACAGACTTGAATCGGAGACTGCACGTAGGTACCTACGGTCTCAGCGAGCGATAACGGTGTGTGATGACTGGACTGGAGAGCAATTACACGTCATCTGCACGCGGGCAAACACATGGCGTACGTGACCATAAACCATTGTGTGCGTCGCGACGCACATCGATATTGATGTCCACGCGCGCGCTGATGTGCAGGACAGGCTCGACTGACTGCTTGCATCCAACAGTTTCATCTGCGTTGGAGCGACGCGACGTAAACGGTTAATCAGCTGTGCTGTTGTGATGGCAACTATAACTGGCTGTGTCTTTCGATACGTGTAGGTACAACTGATATTGACGCGCAACGCAGGGGATTTCCTGGCGGAAACGCTACTGTGCGGTTGTTGTATCAACAGTTGTTGTTATTTATGGGATATTTATGTTGCATATCGATTTATTGTATCTATAAATAATAATCGATAATGATCCATATCGTCTGCTTGGTAGCCAATATATTGACGAGATAAAAATGGAACAGACTGGTTCAATAGTTGAAGGCATGCAGTCTTTCTCGCATGCACATCCAATGTGAATATTGTGCAAATCGATGGCGTACTCGTAATGTAGGTTAAGATAATTGTGGTGGATGCATCCCAAAATTAAAATGCATTATTCGAACGCAATCGTTGTGTCACTGTCAATTCAACACTTATCGTATAAGCATTGCTCTTATCCTTCTTTTGGTCTTATTTTTATTCTCAAATTTACTGTTACTCACACTCTTATGCTTACTCCTACTCTTGCTGTTACTCTTATTCTTACTCTTACTCTTACTCTTACTCTTACTCTTACTCTTACTCTTACTCTTACTCTTACTCTTACTCTTACTCTTACTCTTACTCTTACTCTTACTCTTACTCTTACTCTTACTCTTACTCTTACTCTTACTCTTACTCTTACTCTTACTCTTACTCTTACTCTTACTCTTACTCTTACTCTTACTCTTACTCTTACTCTTACTCTTACTCTTACTCTTACTCTTACTCTTACTCTTACTCTTACTCTTACTCTTACTCTTACTCTTACTCTTACTCTTACTCTTACTCTTACTCTTACTCTTACTCTTACTCTTACTCTTACTCTTACTCTTACTCTTACTCTTACTCTTACTCTTACTCTTACTCTTACTCTTACTCTTACTCTTACTCTTACTCTTACTCTTACTCTTACTCTTACTCTTACTCTTACTCTTACTCTTACTCTTACTCTTACTCTTACTCTTACTCTTACTCTTACTCTTACTCTTACTCTTACTCTTACTCTTACTCTTACTCTTCTTACTTTTACCCTTACTCTTCTTACTCTTACCCTTACTCTTACTCTTACTCTTACTCTTACTCTTACTCTTACTCTTACTCTTACTCTTACTCTTACTCTTACTCTTACTCTTACTCTTACTCTTACTCTTACTCTTACTCTTACTCTTACTCTTACTCTTACTCTTACTCTTACTCTTACTCTTACTCTTACTCTTACTCTTACTTTTACTCTTACTCTTACTCCCTCTGGGACAAAGCCTGCTTTCTGTGGTCTATGAGCACTTCCACAGTTTTAAACGTCTATATCGTGTGTCCCCCAGGAAGTCAAGTTAACTTCCTTAACGAAAAAAGTTCTTGGACCGGCCGGTAATTGAACCTGACGCCCCAGCATGGTCATATTGGATACAATTGTGACTAGATGGGCCTTTATTCTTTCGCTTACTGTCATGATTGTTTTCAGTATTTCTTCCATTTCTTACTGTTTTGTTGTTTCTTTAACTCTTCCTCTTGCTTTCACTGTTGGTTTTACCTTATTATAACTTCTACTCTTAATCTTTTTACTACTACTTTTATTTAAAGTTTGACTGTTGCTCTAGTACCTAATATTACTCTTATCTTCCATATCTCTTCCAAAACGTTATTCCATTTTATACGAAGTATCCAGCCGTGAACAAAAATCCAGTTCAATTGTTATAAATTTGACTGAGATACGGATCCAAAATTGCCCACATTAGGACCCCCGCTGAAGTGGCCCCGCATTCCACCTTTAGCATCATTGAACAATGATCCGCGGACTGTATTTATATGGAAATAATTGTTTACGCCTAACTGTTAGATTTCGCTATATGCTGTTTTCGGGCAAGTTTCTTTATTGTTTTTTTTTTATTTTTCAATATTTAATGTGAGAGTAATTCAATGTTCTACAAAGTTGAAAAGCACTTAATTCATAACAACTTTTCGTCTGTTGATGTGACGGATATTAGCGCATATGACGAAGTAAACTTTTACCCTTCCAATGTAGAAAATCCGATTCTCATGTTGAAGCTGAACGGACATTTTGAATTTACGATGAAATGTCAAAATTTCAGGAATTAAATGGACGGTTCTCATACAATTTTTGCTACTAAACTCAAGTTATCTTTCAGGGATTAGAATTTCCTTCAGAGATTTGTTAGAATAATTGTTTCACCCTGAAAACCTATCTAGGATTCGTTCCAAAACTCATCGAAAGTTTCGTCCCAAAATTCTATCTAGGATTTTTTTTTTTTAAATTTCATCCAGCATTCCTCCTTGAGTTCCTTCCAACATTTTCCTGGTGTTCTGGACATCTGAGAGTTTTTCTTTTAGAGATGAAGGCCTAAGGCCTAAGGCTGAAAGTCTCTAAAATAAAGCGAATTGAATTGAATTGAATTGAGTTTTTCTTTGGTCCCGAATTCCGACTAGAAGATTCTAACAAAAATATAACATCATTATAACAAACCATGTTATGTATAACTCATTGTGATATAATCATGTTCCACATCTTTGGTCTTTAAAAATATCATTACTCCATTGTATTATATTAGGGGGATTCACTAAACAGCGTAAACCGATTAAACTGATTAAACGTCGCGATCACCAAGGCAATCTTTGATTATTTCATTCGCAAAATCATGAAACATTTCAAATAAACAGAAAATCATGGCTTACGTAGCAATTTAATCTGTTTAGTGAGTACCCCTATTATGTTATAAAGTTCTTCAATAACTCATTGTGAAATATTTTATTTCTGATTCTTTGATATTCAGAACATCATTTTACACAACTGTATCGAAATATGATAGAAACTAGTTCTGTTGAAGCTAAAATTTATATCATATTGTGTTATAATTTTGATCTGATTATAACAAAATAGGTTATTATTTTGATTAGACCGGTGTACTTTTTGTTAACACCGCTAGCCATGATGGTCTCCCATAGCGGAAGGTCCCAAAGGCTTGAAACTATTGAGAAAGGTCGTAAGCCCTGATAAAGTGTGGAACGTTTTGATGGCTGTGATCCCTGACCATCATGTCAAAAACCCAGGGATACCTAAGTGACCATACTGTTGGGGTGTAGGGGTTGCATGTGTGAGGCGCATTTATTGACAGGCATTGCTATGGACCGTTAGGGCTGAGTAGGGTCGGGGAATGGATCTACGATTGCTGAATTATACTGCAAAAGTGATTCAGCAGTGGTGGCATCGCTTCCCGCTTTTGTTCGGCCTTGGTGGTTTGTGTGGGGTGGTGCGTGTCGGTGTGTGTGTGTTTTGTGCGTGCGGTGCATACGGCTACAACAGGGTGGTTACTTGGGTAGTGTGGGATAATTGGGTTTGGGACTGAGGGGGTCGTCGTTGATAAGGCCGACATCATTGAGTGCTCAGTGTTGGCGGTTGTATTGGTGACGATTTCTTCAGCCTTAAGATCTCATTTATACCACGCACAGACTTTTGGGAAGAGGGAGTACTTTGTAATGCAAGAGAGGGATTTTAACTCTGTGTTACGGGTTGGGTGAGGTCATGCCGATAGACTCAACCCAGGTGACCGTGCGGCTCGGACAGTGATGCATGAATGAGTGCGGTGTGGGTGAGGTGCGCTGCCCTGTGGGTGCAGTTGAGTCCGGGTTGGAGTGGAAAGAGACCCTTCTCTACTCTAGGTCGGTTTCGGTTGTACGGGCGGGGTAGTGTTTGTCTTATTTGTGCCGTGTTGTGCGTGATTTGCGGCCCGAGCTGCGTGGTTACTTGGGAAGTATTGTGCTCTGTAATCTAGATTTTGGTTTTAAGGTGAAGCTAAGGCTGGGCTGTGCCTCGGATTTGATCGATCGACTTATCGGCGCTGCCTGTCATTTGGTTCTTGGGGTTTGTGCTCTCAAGGTTCGGGGCGTTGCTTCGTTGTATCTTCGCTTTAATACTAATATTCCTTGTTTGATTTAACTGACTGTTTTTTTACAGGCGTTTAACTCATTCTATTTCATAGATTGCCAAATTTAAGGGTAATGGTTCAATAGGGTGTTAGCAATCAGAGTGGATTAGAACGAGTTGGCGTCTACAATACACCAACACTAACACACACACACACACACACACACACACACACACACACACACACACACACACACACACACACACACACACACACACACACACACACACACACACACACACACACACACACACACACACACACACACACACACACACACACACACACACACACACACACACACACACACACACACACACACACACACACACACACACACACACACACACACACACACACACACACACACACACACACACACACACACACACACACACACACACACACACACACACACACACACACACACACACACACACACACACACACACACACACACACACACACACACACACACACACACACACACACACACACACACACACACACACACACATGCACCTACAACTAGCTGTAAAAGACCAGTGGGCGGGACAATGGTGCCTACCCAACAGTTGTAGGTGGGGTGTTTGGCTTAGCTACATGACTTGGTCCGGCAAGCCCATAAACATCAATTGCTAGACGTATTGCCTAGTGAAACGACAACGCAGATGGGCGAAAGCCAGGGGATGCGTTGATAATAGCAGAATAGCAGAATAGCAGATTTGACCGGTGTACTTTTTGTTAAAATTTTAGTTATTTTAACATCATCCTGTATCTAGTTTATAACATAATAAGTCATAGCAAAATTTCATAACATCATAACACAATGTATTATAAAGTTGATACATTTTTCTAGTCGGGATGTCTTTTAGAGATTGTCTCGGTGTTGCTCCCTGAGTTTATCTCTTGATTCTATTTGGAGATCCTTTTCTTTTTTTATTTTAAAAATACCTTCCACATCCCACAATGAACTTAGCAAAAACCGAGAAAAATCTTAGGATAAAGTTCAGGATTAATCGTGAAATAGATAGATCCCGATAGACATCCCGGGAGCAATACATGGAACTTTGGGACAAATTCCGTTAGATACCTTTGGAGCAATACCAATAAAACATCTGCAAGAGAAACTATAGTAAAACCCTTGAAAACATCCAAATAAATTCTTGAAGAAACTCCAATGGAAATAGTAGGAATGCCTTTGGAAGAAACTCTTGGAAGAACATCCGGATAAGTCCTAAAACAACCGACAAGAAAACGCAAGTTTTGAAGACACAGCGTGTGTTAAATTCATAAGTTAAGAGATAAATATGTGAAAAAAATATCTACTGTTTTGATGGGTTTCGAACACACAACTTCATATCACTAATTCAGTGCTTTAACCAATTTAGCCACAGAACAAGTAACGGTTCTGTGGAATAGAAAGTCAAACTTGATTCGAAGCACCACCCTAACCGGGTCCATCTTTATTTCTCTTTCGGCTTAGATATCAATCTTCCACAGGCACGTTGTTCTGCCTTCGAAATGATGAACATGAGCGAATTATTTATGACAAAGACAATTTTTCGAAGGCACATCGACGATCATGTGGGAGATTGACTTCCTAGCTGAAGAGACCTAAAGGTGTGGAAGACTGATACGGTTGGGGTGTGTTTCGAGTCAAGTGCGAACTTCCATTCAGCAGTTTATCGTAACTTGCTTTGTGGATTAGTTGGTTAATACGCTAACACAAGTGGTAATTTTTTCACAAATTTATTTATCAAACACAGACTGTGTCTTCAAAATTTGAGTTTTTTCGTTCATTGTTGACATACCAGCCTACTGATATAGCTGGTAAAGGGTCCTAAAACAATTTTTGAGATAAATTTCAGTAGAAACTTCTGTAGAAACTCTTTGAGGATTTCCGTGATCATCTCTAGAACAAAATCCGGTCAGAATTCCTGAGGAAATCCAGAAGGACCATCGGAAGGATTCGCGGAAAAGCATTAGAGAGAAATCTCAGGAAGATAAAATCCGCGACAAATTCTGGGAAATACTATGGGAGAAACTTCTCTAGAAATCCTAGGATAAACTCTTGAAGAAATACAATGAAAATTTCTTGGAGAAAACTCAGGAATAAATCAGGGGAAAAAGCGGATCTAAATTCAGGAATCCTGAAACATTGTCAACGATGCATTCCGGAAAGAATAACTGGAATATTGGAAAATTGCCGCTATGAATTCTAAAACGAGGAATTCAGGAGGCATACTAAGAAAAATACCGTAAAAATAGGTGGAAACAGTCTTGAGAGAAATCCTGGAATGCAATTGATATCTGACAAAATTTATGGAGAAATCCTTTTGGAATTTTTTGGTGAATTATAACTCCAAGATTCATCCGCGTTCCATTAGAATTATTATCGGAATCGTCGAAAACATCTGCAAGATCAAATTATCCAGACTTCTTTCGGTTTTGTGCAATTCCTGCAATTTCTTCGTGGAACCACAAGCTCAGAAAAACTAACCGGAAATATGTGAATATTTCACCGAACCGACGATGAAGCTATTATACCGCGTTACTGAGAAATGCGTTTGACAGTCATGCATTTATGAGGTATCAGTTATCAATTGGTTGGCTCCAGAGGCACGTTCTCTTTCATTTAGGAAATTTGTGCCATCGCCATGAACACGAACCTATTCATCTTCTACCTGTAGCAGAAGGGAAGAAAAAAGGATGGGACAGGAAAAAGGACAAGTAAGGGAATAGAACCGGCATACACGCATAAGAGTACCACAATGGGTTCACGCGGCGTCCTGAAAAGGACACTGTAATAACGCATAAGCGTACCACAATGTGCCCTGAAAAGGGCACTGTAATGACGTAAAACGTAAGCGTAAGCGTAAAGAGAGCCTATAGCTCTTTACCACAGTGGTTCAAGAGCAACAGAACATCTTAAAGATTCAGGTGAGTGGCAGCCCAGGTGTTAATCTGAAGCTTGACCCATCACTTCGATATCGGAATAGCTGGCTCAGGGCCAATGAAGTCATGTGATGCTCCAGAGCGAGCTAACTCATCAGCCAATTCATTTCCAGCGATGGAAGAATGACCAGGTACCCATACAAGGTGAACAGCGTTTGCTGAATTCAGCTCCTCGATTTGAGTTCGACAAGCGATAACTACCTTCGACCTAGAGTTGGCCGAAGCAAGTGCTTTAATAGCAGCCTGGCTATCTGAACAGAAGTATATTACTTTGCCCATTACGTGCTGCTGAAGCGCTGATTGCACTCCGCACATAAGAGCAAAGATTTCGGCCTGAAAAACGGTGCAGTGTCTACCAAGTGAACAAGACTGATGCAGCCTTAGCTCACGAGAATAAACACCAGCACCTGCTCGACCTTCGAGAAGGGAGCCCTCAGTGTAACATACGATGCCGTCTGAAATACTTCTCTCCAGATAACCAGATGTTCACTCTTCCCGGGAAGGGAATTTCGTGGAAAATGTCCTATATGGAAAATTACAAGCAATTGTAAGATCACTTGGAGCAAGAATAGTTTTGTCCCAATTCACCAAAAGTGAAAACAACGAGGTGTGTGTTGATGTGCGGTTCACAGGAGTTTCCTCTAGTAGACCGAGTACCCGTAACCGGTAAGTGCAAGAAAGTGCTTCTTGTTAGAGATGAATGTGTAGGGGGGCAACGACAAATAGAACTTCGAGCGCTGCCGTAGGAGTTGAAAAGAACGCTCCAGACATCGCCATTAAACACATCCTTTGGAGACGGCTTAATTTTGATTGGAACGTTCTCACTTTGCCCTTTTGCCACCACACAAGACATCCATAGACCAATATTGAACGAACAACAGTTGTGTAAATTCATTTGATATACTTGAGTTTTGGACCCCAAGTTGTACCAAAGGTACGCCGGCATTGCCCAAAGGCCATACAAGCTTTCTTGATTCTGAACTCAATGTGAGGTGTCCAGGAAAGCTTGAAATCAATAATAATTCCAACGTAGGTACTTTACCTGTTCAGTCACATCGATTTCAGAATCAAAGAGACGCAAAGGTCGAGCACCATTACGGTTTCGCTTTTCCGTGAAAAGAACAATAGATGTTTTACTCGGATTAACCGAAAGGCCACATTAGCGACATCAACCCTCAACTACCTGAATGGCAACACCGCTAGCCATCATGGTTTCCCATAGTGGAAATCATCATGGTTACAGGTCGCAAGCCCTGGTAAAGTGTGGAACGTTTTGATGGCTGTGATCCCTGACCATCATGTAATCAAAATCCCAGGGATACTCAAGTGACCATACTGTTGGGTTGTGAAGGTTGCGTGTGTGGGGTGCATATATTGACAAGCATTGCTATGGATCGTTAGGGCTGAGTAGGAGCGGGGAATGGATCTACGATTGCTTAATTGCGATTATACCTACTGGTATAGTCGTGGTTCAACAGTGGTGGCGCCGCTTTTCGCTTGTGTTCGGCCTAGGGGGTTTGTTTAGGCGGTGCGGGTAGGTCTGTATGTACTTCGTACGGGCAGTGCGTACTGCTTCAGCATTGTGGTTACTTGGGTAGTGTAGGATAATTGGGTTTGGGACTGAGGGGGTCGTCATTGATTCTGCCGACACCATTGAGTGCTCATTGTTGGCGGTTGTGTTGGTGACGATTTCTTCAGCTTTATAATCTCATTTATACCACGCACAAACTTTGGGAAGAGGGACTGCTTTGTAATGCAAGAGAGGGATTTAAACTCTGCGTTACGGGTTGGGTGAGGTCATGCAGATAGAAGCAACCCAGGTGACCGTGCGGCTCGGGTCGTGATGGATGCATGAGTGCAGCGTGTGTGGGGTGCGCTACCCTGTGGGTGCAGTTGAGTACGGGTTGGAGTGGAAAGAGACCCTTCTCTACCCTAGATCGGTGTCGGTTGTACGGGCGGGGTAGCGTTTGTTTTATTTGTGACGTGTTGTGCGTGATTTACGGCCCGAGCTGCGTGGTTACTTGGGAAGTATTGTGCTCTGCAATCTAGATTTTTGGTTTTAAGGTGAAGCTATTGCTGGGCTGTGCCTCGGATTTGTTGGGCGCAGGTCGGGAGAGCTGGTGGCGGTTTGTGCTGGAGGGTTTGCTCGATTGGTTATTCACTGGTGGTGGCCAGTCGATCGACTGTTCGCGCAGCCTGTCATTTGGTTCTTGGGGTTTGTGCTCTCGAGGTTCGGGGCGTTGCTTCATTGTATCTTCGCTTTAATACTAATATTCCTTGTTTGATTAACTGACTTATGTACAGGCGCTTAACTCATTCTATTTCATAGATTGCCAGATTTAAGGGTAATGGTTCAATAGGGTGTTAGCAATCAGAGTGGATTAGAACGAGTTGGCGCCTACAATACACCAACACTAACACACTTACACCAACACTTACACGCACACATGCACCTACAACTAGCTGTAAAAGACCAGTGGGCGGGACAATGGTGCCTACCCAACAGTTGTAGGTGGGGTGTTTGGCTTAGCTACATGACTTGGTCCGGCAAGCCCATAAACATCAATTGGTAGACGTATTGCCTAGTGAAAAGACAACGCAGATGGGCGAAAGCCAGGGGATGTGTTGATAATAGCAGAATAGCAGAATAGCAGAATCAACCCTCAACTACCTATAAGAGGCTGGCAGAAGAGGTCCTTGGTGAGGGTGTGCAGGTGAGGGCTTTGACACATGAGGCGACTCTGAAGGTCAAGGACATCGATGAGATCACCGAAGTGGAAGAGCTCGTCACGGCACTGCGGCAACAGTGCGATGTGCAGGTGGCCGCCGCAGCCGTTAAGCTACGGAAAGGGCCAGCAGGGACACAGGTAGCTTTGGTTCAGCTACCTGTGGCGGACGTCAAAAAGTCCGTTAAAGTAGGGAGCATAAAGGTGGGTTGGTGTGTATGTCACCTGACATTCCACGAGCCACCAGAGGTTTGCTTCAGGTGTCTGGAACCAGGACACAAGTCGTGGGACTGCAAAGGCCCCGACAGGCGCAAACTGTGCAGGCGATGCGGCGCTGAAGGTCATAAGGCCCAAAGCTGCACGAGTCCGCCCATCTGCATGATCTGTACCGGGAAATCCTCGAACAACAGACATCCGATGGGTGGTCCAAGGTGCCCGGCCTTCAAGAAAGCCGCAGTGAACAACAAATCACAGTGCAGGTAACGCAGCTGAACCTGAACCACTGTGATGCGGCTCAGCAACTGCTTTGTCAGGCAGTTTCTGAGTGGGAGACGGATATCGCCATCATATCGGACCCATACCGAGTACCCGCCGGCAACGGCAACTGGGTCGCGGATGGGACCAGAAAAATGGCGGCGATATGGACGACGGGTAAATACCCCGTTCAGGAGTTGGTGTCTACTACCTATGAGGGCTTCGTGGTCGCCAAAGTAAACGGGGTCTTCTTCTGTAGCTGTTATGCGCCTCCGCGGTGGCCGATCGAGCAGTTCACGCAAATGCTGGACCGCTTAACGACCGTGCTAACAGGGCGAAGGCCGGTGGTAATAGCAGGCGACTTTAATGCCTGGGCCGTGGAATGGGGAAGCCGTTTCACGAACCAGCGGGGTCAGATCCTGCTAGAAACACTGGCCATCTTAGATGTCGACTTGGCTAATGTCGGTACCAAGAGTACCTTTAGTCGGAATGGAGCGGAGTCAATTATTGACGTGACCTTTTGCAGTCCTGGCCTAACAAGTAGTTCGAACTGGAGAGTAGATGATGGCTACACTCACAGCGACCACCTGGCGGTTCGCTACAGTATCGACTACAATAACAGCAGACAGCGGATAGAAGAAGAGGCGGCTAGGCCAAGGCCAAGCCCTCGCAGGTGGAAGACATCATACTTCGACGAAGGGGTATTTAGGGAGGCGCTCCGCCGTGAGCGAAACTTAATCGGTTTAGACGGCGACGAGCTGGTAGCGGTGCTCTCACGTGCGTGTGATGCGACCATGCCTAGGCGAGTCCACCCTAGAAATGGGAGGCCACCGGCTTACTGGTGGACCGACGCGATTGCGGACCTGCGCCGCGCCTGCCTACGGGCTAGGCGGCGGATGCAGCGAGCACGATCAGAGGAAGAGCGAAACGAACGGCGGGTGGTGTTCGCCGCTGCAAAAGCCGCGCTTAAGACCGAGATAAGAGCAAGCAAAAAGGCCTGCTTTGAGGGTCTCTGTCAGAGTGCCAATACGAACCCGTGGGGTGACGCCTACAGGATCGTTATGGCCAAGACGAGAGGTGTGATGGCTCCTACAGAGCAATCTCCAGAGATGTTGGAGGGGATCATTGGAGGACTTTTTCCGCGTCATGATCCTAGTCCTTGGCCTCCTTTCGTAGGACAGCCGGGGACTGGGGCTGGCGATGAGGAGAGGGTCACCGATGTGGAACTTGCGGGGGTAGCTAAGTCCCTTAGCGTAGGTAAGGCCCCAGGTCCGGACGGAGTTCCGAACCTGGCCTTAAAAGTAGCTATTGCAGAGGCTCCCGAGATGTTCAGGTCTGCTATGCAGAAATGCCTGGACGAGGGAGTTTTCCCAGAAGCTTGGAAGAGGCAGAGCCTGGTACTATTGCCAAAGGCGGGGAAACCACCCGGAGACCCGTCGGCATATAGACCAATATGCTTGATTGACACGGCGGGGAAGGTGCTCGAAAAGATCATCCTCAATAGAATGTTGCGGTTCACCGAGGGCGAAAATGGTCTTTCGAGTAACCAGTACGGCTTCCGGAAGGGGAGGTCCACCGTAGACGCTATCTTGTCGGTTACAAAAACCGCCGAGAAAGCACTCGAGCCTAAGAGGAGGGGAATTCGCTTTTGCGCGGTAGTGACTCTGGATGTAAGGAATGCGTTTAATAGCGCCAGCTGGTCTGCTATTGCCGATGCGCTCTTGCGTCTGGGGATACCGGAGTACCTGTACAAGATTCTCGGAAGTTACTTTCAGAATCGTGTACTAGTCTACGACACGGAGGTGGGTCGGAAGTGCTTTCACATAACCTCAGGAGTCCCGCAAGGTTCCATCCTGGGTCCGGTGTTATGGAATGTCATGTACGACGAGGTGTTGAGGTTAGAGTATCCAGTGGGAGTGGTGATTGTCGGATTTGCCGACGACATTACGCTCGAAGTCTACGGTGAAACGATCGAGGAGGTAAAGTTGACTACCAACCACTCGATCAAGGTTGTGGAGGCGTGGATGCGGTCCAGGAAACTGGAGCTGGCTCACCACAAGACAGAGGTGACGGTTGTTAACAACCTGAAGTCGGAGCAGCAGACGGAGATCAGTGTAGGAGACTGTACTATCCTGTCAAAGCGCTCCGTCAAACACTTGGGCGTGATGATCGACGATAAGCTTACCTTCGGTAGCCACGTCGATTATGCCTGTAAAAGAGCCTCCACAGCTATTGCGGCACTGTCCCGGATGATGTCCAATAGCTCTGCGGTGTACGCCAGTAAGCGCAAGCTTCTGGCTAGTGTTGCTACATCCATACTTAGGTATGGCGGCCCGGCGTGGGGCACCGCGCTAAGTACTAAATGCTACCGACGGAAGCTGGAAAGTACTTACAGGCTTATGTGCCTGAGGGTTGCGAGCGCGTACCGTACCGTGTCACACGACGCTCTCTGCGTCATTACTGGTATGGTGCCTATCAGCATTCTTATCAGTGAGGACATGGAGTGCTTCGAAATGCGCGGCACAAGAGGCATACGCAGGACTGTCAGGATGGCCTCTATGGTCAAATGGCAGCGCGCGTGGGACAGCTCCACCAAAGGAAGGTGGACCTATAGGTTGATACCGAGGGTAGATAGTTGGATTAATAGGCGCCATGGGGAAGTCACATTCCACCTGACACAGGTCCTTACAGGTCATGGTTGCTTCCGACAGTATCTACACCGTTTCGGGCATGCGGATTCTCCCGAATGCCCAGTGTGCAATGGTTTAGAGGAAACGGCGGAACACGTTTTGTTCGTGTGCCCGCGTTTTCGCACAATGCGTGACCGCATGCTTGCCACATGCGGGGAAGACACAACTCCGGACAACTTGGTCCAGAGGATGTGTAGGGATGAGTTTGGCTGGAACGCCGTTTCAACGGCTATTACCCACATCGTCTGGGAGCTACAGAGGAGGTGGCGCGTGGACTCGGAGAATGGCTAGTCCAGATGCAGTACAAGAGGTGGTCCAGGGGTTCGGAGTCGGCTTCGTAGGTCATACCGGTGCCCTGCGGTCGAGATCGACCCTTACAACGATTAAGTGGCCGCGGAGAGGAAGTCCCGGTAGCGGTGCTGTCGTGGCGTCGGTCTACTGGGTTGGATCCGAGCCCGCGGTTGGAAAGGGGTCCCCGGCAAGGGTCGGGGTAGGTGAGATCCTGCTGTCTGCAACCTACGGGTGCATCTGATAGGGCCTGAAGGGTAGTGATACCCTTCCTTGCGGGCAGGTCAGATCGGGTTGCACGTGGGCATCAGTTCTTGATGTCCGCTCAGCAGTAGGGCGCGGGCGGGGTTGACCCTGCCCGCCTTCCGAGGACAAAGGGAGTGGCGAGGACCACTCGGGTAACTGGCTAAGCGCCAGCATGCTACCGTGATGGACTCTCCAAAGCGAGTCATCGATGTTCGTTGCTGCAGGCTACGCAGCTAACCTTGTGGGTGCGATGTGCACTAGCCCCTCTCTGAAGCAATACCTTCTTGGTGGTTCCGGAGAGACGTAGGGTTTGGCGACCATAGGAATGGTTTAGTGGGTACGAGGAGAGAGTAGTCCTGGATTTTACTTTTGTTGTAGAAGACGGCCTGTCAGACCTACACTACCCTAACCTTCTGTTAGGGTGTCTGTTGAGCAGATTATCCCCCTATGGTTTAGAAGGAAAAAAAAAAAAAAAAAAAAACCCTCAACTACCTGAATGGCGCTTTGCATCAAGTCGAAAAGGATGTACATACCAAATAACAATGTTAGGTAGTCGTCGGCAAAACCATATGTATGAAAACCGCTATTATTGAGTTGCCTCAATAGTGTATCTGCTACGAGATTCCACAAAAGTGGTGATAAGACTCCTCCTTGGGGGCATCCACAAACACTAAATTTCCTAATCGCCGCTTGACGCAATGTCGAGAAGAGATGTCGGTTTTTGAGCATTTGGAGAAACCAAAAAAATGCTTTTGAGTGGATGTTTTCAAGATATCATAAACAACTTTATGTAAAAGAGTCACAGTGGACTTTTCAGATCGTTAAGCTTGTTGGTTCACATGAGAAGGCATGTGAACGAAATTAACATCACGGATGTGATGATCGACAATGCGTTCTAAGTATTTCAGAAGAAAAGAGGTCAAACTGATAAGCCTGAAACTCTTTGCTTCTTCATACGACGCATGACCCAATCCATACCATTGAACCAACAGGCAATATCAGGCCTTTTACAGGCAAATTTTGTCTCCACAACTCATCCAATTCTACCAGCCTAACCGATCGTCGTCGTCCCAGCAAGCCCCTCTCACTTTGGCGTGCAATTGCGAACATGCGACGCCGACAACGACGACGCTCCCAGCCCACCATTTCTCCCTTAAAGCCGACGACCATCCTTCCACACGCTGGCTGCTGCCGCGCGCCGCCGGCACCACGAAGATAAACACACCACGATCGGCGGATGGGGTGCCTGCGCGACTGCGCGATCTGCGATCTCGATCGAATCAAAGTCCTATCGCGCCGCGAGAGCCCCCAATTTCTCGCGTGCAGCGGACCGTCTCGGGTGTGTGTGCTTTTTGCTCGATCGTGCGCGCGCGCGGCACGTCGGTGGTTAGATCAAGTCTCTATAGAGCAGAGCAGTCGCGTGGCTTCGATAGGGTGCGCGGTGTAAGATCGATCAACCCAAAACCCGGTCGACGTCGTCGTAGCGGTACGACGACACCGAATAGTTTTTAGAAAAAAAAAAAGCCTCTCCCTTTCGGAACGATCCGGTGGATGCTCGCTCACACGTGGCTGTGTACGGATAGGGCGGTGTTGTTGTTCGGTGTGTGGTACCAAAGCAATTACGTGATTTGGATTAGTGTTAAGTTTGTCTCTTAAAATCACGCAGAAGAAAGGGGATTAACTGCGGAGTTGACTGAATTCGACGGTTGATCTCGCGTGGTGGCGATCCGACGGTTATTGTTCGATTTTTCGTGTGTCGATTTGTGTTGAGAATGTGAATTGCTTGCCTTCTTCTGCGACATCGAACGGTGTGTAACCACAGTACAGTGTTGCAGCAGCCAGTACATCTTAATGTAAGTGAGACGGTCGTGTTTGCAGATTTATTCCGGTCTCGGATCGGATGACGATGCGGAAGTGTTGGATTGATTGGTTTACTGCAGCGCAGTTGCATTGCAGGTGGTGCGCTCAGATCTAAGCAAATGAAGTTGTGTGTTTATATTAAGCGCAATGAAGAAGAGAGACAATGTGCGTCAGAGAGCGGTGAAAGAAGTGGTGGTTTCACTTTCAGATTGTTTGCATGCCGGTCGATGAGTGGTGGGTATCGTATCCAACAATCTCCACCGCACGGTGGTTCACGATTCCAAAAATTTTGTAAAAACTTTCAACTCAAATCTCTTTCTAGTCGAGAAAATTATGGACTTCTCAGACCCTGAAGGAGTCTCCAGTTAAGGCCATGGATCGCCAATCCTGAAACGGCGGGTTCGATTCCTGTTCCAGTCGGGAAAATTTTCTTGACTCCCTGGGCATAGTGTATCATTGTGCTTGCCTCACAATATACAAATTCATGCAATGGAGCCCTTCAATTAATAACTGTGGAATTACTCAAAGAACGATAAGTTGAAGCAAGGCAGGTCCCAGTGGAGACGAAAAGAAGAAGAAGACCCTGACTATCGTCCGATGCAAGAATGTGACCAATATTTCTGAACCTTTTTTGATGTGTTCAGCTGCGATACCATCCTTACCTTCTGCATTGTTGGTTTGGAGCTGGTGGATAGTATCACTGGCTTCAGCATGGTAGTTGGATAATTTCGTAAAGTCGTTTCTTTCGTTGCCTTGATCTACCGTGCCCTTGACATTCAGATGTGCATCAAAGTCCTGCTACCATCTTTCAATCACTTCACGTTCGTCGGTCAAACCTTGCACATTTTGGCTGGATAGTGGCACGATGTTGTTGAGCTTCTGGTGAAACTTCCGTGTTTCTTGCATACAGCACAGCAGTTCCATTTTCTCGCATCCACGTCTTGCGGGCGCCGTTTTTCTAACGAGTTCCATGCTGCAGTTTTACCGATCGCGCTGCGTTCTTTTCCAAATTTGCTCTGACTCCTTTCCACGTTCCCGATGGTACTCTCAGCTCATCGATGGCTGTATTACTGTATTCCAGCAGTCCTCTCACGCTACCTCGTGATTCTGCGCGTATGGTGAGGCGACATCCAGCCACTCCAAGTTATACTTTGGTGGTCGCCGGTACCGTACATTAATGATAACGGGAGTTTTGGGCGTAGATTTGCCATCAACAGGTACTGGTCGGAGTCGACATGTCATGACGTCGCGATAGCATAGGAGAGGGCCGTCCGTCAATCATAACGTGGTCATTTTTCGATTCCGTCAGCTGAGGTGATCTCCAGCCAGGTGAAACGTGCGAATACGTTCTTGCAATCATCAGTGCTTCCGGAGTGTGGACTGTACACATTGATTGTGCTGCAGGGCCTTGATCCACAACTTGAACATTATTGTCGAACCCAGGCCCGTGCACAGAAAAGGCGACGAGGGAGGGGTTTTTTCTAACTTCGGCAAGAGGCGGAGGGGCGCCTAGTATAAGGAACAGCAGCAATGGGATGGGGTTAAACCCCAATACCCCTCCCTTGTGCACAGGCTTGGCCGAACCCACGGTCCTCTAATAGATCGACGAGTTTGTTGGTGCTCCCGTTGAAGTGGAGTGATTGGCACTTTCACTTACCGTGTTTCCAATCCTACCTTGCACGAGTCCTATTTCGTTTCTGTGGTCTCTCTGGTATCTTATAATTCTGATGTCGGTTTTCCATAGCAATTCTTCTTTACGGCTGGCTCGCAAGGCCGGACATCAACTCCCTAATTAACGGAGGACGTACACAGTTGAGTCCTTCCCTGGCAGTCGGACGTCGATCAGTCGCCCTCAGCATGGAGAACAGATGCTGTTGTGAGTCAATGCATTGCAATGCTCACGGAGACCAGACGCCCAGGTTTGCAGAAGCAAACACACCCTTCCTTATCAGTAAACGACCAAAGTTCTCTCCGGAGTATGTTACACGATCTTTCCTAAGGTGGATCGCAGTTGCCGGTCTTTACTACGGGGTAGTAGGGAGCCTTTACCGTGATAATTCATGAAGCATTGTTTGGGGTTTCTGTAGAATATGTTAGAAATATAGAAGAAAGATGTACCACAAGCGTGAATTTCTCATGCGTGTACTCAGTACACGACGTGATCGCTTTTAACCCACGATTGGGCCATCTCGGGATCCACGCTTCATTTCTATTCCAAATAAAGTACTCACTTCTGTGAGCTTGTCGGAAGTGGGATTTGATCTCACGCTATTTCGAAAATGCTTGTTGAATATGAACACTCAAGAATTTCAACTTTGTTTCGTAAGTTGAAATTCTTGAGTAAGTTTAATATTTGTTTAATATTTGTTCATGCGTGTTTGGACACGTTGCAACTCACGAACACCACCTGAGTTACTGGTTCTCACTTCTCACTTTTCACTCATCGATGCTTCACATTTCTCACTCTTTATTTTCCGTTTCTCATTTATAACTCACTTTTGACTCTTCACTGCTCACTTACCACTACCCACTTCTCACTTCTCACACTTCACAATCCTCACTTTCACCTTTCCAATACTCACCCTTTCTGACTTCTCACTTACTTCCCATTGTTTATTCTTTTTTCTTCACTTTCAGTGCATGTTGGACATATCCTACGCATATATTTTCCTGAGTTGGATATTTTGTGCTTTGTCCCACCCAAGATATTGCATTGGAAAAATTGAAACATCTTCTCCGAATAACTAGTTTTCCATAACGTCACCGTTTAAGGTTTTTTTTTTTCTTTGAACACTAGGTTTCAGTGCTACTGCTAATCTTACGCTTCGAAATCCATGCTATTAGAAACAAGTGATTATTGCTTTGAGTAAGATAAACATAGAAGTTCGTTCCGGAATTTCGTCCTTTATTTCGAAAAGATCTACGAGAAGTACGTCCAAGCATTGCACCAGAAGCTCTTCGAGTTAAAAAAGAAACAATTCATACGTTTATTTCCCATAAAATTTTCTCAAAAATTTCTGTCGGGTGTTCCAAGATATGTGGACGTCTGAATCCTGATAACATTCATGAGAAATCCTGATGATGGGAAACGATCGAAAAAAATATTACTCAAACTTAAGAAACAGATGTAGTAATAGTAGTTTACGCAACAAGGTGCAGAATGAAGATTTTTACAGCACGAGTCGTACATTTATCCAACGAGGCTTGCCGAGTTGGATAATTACGACGAGTGCTGTAAAAATCGAGTTCTGCACCGAGTTGCGTACAACGTTTTTTGCAACTTCATAAATTACCACTTGAGGATAGTTTTAACAAAACTTTTCCATCAGACTGCACACTGATGTTCATAGCCATGATTAAGGAAGTCTGATCATAGCAGGTTATACTGTGGAGTTGCCACAATTTTTCAAACCTGCGTCCAGAAAGCATCAATTAGTTGATCAAAATTGAAAACAGTGCTGTAATGGTTCATTACGCAACGCAAATCAGTGCTGTAATGAACCATTACAGCATTGTTAATTTGGTGTGGGAAAGTAGGCCTTTTCCTGTCAGATTTGCGGGAGGTAAAATGGCCTATTACGATGAGAAGTTGCAAAAAGACTCTAACGTGAATTTTACAGAGATTCCATGAGGAAATACTCCATTGATTCTACCACTTATTTTTTCCAGCTTCGTTCAAATAATATCATTCAAGGCATGCATCACGATTTTTTAGAGATGTTACCAACAATTTTTCTAAATATTCTACTTGACATTTCTCCAGATATTAGGAATTCTATTTGAAACTCTAAAAGTTATTTCAGCAGAATTTTAAAACAAAGATACTGACAAAAAATTTTCGGAGTACTTGTTTGGGTCCCACTTTGTTGCTTCTTAGAATGTCTCTGTAAAGCACCAAGAGTACAAAGATTTTCCTAGGACTCTAGAATTTTTAGCAGTGCATATATTTATTTATATCGAAAACACCTACAAAATTACTTCATGGGTGTTAGCAGGAATTTAGTCGAAGATTATAACAAAATTTAAGGGCAAACTGAAAAAAAAAGACGCGGACACCGTCTTCAGACAGAGGCTGTACAGACTGAACGAAACTTAACACTAGACAACGGACACACGTGGATACGGAGAAGAAACTATTCTCACGAAAAGTTTCATCGCCAGGAGCGGGAATCGAACCCTCACCCCACAGCATGGTGCGATTAGAAGCTTGGTGACCCTAACCACATGGCTACGAGGCTCCACAAACCACCATGAAGGTTGACATAGGAAAATGATTTGAGAACTGCAGCAATAACACCTGCCAGTATAATTGATTGATAATTCTTGGACTATATTCGCAACATATTTCGTGAATAGTCACAAGTTTAGTTTCTCTTCTATTCTAAAAATTAACCCACCCATACCTAACGGGGTCGTGTCTCTGCTCATGGGTGTACTTCTCATACCTCAGTTCAGCACACTCTTGCTGTGTGACATTCTAACTCCTCTCTGCTCACTCTTCGCTTCTCTCGCTAAGCTGCTCATTCATCACTACTTACTTTTCTCTGCTTCGTACTTTTTATTCCTCGTTGTTATTCCTGTGACTCTCATTCCTTACTACCCACCCTACTCTGATAATTTCTCACTCTTCACTTTTCATTGCTGATTCGTCACTAGTCTCTTCTCACTCCTCACTCTGCAGTACCCAATACTCAGTAATCTCTTCTCAGTCTTACTACTCACTGTCAAATCTCAATTTCTCACTCCTCATTGTCTCTTACTTTACACTCTTCACTTTGTATTGCTCACCTCTCACTAATCATAGCTCACTCCCAAATTGTCACTCCAAATTCTTCACCTTTCATTCCGCACTGATCACCACTCACTCCTCACGATTCCTGACTGTTCACTCTTAATTTGTAACTCCTCACACCTATCTCCAAATAGGACGGGATTGGTGGTCTAGTTATACCGCTTCCGATTCGTATGCACAAGGTCCTGGGTTCAATGCCTGGTTCCTCCCTTTCCTACTACTTTGTATATTTCTATGTATTTTCTCGATTTCATAGCCATCGAAACGAAAAAAAGCCGTTTCCCTTCCTTCCAACTATCACAGCACAGTGTCAATCTATCATAGAACGCCTACAAGTTATGCAACCAAGTGAACTGTGCCGCTTCTCCTTCAGAGTAATCTACACACAATCTATCATCTAAATATTTATACGCTCTATCCTGGAGGAAAATCATTAGATATTTCTTGAATTTAGGGGAAATTACCTATCCTCGGCCGTTTTGTTCTCTTCGTCTAAGGGGTTTTTTTTAAACCTATTGAACTCAGAGTTGGTCTCAAATCCTTCCCAACTAAGCTGGATTATATGGCCAAGTTTCAGGCAATTTGGCTGACAAAAACCCCCCATGACGAAAAGAACAAACCTGCCGATAAAACCCATTGCATTGTCACCCTATAATAAAACCACGGGAGATTTTTTAAAAGAATCCCTCGAAAATTTGTGGCAGCTTCTGTATATTATATATTGTCCATGCAGAAAATTCCCAAATGGATCTCACAATTAAAAAAAGTCCCTTGAGAAACTTCTAAAGAAATCCCAGGAAGATTTTCTGACTGAAATTTAGATTTAAAAATACTTTGAACAATCTCATAATTAAACCCCGGAGAAAGTTTAGGAATAAATCATTGGAAAATCGTCTGAGAGAAAAAAAAAACTAGAAAAGTTACAAAAAAATAAGGTTAATTTCTGAAGGATTTTCTAAAAAAAATCTTTGGAGGAATTTATGCAGTAACTCATATACAACTTGCTTACAAAACTCTTTGTGAAACTTCTGCAGGAATCCCTAGTAGAATTTCTGGAAAAATTTGAAGTTGCTGTGTGAATTTCAAAAGTAACCCTAGTTCATTTTTTGTTTGAATTTTTTTTAAACATTTTTTGAAAAACACTAGATTAGTTTTTAAAAGGCAACGCTGAAAGTCTTATCAAAGAAGATTCTCGAGAAATTCTTAATAAATGCCTAAAGAAACTTCTGAAGAAAGCTCTGAACGATTTTTTTAAGAATCCCTGGCGAAAGTTTTTCTCAAATTCATGGATATTTTTTTTTGAAAAAAGCATGTGGAAAATTCAGAAGTAAATCATGCCAGACACTTTAAAAGTATTATTTGTGGAATTTGTAGAATGCGATGAATTCCTAAATAAATTAAAGAAGAATTTCCGAATGAATCCATGGAAGAATTTTTGGAAGGGAAGTGAATTCAGCCAAAAACACTCGGACAAATTTCCGAAAGATTTTTTTTTTTGAAAAATATGTTTTAGACATTTTTTTAAGAATGCGAATTTCTCAAACAGTTTTTTCAATGATTTATGAAACATCATGGAGGAATTGGTGAAGAAATTCATGCCAGAACTTGTAAAAGAATTCCTTGCCACATTTCCGGAGGTACGCATGGACGATTATCTGAAATAATCTGTAACATAATGATTTGGGAAGTTTTTTTTTTTTTGAGACCGTCGTAGTAAATTTGATAATTCTGGGTTCACTTACTTTTATTTAACACCAAAGAATTGCAACAAAAGGCAAACGAACAGATAGCGGTACAAATCTACACTACTCGTACAGAAAAAAAAAGTTCGGGAAATACAGCACAACAAGTAACCACGCGGTTAAGTTGATCAGGTCATCAAGAGTTAATCCCATGATAAGCTAGTTGATTTTGGGGTAATCCGCTAGGTGGCGCTAGTGTGTCTTCAAAATATTAAAATTCACTCTATTTTGAAAATCGGACCTTACAAAATAATGCACCAAAGTTGACCACAACATCAATATCTATCCGTTGCTGATCTAGTTGTTTCTAAGTGCTCGCTAGGTGGTTCTTGTGGGTCTTGCAAATTTAGATTTCTGTATCTTGAGAATCGGTCTTCTACGTAAGCATTTGAGCAAAGTTGATCAGGATATCAAAAGGTATCCGATGATGAACTAGTTAATTCTGAATCTACTAGGTAATCTTTTAGACTACCAAGAAGGATTTCGTCTTACGAGTGATTGAACAGCATATCAAGGAACTTTCGATGATGAGCTAGTTAGTTATGATTTTTTCCGCTAGGTGGTGTTAGTAACAGTTGGAAAATATACATATTGGAACCCTAAATGTCGTAAAACTTGGTGTGTTTGTGATACATCGAAAAAAAATTTCAAGTGTTTCGTCATTTGGGTGGACAATTTTAGGATAGGGTGGTTCAAAACCAAGAAGTTTAACAAACAGATATTTTTTTTTCTCTAAAAACCAAATCGTTTTTAAATTTCTTTTTTTTTTGTTTGAAAGGCAATATAATTTTCAAGAAAAATGCGCTGTTAGGGTCAAACTGTGCTCTGGTACAGCAACTATGTAAACATATAAGTTTTTTTTTGCGTTTTCGTGGTTTTTATATTTCATCCGAAATTAAAAAAAAGAGCGTGAGCTAACAATTGAAATGTATGCTTTTTAGTTTTTGAGATATGTCTTTTTTAAATAGGAAGCCACAAATTTTGATATATTCCAAATTATCTGCATTAAACTTATTTTTTTGAAAACTAGCCTTTTTGTTTTTTTTTTTTTTTAATTCAAGCCGCTTCGGGCCACTGTGCACCAAACTGTGAGCATAGAGGAAATTGATTTTTTCTGCACAACACAGGAAAATCAATAGTGATAAATTATCGGCACCTTCGATGGTTCGGTGCTTGCTGCCTGGTGTGTGGTTTCTATGCTCAGGAAGCACTTAAAGAAACACGAGCCGTGGCTTATCGTCCCACCGCAGATGGGGGTGATAAATCTGAGCGGTGCGGTGCGGGTCTGCAAATTTGCTTCGGCTTCTTTTGGGATTTGGGATTTTGGCAACGGACGGGGCCAAAACTACAGCCGAGCAATGCGGAGATGTTTGCTCGATTCGAGAATGCGGGATTTGTGGCTGGATGAAATTGAAAGCGGTTATTCATCGGAAAAGTAAATTGAGTATGAACGGAATGGAAATAAATTGATAGTTGAGAATAATTTTGAATTCCCCGAAACAACTTTGGGAGCGAAATATATGCGTGCAGTTGAATTATGGTGTCGGCCAAAACAATAATCGTGGAAATGTTTTGCAGAGCTGAGCTTTCTCTAGGAACCCGGAATTTTCCGGAGGTTCTTTGTAGCAGTCTGTTGAATACAATTTCTGATTTTTTGCAAGAACATCTACTGTAGATTTCTGTGGAAAATCTGCAGCAATAATACCCGTAGATCACTATTGCATTACAAACTCTCTCTCACTCACTGAGCTGACCACACATATCCATCCATAGTAAAAGTAGTAACACAAAAAAAATGACGCCATCGCACATGACTTACCCAAAGCCAAAAACAAAAGTAGGTTGCGGACAGCAAAGGTGTGCCGCGTCACGTCTTTCATACGTTTTTGTTTACTCGTGAGCGTAAACGAATGGTGACCATTGCTTCAAACTCCACATTTTACCCATTCGCTGAACTGCAGTAACATCACTCTTTAAAACTTGTCTCGTGACTATAGGCACATCACCGCCGCGTTCTGACACGCGTGTCGCTATCGTCCAAGCAAGCTGGACCCTGTACCAGATAAAAGAATCTCCCATTTCTTGACGCCAAAAACTTTTCCACTTTCCTTGATCCCAAGGGCGTCGTCATCGTCGTCCTTGCTCGCATACCACATTTTGGCAGTTCAGAACTTGAAGTGAATGCCGGTCGAAAAAGTTCGTTCATTCCCCGAAGCAAAACAATCAAAATATTTTTCGCAAACCTAAGCCAGTGTCGCGTCAGCTCCCGACAGTCACACCCAGCTCCGGGCTACGACGGGTAGCGAATAAAGTTTCACCGACTAGAATTCAATTTCCGAGAATAATGTTTGTGTACACAATTCGTGCGTTGTTTCTTCTTTGGGGTTCAATATCCCAACTGGGAATGATTCTGCTTCTCACTCATTCACATCCACAGTTATTATAGTTGAGAAGTTTTCGTCGTAAAATTCATTAGTTTCGTTTTAACATGTTCACCAACGGCCAGGAAGCATTATTATTATTATATCTTTATTATACAGATTTTTATTCTAAGGAGGTTCATCTCTGGTATTTCCTACAAGAGACAGTATCATGAAACACACTTTTCAAGTACCAATTCGACGTTCATTTAGTGTTGAAAAGGTTTTAAGAACCTTCATAAAACCTGATTGCTCGTATTTTAGTTTTATGAAGGCTTTGATGAGCTCTTTAAACCTATTTGTCTTGAAAATGTTACTTGAAGGTTGGAAATCGAACTCAGTTCTTGCTGCGTGTTAACCGGTTGAGCTACACGTGGTCCCTTTATGTGAGCAGAAGACTAGAAACGACCGTGGAAAATATTCTTTTTCGCCCGTTGGAGATGCCTTCGCAGCGCAGAATGACAGCAGCTGTTTAAGGCCATCCAAAACTGTCGTCCCACACGCACACACTCTTTCCGTTTCGTTCCATACGATTCGACGGAAGAGAAGAGGAAAATGTCGCGCGTAAAACTTTTGCAATGAAGTGGAAATTTGTTATGGAATTTGGGCAGTAATAAAAAATTATAGTCATTTCTCGGGTTAAAGGGAATGGCGTCCGAATAGGGAGCGACTTGGATGAATTAAATTTGGTAGTTTATAGTTGGGGTCAGAAGTTAGCTAGGCTTGATTTAATCACAGATAAATTTCTATAAAATGGGCTCAGATGGCTAATGTGGTAAGTGCTTAGTTATAAAAAAGATGTCTGGGATTAATTCTCGATCGGTTTTATTATTATCTGGGATGCCATATTTTATTTTACAATAACGGATTCCAGGCACAACAAAATGCTCCTCGGGAATTCTTCCAGATGTTGCAACGATAATATTTCGAGAAATTGTTCCGACAAAAAAAGAGTTCCTTCGAATCCCACTCCCGACAAACTCGCAAAATGTGAGTTCTTCCTTCGGAAGGGAAGTAAAGCGTGGGTCCCGAGATGAACTAGCCAAGGGCTAAAAATCTCGTTAAAACAGAAAAAAAGAGTTCCTTCGAAGGATCTTCCTGAAGTTTCTCGTGAAGTTTTTCAAAAAATAGTTCTAGGAATTCTTCAAGTAGTTCCTTCGAATATTCTTCTAAACAAATCAGCAAATTTTCATAGAAGGTCCTATGGAATTCTTTCCAAAAGTTTCTCAGAACATTGTTCTAAGAGTTCAACCGGGAATTGATTCAGAAATTATTACAGATCCTTTTTCCGTAAATTCTTTCCGGATTTCTTCGGATCCTCCTATATTTTTTTCAGATAGTTCTTCCAGATTTCCAGAATTATTCAAATCGTCTTGCAGAAGTTCTCCCGGAAAAAATCCTAGAATTATTTTTACAGAAATTTCACCGGAAATTCTTTTAGAAGTTCTAAGGATAATTTTTTCCAATTTTTTTCCGTAAACTTCTCTGAAAACTCTTCGAGGTATTCTTACAAAATTTTCAGCGGCGTTTTTTCCTGAAGTTTCCCGAAAAATCATCCAGAAGAGTTGGAAGAGTTCTTCTGGGAAAGAACAAAATTATCAAGAGCGCTACTGGAGGTCCTGAATTTCCTCGTAGAGTTTTTCCTTTTAAAATAATATTAAAATTAAGAAATTTTTCGAAAAGTTTCTCTGTTTTTTTTTCCAAAAAATCCTTAGTGGACTATAAAAATTTTACATTTTTTTCCGTAGTTTATACTAGTAACTTCATTGAGATTTCTTTGTGGATATCTTTATGAAGTTTATTTTAAAGTTCTTCTACAAATTCTTTAGGAATTCTCCAAAAATAACCGCTCCCTCGAATCTATCTAAGAATTGATTCTTGCCGATGTTTGTATGACAATTCATATAGTAATTCCCCAGACAACCAGTTATCGTATACGATGTTGCATAAGATGATAAAGTGGAGGCCATATGCGTCCACTTACTTGATACTTGATGGGCTACAACTCGTAGAGGTGAGTCTACGCCGAATGAAGTATCCGCCTCCACTGGCCTCGGTCCTGGGCCAATCGCTTCCAGTCGCCCTGAACGTTTAGAGTCCTTAGGTCCTCCTCAACTGTAAAAAGTCAACGTGTGCGCGGCCTTCCACGAAGCCGACGACCCCTTCCTGGTTCTCTGTTGAATATAATTTTAGCTTGTCGTTCCTCTGGCATACGAGCTACGTGTCTAGCCCACCGCAGCCTGCCGTGTTGTATTCGCTCCACTATATCCATCCCTTTATATATCTGGCCATTTAGGCGCATGTAAAATGTAGGCATATCGCCTCCACTTTTACATCTTATTTAACATCTTATTCGATCACTGGTTGACTGGATCCTTCGGAAGGTCTTCCACAAGATCTTACAGGACTTCGTCAGGAATTCTTTTAGGAGTCCCCCTAGAAAATTTCCCAGAAGTTCGCCGAAATCCTTTCAAAAATATAAACAGGATTTCATGCTAGAGTTCCTCCTAGAGTCTTTGCTAAAGGTTCTTCTGCATTTTTCGCTACATTTTCTCGAGTTATTTTTCTTAGAGTTCTTCCAGAAGTATAAATAATTCCTCTGAGAAATTTAAAGTAGTTCTATAAGGCCTGCTCTAGGAATTCCTAACATAAACCCTTCAGGAAACTCCCAAAAGATTAACCCATTTCCTTTTTTTTTAACTTCTTCAAATCGATTCGGTTAGACTAGATAATTTTCCAAAAAATTTACCAAGGATGAATGCCATTTAATATTTGCAGAATTGCTTCACAAGAAGTTCTTCAGGATTAAATATTCACAGGATTTTACCAAATCCCTTCTGATATTGTGAGTCAATATTTTCCATTGATTCTCAAAGAAAAATCTCCGTTGCCTGAAATTTCAGAGAGAATATTTCTCCAACCAATTTCGGTAGAGCTAATTCTAGTAAATGTTCCGGGGCTTCCTCCAACCGCACCTTTAAATATTTCTTCAGTCATTATCCAAGGATTGCTTCTCAAATTCATCAGGTATTTCGCCACAAATTCTTCAATTTATGCAAGAATTTTGCAGGAACTCCTTCCAAAAAAAACATAAAATAATTTTCCACAATAATTTCTTCAGACATTTTTTTTTGTTTAGATTTATAGAGAAATTCCTTCCAGGATTCCTGAAATTAGTAATTTCAGGATTTCCTTCAGGAATTTTTTCAGCATTATTCCAGGATTTGTTCCTTGGAGAAATCCTTTCAAGGGTTTCCCCAGAAATTAATCCCAGAACCTATGCTGGGATTCATTCTGAAATACCTCCTAAGATATCTTCATACAATTTTTCGAGAACCCTTTTGGAATGCTATTTAAAACTTCTCCGCCAATGATTAGCAAGTATTGCTCCAAAAACTTTTCCTGGGAATCTTCCAAAAGGTACTCAAGTATCCCTTCAGGACTACTACCGAAAATCCCTCCATAATTTTGCCCATGCACATCTTTAGGACTGTTTGCCGGTAACTTGTAGAAAACTATGGAAGAATTATCGGAGAAGTCCTATAGAGAATAAAACAAAATTAAAAAAAAAATTACAATTGTAGATTTTTTCTAATCTTTGAAAGAGTTTCTGGGAAAACCCTTCTAAAAATTTCAAAAATTTCGGAAGTTTTCTTGAAAAAAATCCCAACCAGAAATTCTGGAGAAATCTTTGGAAGAATTCCTGAAATACTATTTGAAGAATCCTGGAGAGAAGACATGAAAAAAATCTTAGAGCAATCTTTGGGGTAACGTATGGGGTAATCTTTTAAAAAGTAGCGGAATTTTTTGGGAAAATAAAACATGTTGAATTATAAAGGGCCCATATAGCCGAGGCGGTAAACGCACGGGTATTCAGCATGACCATGCTGAGGGTGACGGGTTCGATTCCCGGTCGGTCCAGGATCTTTTCGTAAAGGAAATTTCCTTGACTTCCTTGGGCATAGAGTATCTTCGTGCCTGCCACACGATATACACATGCAAAATGGTCATTGGCAGAGGAAGCTCTCAGTTAAAAACTGTGGAAGTGCTCATTGAACACTAAGCTGAGAAGCAGGCATTGTCCCAGTGAGGACGTTACGCCAAGAAGAGAGAGAGAGAGAGAGAGTGAATTATGAAAAAGTAATTCTTCTTAAAATGAATTCCTTTTCTTTAGCATACTTTTGAAGAATATTCGAAGAAATCTCTGTAATATTTTCTACAGGACTCCACAAAAGAATCCCCAAAGAAAGCCCAGGAAAACTCCTTGATAAATCAGAGGAAAATGTTTTCTAGAAATTCTCATATCAATTAGGAGGAATTTTCAGAGGATTTATTTTGCGAATATAATGTTTCCAAGAATCTCTCTGGGATTTTTTCCCAGGACTCGTGGACCCTTCAGAAACTCTTGCTGTGATTTCTCTGAAAAATTTGCATCCACTTTTACAGGATTATCTGCTGCTGTTCCTATAAAAAATCCTCCGGGACGTCCTCCATGAGTTTTTTTTGAAGCTTCTGTAAGAATTCCTTCAGATGTTTTTCTAAGAAATTTCAAGTTCTTTTTTAGGGATATCCCCAGGAACTCCTTGCTGGTATTGCTGAAGAAGTTTTTCTACGGACTTCTTCTGGAACTTCTCCAGAAATGTATCTGGAGCTCTATTAATCCTTCCTATAATAACTCCATTGATGTATCCACGTATTTATCTAGGATCTTTCCTTGAGATTCGATTTTTTTTTTATATTTCTGAGAAATTCCGCCTGAGATTTTTCAACAAATTCTTGTTCGAAGAATTTCTCCGAGAATTGCTCCTGTTTTTTTTCGGATATTTCGTTGAGAATCCCATTCGACATTTGGTTATGGTTTTTTTAGGTATTCATCTTGTTGAGTCCTTGAGTCCTTGTTGAGATTTTTTAAGGAATTTCCACTGGAATTCCCCCAGAAATGTACCGGGAATTTATCCAAGAACTCCTCCGGGATCTCCTTTGGAATTTCTTTAAGAAAGTTCTCAAAAGGTGCCTTCAGTTATGTCTCCAGGAATTTCTCAAACTCCAGGATTCGTAGAATTATTCAGACATTCTTGCTATGGTTCCTCTAGGAAATTCTGCATCCACTTCTCATGGAATTTCTACTGGTGCTCCACCGGAATTTTCTCCAGAACTCTTTCCATGAATGTTTCAGGGGACATCTATTAGAATCCCTGCAGATATTCCTCAAAGAAATTTCAAAGATTTCCAGGAATTTGTTCTGAAACTCCTGTTGGGATTCGTGCAGCATTTTCAATAGGAATTTCTCTAAGAATGTAGGGGGAGATTTCTATTTATCTAACAATTCATCCTAGAATTACTCCGTGGTTTTATCTAGGAATTAATCTAGGAATTTTCCTAGGTATTTCTTCAAGACTTTCTTTTAAGATTTCCGTGGAATTCCTTCTTGGATTCCTCCAGCAATTAATGCAGGTGTTTCTCTAAAAATTTCTCCGGATATTCTTCCAGGAAGAATCGCATAAGATATTTGGGTTTTTCTGGGCATTCATCCAGAGTTGATTGATTTGTCTTTATTAAAGAGACTTTCAGCCCTTGGCTGGTTCGTCTCTTCCGTCATCCAGAAGTTTTTGCTGGGATTTCTTTAGGAACTCCTGCTGAAATTTCTCAAGAAATTCTTACTGGTCTTCCTGCAGGACTTTCCCCAGGAATTTCTACTAGACTTCCTCTAAGGATGTTTTCTATGATTTATGTAGAGATTTCTCCAAAAATTTCTTTAAGGATTCCATCAGGAATTCATGTTGATGGGATTCCTTCAGGATTTCCCTGGGGGTCATCCAATAACTTCTCCTAGATTCCTCTAGAAGTTCCTTTAAAAAAGTCCCAATGGATGCCTTTAGTTATCTCTCCAAGAATTTGTCCAAGAAATACTCAACTTATATCCAGGAATTTCTCTGTAGATTTCTTCAGGACTCCTCTAAATAATTCACTATAGGGTTTCCTCTTAAGATATCTCCAGGGTTTCCTAATGGTATCATCTATGGGTATGGCTTCAGCAATTCCTTTTATGATTTCTGCCGGAATTCCTTCATTAGATGTTCTGGAAAGACTTGGTAGGAGCTCTCCTCCCAAGTAGCATTTTGATTACCATTAAATCTTGAAGAGGTTTTTAAATCCGTCATAAAATTTAACTCCTTTTGTTTTGGTTTTATGATGTTTTTAAGTACCTCTTCTAGTCTACTTGACTAAAAAAATGTTACAAGGGCTGGAATTCATGCTTCGAATTCTCAAGCCATTTCTGCGGGGATTCCTCCAGGAATTAATTCGGATATTCAGAGCTTTTTTTTCAGGTATTCCTTCATGGACTTATCTTGATTTCTTTGTGGGTTGTAATAGGGATTCTAGTTCTGCAATAGGGAATTGATCCGGATTCACTTTTTCGGAATCTCCTCTGAATGTTTCTACAGCAACTACTTATGATATTCCTGCTGGAATTTTTGTAGGGTTTCGTCCTGTAATTCTTCGAGTAATCTCTCCAAGAAATTCTTCCAGAGATTTCACCATAATTTGTATCTGTAGTACAACTAAGGATTTCTTCAGTGATTCCTTTTGAGAGTTTTAGAAGTTTCCCTAAGCATTCTTCCACAGAGATTCCTTTAAAGATTTTTCAGGGAATCCTCTTCGAATTTCTTCAAAAATTTCTTTAGGAATTGTGTTTAGTGTTGTAATAGACGTGCTTTTTAGTAATTGGTGTAACCCCTTCTAGTACCAACGTGGCTGTCATGAAAACGCGGCTAAGGATGTCATCGGCGTAGAACACTTGGTTTTCTATATGTCAGGTACCCGATTTTGTCAGCCCAATCTGATACCCGGGGCTCACTGTACTTGGTTTTATAATAGCGTGGAAGTGTCAGAACGCTCGCGATCAAATAATTAACAGTTTTCTATGCAATCCAAGGTAAAATAATCATCTCACGGTCGCCATGTTATTGTATGGTCTGTCATAATTGATTTTTATTTACTTTGTCATAATCGATTTAATACTGTATCGAGGTAATATAACCCCCTTGATTAGATTACTAACTGTTTTTTTGTAATCCGAGACAGATGTTTGCACACATCATATCATGGTCGCCATGTTGCTGGCCACGGTCGCCATATTAATTCGGTAAACATGTTGGCGATTGCTTCTACTCTCTGTTTTTTAAACATTGATATTTTTAAAGTTAGTCTTCTGTCCAAAGATCTACTTGGAGCTCTACAGGTAAATCACTTTCTCCAAATTTTAAGCACTATTGTTCCATTCAGACGAATTTCTCCAAAATTTAACGAGTCAATATCAATCCATATCACAAATGGAAACAACCCAATTTCAGATATCTTCTTCAGTTAGTTCACGCTAGCCGTAAAGTGGTTCATAGATTTTCTCTGTACTTCTTGCTTGGCGAGGAACACTTTTCACACCACATTAGACAACCCTCTTTTACTAGATACTGAAAAAAGCTCCATCTCCTGTTCCGAAAATTTCACGTCCAAATCCGTTTCAACTGGTTCTATAACATTTACCCGAAAACCAGTTACCCGAAGGACATTCACCCGAATGACATTTACCCGAATGCGACATTTACCCGAATGTGACACTTACTCGAAAAAAAAGGTGGACATGGGGATCAATATGATTTGTCAATAATAAATATGTTATGGCCCGGTGTCATTCAGCTGGCTTTCGTTAGACCTAATAATCATCAGGCCGAGTGATCATCAAGCACTCTGGTGCAGGGCTAATTGGTGGTCAAAATGCATTTTTAATCTGAGGATTTTTTAATATTTTACATTAGCCCGAACGCCAACCCGAATCATTCAGGAGATCGCCCAAAAAGTGTTCACTGTGGACAATTTATTAGAAGTTGATGAAACTTAATTATTTAGAGAAGGGTAATCCTTGGGGTAATATGTAACAACGTTGTGCACAAGAAAGGTTTAAGAAAACGTAAGAAACAAATGCAATGCAAATGTAAAGCCTGGAACACATAGCGTCCGTTCCGTCGAGGTTTGCGTTTTTTTGACAGTTTTCCCATGGGAAATGTGTCAAACTAGTGTCACGCACACGCAAACGTATGCATTGTATGGGGCACTTAACGAAGGGAGAGGTTGCAGATTCAAACATTTTGCCTGATATACAGTGAGCTTATCCGATGGCCTAATATAATGTACTTGTCTATTCAAATATGTATCCTGGAGAGCTCAGTATGCTTATCTAACCGGTCAATTTTGAAACTAAGGTGTTCTTTTAAAATTTGCTTGAACATTTGCTGTTGACGCTGACCCCAAATCATGTTGTAATAATTAATTTTTCCTTCTTTTTATTATTGGCTGTTCTTTGGAACTGTAAAATGCTGTTGCAATAAAGCTGTTGAAAAGCCTTCTCCTTATTTCAAGCTATGGCTGTTTTTTTTTTCGAAGTTATAGTTATTGCTATGAAAACTATTAGTATTTCAATCTGAAATGTTCCCTTCTTTCAAATGTTGACTGTTCTTTCAAATAGACAATCTTATAACCATACCCGCACAAAGTTTGTTTTCATCTTAATAAATTTGGTACCGAATGCTTGGCTGGCTTTTTGATGAGTGAGAATGACCGAAAAGACATCCAGCCAATCGACCAAAAACATTCAGAAGTTTGAAATAAATTGAACTGTTTTCACTACAACTGGACATTCAAATGTGATGCCTTTTTATTCACCAAGCTATTACATTTTATCAACACAGGCTGCTTTGAGCAACTTATATACACCTATATATTCGGTCACAAATTAGCAGCCATACTGCAAGTATTCTCCACTTCTTCTAATATTTGTCTTCTTTTTAAAATAGGCTTCTCGGGTGCTTTCGAATTTGCATTGTCCATCCGTGTACTATTGCTGAGTTGGTCGGCCCAACTGGTAATTTCGTCATTGAATTTCTTCCTTCTTATCATTAGAGGCTACTTATTCGAGTTGGAATGTTATATAGTTTATTTGCAGACGAACTTCGAACATCCGGGCATCCGGGGTAATGAGGTAGAGTTTCTTTTACAGAAATAGTGCTACACTCACTAAGTTGTTTGGTGGCCAAACTATAACCTATCCTTCGGAGATTTTTCCTTCTTCTCTTCAAAGGCTGTTCTTTCGAGTTGCACTGCTGCATATATTATTGGCGTTCGAACTATAACTGTACATAACTGTTGTCCTTCTTTCGATCATTGAATGTTCTTTTGAATTACACTTTCACAGGATTGACTGATGGATTCCAAGTCTACATCTAAGATTTTTTCCTTCTTTTGATAACAGGATGTTCTGATTCATGAACAAACTGCAAACTTTTCTATTTAAGATTTTTTCTAATGATATGTTGATTGTCCAATGGCTGTTCTATAATCGATTCGATCTAATCACCATTCGGCCTACAGAGATTTTCCCTTCTTTAAATTGTAAACTGTTCTTTGCTTATCGAAAGAACAGCTTTTGAATCAAAGAAGGTTTCTAGAGAGAATACGTTAATACAAAAGATAGTAATCTGCAGTGATTAATTTTATTCAGGTATTTGCCCTGGCTGTGAATTCCTATAGCGGATCATTTCACAGAAAATTTAATACAATGTGTTCTTTAGGAACTTAACATTCAAAATACTTGTCTGAGCCACAATCCAAAATGATACATGTACTTTTTACATTGAAAAAAAAAATTAATGAACTTTATTTAAAAAAAAATCATAATTTGTGCAGAGTGATAAACTATTCGGGTAAATGTCGCTTGCGGGTATGTGTTGCATTCGGGTATTTGTCGCCTTCGGGTATTTGGCATTCGGGTATATGTTACATTCGGGTAAATGGTTTTTGGGTAAATGTTATAGAATCGTTTCAACTAGACATATTCCTTCCGATACCAATTAGGCAGCAATATCATCTGAAAATTAATTCGCACGGCCACGAGGAGGGGTTCGATTCCACCGAATTACAGCAACGGATTGTGCGGCGTGGTAATCGATTTTTCATAACTTTTCCCCCAGACTGAGGCCGGCCCGGTTCCGTGCCACCAACTGTCTTGGCAGACCCTCTCGGAAGCAGTCAGTGTGCGGTGTGGCGCGCCGGTGCGCGCGCTAATGCGATTCGATGAACGAACATCGTTTGCTCGCAATTTGGCAGCAGCAGCATCGCGCCGGTGGAGTCGAAATGAAGATTTACGATTATTAAGTTTTGCCTTTGCTTCACTGATAAGAGGAAGATTCGATGCGGTCAGATGAGGCGGGGAGGTGGCGCTTTGGAAAAGTTTCGTGTGGCACCACTCAATTGGGCTAATTATTATCAATAGACTTTGGCGAAGAGGCCAATTGAAGAAAGAGGAACATGTGAGCGCCGCCAGTCAGTGGTACAATTTCCGAGGAAGATAATTCGCAATCTGAGGGAAAATTTAGTCAATTCATCTTCTCGGGTGCTCTCGCTGTTCTGGTGGGAGTGACTTGGGTAGTAAGTTATTCTTGCGGAAAAAAATAGATTTATTTATCAATGGCCTTTGGAAAAAAAAAAACAAATTAAAGAGATTGATGATCTCTTTAATCATCTCAGAAAAATCATCTGTTTGTGGCAAAAAACAACTCCCAAGTATCAGACACACATTCGATACAACGGTGAATTTTGCTCAGCTTCCCACTACTCAGAAGTCAAACAACTTTCTTGATGAGCTCGTCAAGCAAGTTAACAGATGCTGACTGAGTCAGCGAAGCGTGACAGCATCAGCAAGGACACAGAGACGCTATCACTACCATGCTTGCCTGCCAATGCTTAAGCATATGTATGTCAATGAATGGATCATTCCGGCTGCTGACTGGGGTGACCTGACCCACTTCGAGTCTGGTTCATCTGGACGAGACGACGAGAGTGAAAATTTATCGATTTGCGACCGGTTTTTTGCTGATGTATGTTAACTTTGTTTTGGGAATTTTGCTCGTTTTATCGATATAATCGAGTAAAAATAACGGGTTCCATTTAGGTTCAATCTAAAGCGAATTCCCTTGTCTGCTATAGCGTGGCAAATGTGAATAATTTATTTCTTAAAATAAACTTATTCAAAATTAGGAATATTAATACCAAACGTGGTCGTTTAAGCAGGATATTATCAAACCATACAAATGAATCTAAATATTCCGACCGAGTTCGGTAACGAATTATCAAGTTCTCATGATCAGCATCATGACCACATGTTTGCTATTTCAAAATTGATTGAGAGGGGAATACCATTTTCCTCAATATTTCTCCTGAGCTTCGCAGGAAATATTCTCATGGAATAACGTTGGATAATATTAGGACACTAATTCCAAAAATGTCTATGAAAAAAGTTTTATTACAGAATTACGTCAAATTCGTAACTCTTATCACACGTGCGTTGATTGGGAATTACTTTGGATATAATAGGGAAAGTTTTCAGAGAATTTCTGCGTAACTGGTGTATTTTCTGGTAAGTTTTTGAATACTACTTGAGAATGTCATATAAACTTCAGCTGAAAGTCTCTATAATAAAGATAAATCAATATAAACTTCGTATGGAGTCCCTCATGAAACTCTGAGATATTTCTAGGCAGAATTTCCAAAATATTATCTGCCAGAACGATATAAGATATTTCACAGTAAAATTAGATTGCAATGGTTCGATGAGCTCCTGCGATTCCTTCAGAAATTCGTACATGAGTTCAGCTTCACGAATCCCTCCGGAGATTTTTTTTTCCTGGAAATTCCGGGAGAAATGTCTCCAGGAATTTACCCGGAAAATCCTGCAGAAACTTATTCTTTATTACTTCCTGTGATTTCAGTAGAAAATCTCCTACAAATTCTTGCAGAAATGTTTATAGATATATTCCTTCAGAATTTCCATGATTTTTTCCAGGAATGTTTCCTTACTTTTAAAGAATGCCTCTAACAATTTATTTACTGATTTTTTTTTAAGAATTCATTCAAAATATTCTCCAGAAATACTCTCTGAGAATTTACCATAGAGTTTTTCAGGAATTTTTAAAATTCCTTGCAGTATTTTTTTAAGAATTTTCTCCAGGGCTTTGTTCAGATATTCCATAAAAAATGACTGCATAAATTCTCTCCAGCATTCCTTTAGGAAAATTGCAATGAAATGCTTCTGAAGGAAGACAGGAATAATATAGGAAATTCTTCGAGAGGTTTCATATGAAAATCCTCCAGGATTTCCTGTATAATTCCTTTCAAAAATCTTTTAAGAATTTCTTCCAGCGGTTTCCTCAGATAATCCTCCTGAGATTACTTCTGCAATTTGTACAGGAATTTCTCCAGGGGTATAATTTGTAGGCACAAATGTCCCAAATGGAGGCGAACGTGCCTCTGAAGCCAGCCTTCTTATACCAGGAGTATAATAGGAAATTCCTGAAGGAACTCATTCTTCATTACTTTCAGCAGGAGTTCTTCTACAGATTGTTGCTGAAATTTAGACGGAGATTTTTTCGGAATTATCTCCATGCATTTTTCAAGAATTTTTCATTATTGCTTGAAGGATGCCTCTTGAAATTTCTCGATGGATTTTTTTAAGAAATTCCTTCAAAAAATATTCAGGTTTTTATTTTAGAATTTCTACATAATTTGCCATTTCCATGGAGATTCCTGAAGATTTTTCAATAATTTCTATAAAAATTCCATTAGATTCCAAGATATTCCTTCGGAAATTGCTCAAGGGATTTCCCAGGAAATTGTGTAAAATGCATCCAGCTTTTTTGGAATTACTTCTGGAATTCCTCTTGAAGTTTTTCATTTTTTTTCTAGGAATTCTTCTAGAGGTATTTCAAGAGTTTTCTTCAGGAATATCCCAGGGATTTACGCTGGATTTTTTTTAAATATATTATTTCAGAAATTGCTTCAGGTGTGGAGCGGACCTGGTGTGATGGTTAGAACACTTGACTATCACGCCGAGGACCTGGGATCGAATCCCACTCCCGACAAACTCGCAAAATGTGAGTTCTTCCTTCGGAAGGGAAGTAAAGCGTGGGTCCCGAGGTGAACTAGCCTAGGGCTAAAAATCTCGTTAATACAGATAAAAAAAAAAAAAAAAAAAAAAAAAAAAAAAAAAAAAAAAAAAAAAAAAAAAAAAAAAAAAAAAAAAAAAAAAAAAAAAAAAAAAAAAAAAAAAAAAAAAAAAAATTGCTTCAGGGACTCTTCTCAAGAAACTCCTGCAGAAATTTGCTGTGGAATCCTTGAAGGTTTTTTCGAGAAGCTGTTTAGACCAATTTTTTCAAAAATATTTTCATAAATTTCCTGTAGGATTTTCTGAAAGTATGTCTAGAGGAGTATATCAGAAATTCCTTCTAATTTCTATAGAAATACTATCAAGGAATTTCTACAGATATTCCTTTAGTTTATCCAAGTGTTTTTCTGCTGGGATTCCTTTAGAAATACTTCCACGGACTCCACCAGGAATACTTTTCAAAAATTCTACAAGAAATGTATGACAGGATTTTTTTTATATTTTTTTCTAAATAATTTGTCGAAAAATCCTCCAAGGATTCCATTGGAAATTCCTCCATAAGTTTTTAGTTTTGAGAGTTTGTTACAGAGATTTCTCTAATGATTCCTTGTCCAGCAATGCTATCAGGAATGTCTCCTGGGATTTTTTTAGATAATTTTCAGCCATTGCAGCAACAAAAAATGCAGGAGGAGTTTTTGAGCAATCTTTGAAAGAATTTCCAAAAGATTTCTTTGAGGATTTTCTGAAAGAATCTTCGGAAGATCTTCTGGAAATACCTCTGGAGATTTCTACACCAACATTCGTCAAATTATATTGAGGGATTCCTTGGTAAGTGTACCTGAAACAATTTCTGAAGTTATCTGTGGAAAAATCATTCAAGAATCCTCGAGGGAATGTCTGAAGGAACTCCTAGAGATACTTTTGAAAACATTCCTTGCGAATAAGTAAAACTTCGGGAGAAATTCCAAAGTCACTTCAAAGAAAAAAAAAAGTTTTTAAAGAAGTTCGTAGGGAAATCCCTTGAGCAATTTCCTAAGGAATCGTTTTAGGAAATTCTGGAAAAAACCCTATTAAAAATTCTGAAGGAACCCATGGAAACAATCTGCAGAAATCTATGCAAAAGTGGTTAACATGAGTTCTGGGGGAATTCTTAAATAATTTCCTGATTATTTTTTTGTTGCATTCCTCCAAGGAAGGATATTTGGAAGAAATCCCCGAAAGAACACCTGAAGATATTTGTGGAGGAATTCTTGAAGGAATTCCTTAAAATTACTTTTATAATTTTTGAAGGTATCAATGGGCAAACATCCTTGAAGCAATTGCTGAAGTAATTCGGCACCAACATTTCAAAAGGGCGTAACTGCTTTTTGAAATAGTGCCTTCTCTCAAAGCTGTGGATCGTATGTTCAATCTTTTGGACAATCTATAAGCACTAAAAGAAAGCTAAAATCTCCCTCTTTCTGATAGTGGGGATGGATTTCATGGGAAATATGAAATACGATCCACAGCTTCAAAAGAAGGTACTGTTTTGAAATGCAGTTACGCCCTTTTGAAATGTAGGTGCCGAATTGATTGATTGATTTGTCTTTATTATAGGGACTTTCAGCCCTTGGCTGGTTCATCTCTCTTGCTGAAGTATGCTCTGGAAAAAATCCTTCAGGGATCCCTGGGGAATGCCTGAAAGAACTCATTGAGATTCCTCTGGAAGAATTTCTGAAAAAAGTGAGAAACTGTGGTGGATATTGCGGAAATAGACCCTAGAAAAAAAAATCTGATGTCATTTTTGTAGAAGCTGCTACAGAAATCCCATGAGCAATTTCTCAAGGAATCTTTTTTGAACATTCTGAAGGAAACTTTGGAAGAATTTCTATAGAAATCCCCGGAGGAGCTGCTGGAGATACCTCTGAAGATTTCTAGAACAAAACACCGGAAAACTATCATGAGAGATGCCTTGGCCAGAGTCCCCGAAACAAATTCTGAAATTAAATCTGGAAAAATCCTGCGGGAATCTCTGCTGGATTGTCTGAAGGAACTCCTTAAACTTTGGATAAATTTCTTGAAAAAAAAAAGAGTAACTTTGGGAAGAATTCTAGAAGTATTTCAGAGGAAAAAAATCTGGAGTCATTTTTTCTAAAGAAATCTCTCTAGAAAATTCTAAAGGAAACCCTGGGAGAATTTCTGTAGGAAACCATGATAAAAAATTGCAGGAATCTTTGTAGAAATGGCAGACATCAGTTTTGGAGGAGTTCTTGAATTTCTGAAAATATTTTCAAAGGATTACTCCAGGGGATTTTTTAAAATAATTCCCGGAAGATACTTCTGGAGGAATTCTTGAATGGATTTCTTTTACCATTTTTGAAGGGAACAATAGAAAAAAAATCGATGAGGTAATCTTGAAGCAATTTCTGAAGTAATTCTCAGATGAATATCTGAAGGAATTGTATTTTTGAAAGAGTTGCTGAAGGAATGCCCTATATATTTGCAAAAATTCTTGTAGGATCATCGGAGAATTTTCGAAAAGGATTCCTAAAGAAAATTTCGAATAAATCCTAAAAGGAATTTATGAAGCAATCCCTGGAGGAATACCTGGAGGATTTTCTAGAAAAATCTCTAAAGACTATTCTGGCGGAATTTTAGGACAAATGTCTTTTGGGCTTGGGAATTCTGAGCATGAGCATGAGCATGAGCATGATTGACCGCCCGCGGTTGCTCCTCTGTTATTGCAAGGACAACTGCATTTACACAAAGAACCAACAGATAATGCTTAGGATTAGCTTTCTCTTCATTGTGTAAATGCTGCAATCCCAATACTTTTCAATAAGCAATACCAGCGCCGGCCGCGTCCGAATGCAGGTCAATTGAGGATAGGGAAGGAAATGATGACGTGATTCTCGCTTAGGCCAATAACCGAGGAATTCTCTGCGTTACTAAGAGAAATCACTAGGAGTTTGGACAAGGGAAATGGAGATGTGTTGAGGATTTCGACGTGATAAACGAATGTAATGTTTTGATTCGCGATTAATAATGCGCTCGCGAAGAAATACCCTTCTAAACCTTGGACGACGAACGCGATCTATTGTTGAGGCACAACTCACCCTACATAAGTTATTCATTCGCAACTAAGGAGTACACAATGCTAAACACCGACGCATCTGTAGTTTGCGTTTCCGCGCGAGAAAATGCTGAACGCGATCGATTCACAAGTATTAACAAAATAACACGGGATAAATAAATCAGAAAGATCTTACCGCATGGTTCGCCGTCTATCTTTTACCGACCCTCTCTTTTTTCCAGAAATTCATGCAACGTTTATTTCAGTCAAAACATTTATTCATTTGGGCTAAAATATTACAAATGTCGACACCGAAGATGACGAACCATTCAAATTTTTGTGTACATGCAAAAAATGAAAGAAAAATATTTATTACCAACTAAATGTGCATTTGGAACTAGCGCCGACACATGACGTGACGAACTTTTCAATATTTGTTAGATAAATACACAAAACCCAGTGCAGAATTTTATACATCCTATAGCATTAATTATTGTGATAAAATGGAACGAGCTCACCAATAAACATCCTTCGAAGTGTCCAGTGCGTATGTGCTGCAGCATATTCCACAAACTGGCCTCGAAATCACACTGAACCGCTACAACAACACACGGGTATGACGATGTGCACATTCAAATTGTCGACGACGACGCGGCCGATCCGAATGAAAAAAGAGGCACTTCCACTTTGCCTCCAAAAACACACTTAACCGCCCCGTACGAAGACGAGCACGCACGCAGGACGACGACGCGATGCAACGACGAACCAAGACAGACTGAAATGTCATCCGCTGCTGGCATCACACGACCGACTCGCACGAAAACTAGTTTTTTCCTCTAAAAGCACACACACAGGACGACGACGCGATGCAATGACGAACCAAAACAGACTGAAATGTCATCCGCTGCTGGCATCACACGACCGACTCGCGCGAAAACTAGTTTTTTCCTCCAAAAGCACGCACACAGGACGACGACGCGGTGCAACGACGAACCAAAACAGACTGAAATGTCATCCGCTGCTGGCATCACACGACCAACTCGCACGAAAACTAGTTTTTTCCTCTAAAAGCACACACACAGAACGACGACGCGATGCAACGACGAACCAAAACAGACTGAAATGTCATCCGCTGCTGGCATCACACTACCGACTCGCACGAAAACTAGTTTTTTCCTCTAAAAGCACACACACAGAACGACGACGCGATGCAACGACGAACCAAAACAGACTGAAATCGTCTTTTGGGCTTGGGAATTCTGGAGAAAAAGTTATTGGAGGAGTCTCTGATCTGAAAACTTTGGACAAATCCCAGAAGGTGTCTCTGAAGAAATTCCAACAAGAATTCCATAAAGCTTGCTGAAAAATCTTCTGAATTTCTGAAGCAATCTCTAGAGAAATCCATGTAAGAATCTCTCATGGAATCTCCGAGTGAATTCCTGCAGAAATTTCTAGAAGAATTCCTACTGGAATATCTGGATAATTTCCTGCAAAAAATTGTCAAAAAATTTGTACTGAAATTTCATTTTTAAGGAATATCTGGAGGAATTGACAAGAGCATTTCTTGAGAAATTTATATAAATTGTCCTGGAGAAATCCCAAATTTCTGATATCCCTGGAGAAATTTCTACAGAAATTTATGAAGGAATACATGTACTAATTGATTCCTTCAGGCCGTTTTAGAAGTGAGGCGTTTTTAGAAAAATTCTTGGAGAAATCCGAGAAAACTCTTGAGAGTAATTTCTTGAGAAATTCCTGAGCAGTTTCGAAGGGAAATTCCTGGAGGAACTCCTAAAAGAACAGAAACATGGAATACGTGGAATACATGAAAAGTGACAAGCACATATCGAAAGGCTCATGTAGCCACAGCTGTAAAGATGTGTGTTTTCAACATGACTATGCTAAGGGTGATGGGTTCGATTCCCGGTTTGTCGAGAATCTTTTGATAACGGACATTTCCTAGAATTCCTCGGGTATAAGACGATCTTCACGTCTGTCAATCAAAATGGTCATTGACAGAGAAAGATCTCAGTAAGGAACTGTGGAAGTGCTCATAGAACTTTAAAATTACTTTATTCTAGCTTGCTTATTAGTTGGCCTACGAATGCATTATCTTGGATCTAACGTTCCGATCCAAACTTGGATATTCTTCAGTGATCTAATTTTATTTGATATACAGACAGAGACATAAAACATTAATTATCAATAGTGGTTATACATATAACATAAACTTACATATAACTTAAACTAACAAAGAATTATTTATGTTAAGGTCCCATTAGACATGACAAATATTTGGACAAACAAGCCCGACAAATGACCAACACAACGTGAATCATAGCAACCTTGGATGAATGTCGGGCTTCAACGGCAAATATTTGTCCTAATGACAAACATTCTAATGGCACCTTTATATGTAAAACCACTATTGATAAATTACGTTCTATGTCTCTGTCTGTACATCAAATAAAATTAGATCCCTGAAGAAGCACCAAATTGGGATCGAAACATTGGAGCAAAGATAATACATTCGTAGGCCAACTTATTAAGACTGCAAGCCAGAATAAAGTAATTCCAAAGTACCCATCTCAGTCGAAGATCGCTACATAGAACTTTAAGCTGAGAAGCAAGCTTTGTCCCAGTGAGTACTTAACGCCAAGAAAAAGTCTGTGAGAATCCGGAAGTTCACGACAAGTCGACCTGTATGACTTTATTGGGGTTTTCAATCCCACCTTAACGTATTCCCTACTTGATGTTGATACAAATCAACACTATTTCTCTAAGATCTCTTGCACATCATTTTACTGTGCCTGGTTTCTTCCTTTCCAACCAGCTTGAACTGATGAGAAAACAACTTGGATACTGTTCCTCCTCGTGGAGATGACTCTGAGTGCAGCGTGGAGCCGACTCGCTCGTAAACTCCGCAACGATTAGGCCATATTTTGCCTAATAATGATCTCCATCCATCATTATCCACCAGTCAGTTACATAATCTGTGGAGCAATTGATTCTTCCCGCAAGATGTCTTATTGCCTCCGACGGACGAGATATGGGGGTAGGTACCTGGAGCAACGCAGCTTGGGGTGTCTCTCGATTCGCTTTCGTTCGTTTCGATTGGCACTCCGGCATTCATGTTTGCTGTAATTGGAACAACCAATCTACCACCAATTGCCATGGTGCTTGGAAGCTAGGCATGTTGGATTGGTGAGGGGCATCGGTAAACGACTCGAACGTTGTTTTTTTCTGCTATCGATTCGAACTTTTTGTAAACATACGGACCCTGCTGCGGTTTGGGTAGTAGAGGACCGGTGAACGGAACGTTGTGCCCGAATCGGGTACTGACCGGGTGTGGCGGTGTGTGGCAAACCAGCTAGCAGTAGGTAGGTAGTGGTACCACACAAGTTGGAGTAGGCAAAGTGCCAAGTCCTGTTATCTCTCAATCATATTGCGGCGAGAAAGTGCGGTTGGAATGTTTTTTTTCGCCTGGTATTCGATTGTTTCGGATCAGGGGTTTGCGGGTAAGGCAGTGGCCTTGAAAAGTCGAACCAGTCACCGTGCCGGTATCGGAAGTTGTCTTTTTCAGATGTTAGTAGTGGTGACTGTGCAATTGCAATAAAACAATAAACTTCATTTGCCTACTTGTATGGCAGAATACTGGCGATAGTAAAAGTCATCCTTTTTGAAGATCATACATTTAAAAATCTCTTAAATAAATAGATTTGGTTTTATGGAAGCTGTAAAGTTTTAAACCAATAGTTTGCGTTCCTCGACCATCATAAAACTAACAAACTTACAAGGGATATGTTCAACTCTTGGTTCAACTTCATCTCTATACCTACAAATACTGTTACCGATAATGATTTCTGCACAAATATTAAGTAATTGGCCTATTCAACTAATTGAGTGGGACCCAGTCTTGTTTGCACCCCGTCAAAGGTTCCCTTCTTGAAACACAGCGCTCATCGTTACAAATTTCTCTGCAATTTTCAATGCCCACATTTGTCTCCTCCTCACCACCCGGGCGGCAGCAGGCAGCAAAGGTTGAACCCAATTGTACACATGACTGCACCTGGTGCTTTCTCAGTTCCTCAAAGTCACAGCCAGCGTCTCCTCCACAGACCGATGATGCCTCTCATTTCACGGGAAACGGTTCCGACCGAGAGGGTAAAACAGTGGCGTAGCAAGGGGGGTGCGAAGGGTGCGGTCCGCACCGGGCACCGAAATCAGGGGGCCTCCAAATCAGAGAAAGTTTCTAACACTAGTTGAATAAAGTTCTTTAAATAGCGAAAGTTTATAAGTTCAATACTTGCAAATCTGCTGATAGGTATGTAGGGGCCAATTCGTGATTATCAAAAGTTATTGGAATGGGACACACAGATGGTTCTTTGAAGTCCTTTCATTAACAATTGTAAATGTGTACACTTTATTCAAGTAGTTAAGTTAGTTTAATATTGATTAGTTTGATGATTACTTTTTGTACCTACATGAGCCCCAAAATACAAGAAAAAATGTGCTAGGAATCAAAATTCTGCGGGAATTTCTTCGGGAAAGATAAAAACTTACGTGGCCTCCGGGGATATCTTTTACGATTGATGTAGCAGTTACTTCAAAGGCTTCTACAATAGTTACTCTAAGATTTACTTCAAAACTTTTCTCCAGAAATTGCTTCAGAAATTCTTCTAAGTATAAATTTAGAAATACTTACAATGATTTCTTCAGAAACTCTTCCAAGCATTTCTTCAGGAACTTTTCAAGTAATCATTCCTTCAAAGATTTTTTTAGGAATTTCTTCAAGCATTCGTTTAGGCATACCTCTTCGGATTCCTTCATAAAATCCTTCAATTTTAGACAAATTCTCGTAAAAATCCTTGTAGAAATGCTTGTAGGAATTTTTGGAGGAATTTCTAAAGGAATCTTTGAAAAATGGAGATGAATTTCACAATGTATTCGGGAAGCATTTTAAAGGTATCTTTGATAACATTCTTGAAGGGTTACGTAAAGGGATCCTGAAGGTGAAAGCAAAGGGGTTTTTCGAAAAACATATGATGAAATACCTAGCTTATTTCTTAAAGAAATCAATGGTGGAAACCCCCAACAATTCCTCTCAAAATCTTTGGAGTAAATTAAAAAATAATCTCCACAACAATTCCTGTACATTCCTTTGGAAGAATTTTTGCAGGAGGTCTTGGGGGAATTTCTGAGGATATTTCTCCAGGATTCCTTTGGGAAATTTTTGCAAGAAAACTTTGAGAAATCCATGAACGAATCTTTGTAACGTTGCTTGAAAGAAATCCGTGGAGAAAAATATGAAATCTTCACTGGATTTTCTTTCAAAGGATTCTTGAACGAATTGTGCAAGAGGACTTGAAAAAATGGCCTAACGCCTAATCTTTGAACATTTTTCTGCATCAACTATTTGAGATATTTCTGTAGAAATCTCTTCAGGTATTACTAAAGAAATTATTGAACAAATTCTTGAAAAGTCGTTGTAAGGACTTCAAGAAAAACCATTTTGGGCATTGCAAAAGTAATTCTTCAAGAAAAGTCTTAAAAAATTCTCGAAGGAATTCCTCAAGGTTTCCTCTGAAAAATGTGGGTTAGCTTCAAAGGTATCGTTTGTGGAAATCTTTTAGAAACTTTTCATGGAATTTTTGGGAATACATATTACTGAACAAATTCTTTCAGAAACGCTTGGAAGATTTCTCGAAGTAATTGCAATAGCAACTTTTAAAAGAAATCTTGGAGAAATTCCATGATGTAACTCCTAGATTAATCATAGAAGATACCCAAGAAAGAGTTCTTGGAGTTCTTCACTTGGAACTAATGCTTGAATAAATCTTTGAAAAAGGAATCCGGACGAAACGGGTGTTATCGCTTAAAATATACAAAGGTATTTCTAGAAAAAATCCTGACGGAAACAATACCTAAAGAATTCATTGAAAGAATCCCAGTAAAATTTCTTGGAGTAATTTTTGTGAGAATTTTTGAAGGTATGTTTAAATTTTTTTTAGTGATAATTTCCGATGTATTTCATCGGAAATTTACTTTGAATATTTTTCAGTGATCACTGCAACAAATTGTTAAGGAATATCTTAAAAATATTTGGAAATCGCTTCATCAATTACTCAATAAAGTTTCCTTCGGAAATTCCTTTGACAATACCTTAAGCATTTTTTCTCTGAATTTATTCTTTTTAGAAAACTTCTTTGGTAATTATTTTGGAAACTGTCTCAGTTATTTTGTCGGAAATTGAGTTCGCTGCTCCTTTGGTAAAAACTTTATTTTTTTTCAAAATCTCCGGTAGAAGTCTCATTAAAAATTTCTGCGGCAATTTTTTTTTTAATTTGTTCGGCAATTCCTTGGAAAACTTCTTTATTCAATTCTCGGCAATGCTTCAGCAAAGACTTTGTGGACTTCTTCAGATTTTTTTCTATGGGAATTTCTTTAAAAAAAATCATCTGCAACTTTTCACTAGTATTCTTATTTTTTTGACAATTCGTTTGAAAAATCCTCTGATAATTTCTTTGGGAATAGTTTTTTCCACTCTTCTGGAAACTTCTTTGCAAATTGCTTCGGCAGTTGATTGGTTAATTCATTGGCATTTTTCTTTCGGAGAATATTTTGAATTATCTTTTGCGGACTAACTTCGCAAATTCTTCGGAAATATTTTTTCTTGACAATTTTCTTGGACGAAATTGATTTAGGTTATTATTTTTGAAAATATCTACTTTTCAAAATTCTTTGGGTAATTGCTTTGGAAATTTATCAGGGAATTCCTACGGAATTTCAGCAATTTCATTGAAAGTTTCACTGGCAATCGCTTTGCTATTATGCCTGTTAATTACTTTTCTAATTCTTTGAATAATCTCTTAAGAAATTCATATGGCATGTACTCTGAAAATTTCTTAGTCAATCCGTTGGTAAATTTAAGTGGCTATTTTTTGAAAACTTCTCCGGTAATTCTTCAGAACATTTCTTTGGTAATTCCTCTAGAAATTTCTTTTGTAAATTTCTTATGGAATTCGGTCTGTTATTACTTTTAAAATTCTATGAGATACATTCTCGCGAATTAAAAAAAATCCAAGAATTTACAACGAAACGGCCGAAGAAAATTTCAAAAAATTACCTAAGGAATAATAAAAAAAAAAACTAAAGGGTGAGTTCCTGAATCCTTGAATGGCTTATTGGAGGAATTCTTATAGGATTTCAAGGAGGAATTTGCGTACAAATCTTCAAAAAAAATCATACAGGAGTAATTTTATAAATGCATGAAGGAGTCCTTGTGGGAAAGAATACCCGAAAGATTTCATGTACAAAGTATTTGTAAAATTCCTGGGAAAATCAGTTTGAAATAAACGAATGAAATCAATTTAGGATATTCTAAGAGAAATTGCAAGAGAATTTATTGGGTGAACTACTGAAGAAATCTTTGGAAAAATTCCTGAAGAAGGTTTGGGAGGAATCCTAAAAGTAATCCTTGATAGAATCTTTGCAGGAATTTTTAAATAAACTTAACAAGGAAAACTTTATTCGATTGATGAAACCGTTGCAGAAGATTCTTACAGGATCCTTGAAGAAATTCTGAAAGCATCTTTTTTGATAATTTTCAAGAGATTTTTTTGAAGATTTGATTTGATAAGATGGGGTGTCTGTTTCTTTACCATTTAAGCATATAGGCTCCAACTTTCATCCTACTCAAAACAGAGGAATGAAGCGTTTTTGTATTTTTTTTTGAAAGTGAGAAGTGACGTAATTGCTTTGTTTTTGAATGGGACGAATTTAAGATTGTGAGAATACTTAGAGCATGTTGTTAACCCTATCAGGAATTATTAGAGAATGTTCTGAAACAATTTTTTATGGAAAACGAACCAATAATAAATCCTGATGAAATATTCTTAAGTGAGATGCTTGACGGAAACTTAGTATGATTTTTCAAAAGGTTTCTCAAAAGAATTATGAAGGAGTCTTATCAAAAAATCGCAATAGAACTTTTTAGAAGAGTTCCCAGAGGAATGCTATCAAAAATTTCTGAATGAATTCTTGAGAAACCTCCTGGAGTTGATGGATATCAAAGAAGTCATTGGAGGAATTTGAGAAGGATTTTTCGAAAACCCCTAAAGAAATTCTTCTGAGAATTTTCTTAGGGGAACTTCTGTAGGAATATTTGGAGATTTTTTTTAATTATTATAAAACGGGTTATTTGGAAATTTCCTGGAGGAGTTCTAGAATTAATCTTTTAGTGAAATTTTAGAGAAACTCCTTGAAGAATCCTTACAGATTTTTTTTTTTCAAAAAAACAAAAGCGTTGCAGTAGTTTTTGAAGGAATCTTTGGAGAAAATTTTGAAGAAATCCTTGGAAAAAACTCTTAAGAAATCTTCAAAATAACGCCAAGACGAGTGACGAATGCTTGAGAAAATGCCTAGATAAATTCTTGGAGAAATCTCTGAAAGAGTTACGTGAGAAAATAATTGAGAGATCCTTGAAGAATCTATGGAGAAATACTTAATTTCTGTGGAAAAATCATCATAAAGGCAAGAAACCATGGAAGGGTGTTTGAAAAAAATCTAGAAGGACTTTTCTTCCTCTAGCGAAATTCCGATGTAATTTCAGAATCATTAAAAAATTTTGGAAGTATTTTTTCTGGAATTTCTTTTATGGATGATCTTTTAGAATCTAAAAGAGGACCCATAGAACTTTTAAGAAATTTCAGAAAAAAAATACTACCAATTTTTTTTGAATGATTCTGATGATGAGAATCTACTTGAATCCTCAGACATATTATTGATAGAATCTCTGGTGGACTTCCTGAAGAAATGTTTCGAGAAATACTCGATGAAGCCTTTTCAAGAATATTTTGAAGTACTCTGAAGTACTTTTGAAAAAATCCTGGAAGACAACACTGACGAGTGCATAGGGAAATACTGAATGACATCTTTGCATTAATTATTTTAAAGATTCTTGAAATCAAATTATTTTTCAAAAAAGATTTTTATTTTAAGGAAAACGGTCAAGCAATCTTTGAAGGAATTCCTAAAGATTTACTTGGTACAATTCCTAAATAAATTGTTTAAAAAAATACATAATTCTTAAAAATAAATCTTACGCTCATTGATGGAACTCCGGGATGCATCCTTGCAGAAATCTCCGAAGAAGTTCATAAAGGAATACAGAGAATTATGTTTAACCTTCCGTCAGTCTCCTGGCCAATACTGCCAGCATTACGAATTTTTTCAACGTTTTGTACAAAATACAACGACGCAATCATTCGAGAGTTAAAAGTATAGATTTATCATTGTGAAATACGTACATCTGTAACTTTCATGGGGGCCCACAAATTTGGCTCCGCACCGGGCTCCTAAATTCCTAGCTACGCCACTGGGGTAAAACATTGAAGATGGTCTCATTAATGTAATCGTCTGCCCTGACGACGACGGTCTTGCTCGCTATCTCTCTCAAGTGCCGAGGAGACCTCAGCCTGAGCCACCACATGTTGTTTGGTTGATGATAGTAGTGCAGTCACTTTTTTGTGGGCTGTGCAGCACCCAGTCGTTCGGTAGCAACGCAGCAGTAATCGATAAGAGCTGGACGGTTGGACGGTTGGATGGTTGGCTTGTTTGGTCGAGCTGTAAAATTGTGAGAAACGTAATTGAACAAGTCTAATGGGTTTCTGTGCACATCTGGGTGCTTCTCCACTGGAAAAAATCGTCCCCACAACTATTTTCCATGTGACCATTAGTAGAGCTATACTAACATTTCTCGTTTTTATTTTTTCGTTTCATGTACTCACAGAAATGGGTTTCTTGGTTAATCGCAGTCGGGTGCTTGATTTACGGTGGTCGTTAGCCCTGTCCTTGCTCGTGTGGACTTCGCTGGTACGAGGCGATGGATTCAAACTGCCGGATCAAACGGATGCCGCTGTAGGAAAGTCAGCCGTTGAGGGCCCAGTTGTGGTTCCAGCTGCCGGTGAAGGTCGTCGCCAGGGAAAACATCTGCTGGACTTCATCGGACTTGGTACCGGAGGTAACGTGGATCCTTACCTAGCTAGGACGAACGCTCAGTGTTTAAACGGGGAGCTTGCTGACTGCTTCAAATCGCAGGCACTGAATACCTTCACGGACTTCTTCGCCAAGGATGTCTACCAGTAAGTGGAGCATCGTATACCAAACCATTTCAAAACTCATCATCGCCTCACTCTTTTTAGGTTAACATCCAACGCCCGAATAACCCGTCTGCCGGAAACGCAACTCCGTTCATTCCAGCAGGACCCCTTCGAATACTCGGAAGAACCTCGTCAGCTAGACTCCGAGTGGGACCAGCTCTACAAATTCGGCCTCCGTCAGCTGGAGCGTTTCGTAAAGTCCACTGCCCTCGAGTTCCAGATCCCCGACGACGTCACCGAAGGCGGCCGCTACCAGGCGCGCTTCATCGATGAGATCTCCGACGAAATCGACGTCATCGAGGACAAGAAAGCCCCTCTTTTCTCCCGCAACCGCCTAAAGAAGATCTTCATCCCGCTGCTGATCATCCTGAAGATCTTCAAGCTTAAGCTGCTGCTCTTCCTGCCACTGATCCTCGGCCTGGCCAGTTTCAAAAAACTACTCGGATTTGCTGCCATCATCATCCCCGGCGTCATCGGCTACCTCAAGCTGTTTCGTCCGAATCAGAGCTGCTGCTCGAACGACCTGTTCTCCAACAACTACACGCCCCAGTACTCGCCGCAAGGCTTGGGTTCCGTCAGCTACAACCCGTTCAAGCCGCCCTACCAGAATCAGTACTCCCGACCGGAGCCCAATTTCGCCGCCCCGTACGGCAACTACTACCGGGACAGCTACGAGCTGAAGAATTCAGGGGGAGTCAAGTTCGGAGACGATCAAGCCTACCAAGGATACTCGGAGTACCGAAGCAACGATAAAGACATTAAAGCGGAGAAAAACTAGCACACCACATTAGCGATTGGAACAGTTTCTGTTGTAAAAATATTCAATTAGTTTAATTCGGTATGATTAGGAACATGAGGCAGGGAGAGTAAGAGTGTGCGGATGTATGCGTGTGAGTGTGTGAAATAGTAGCAATAATATTTCTAGTGAACGTTGCCGATCAACGATACCGCGCGAAACAGTTTACCAGCTAGTACCAGTGTAAATATTTGATTAAGAAAATGAATTAAAGCTCTGACCATGGAGATAATTTGAGTTGTTGATTGTGTTGTTAATGCCGTTGATGGATGGAAACGTGTGGACCGCACCAATATTAGCTTTTGTTTTCCAGAAAATAATTATCTACGTGACGTTTATTATTCTATGAAAAACAAATTTCATAATTATTTTGTGAAACATAGTTTAACCGACGCCCGGCTCTACTCGACAAAAAAAAAACTCAAACAGAATAAAATTAATTGGAATAATTTCACTCTGCAGTGAACTTATAGTCCAAGCACATATGTTAACGTACTTTTCCAATAAAGTTAACTTTTTGTCTTCTCATTGCTGTTTACAGCACTGTCATGGTAAAACCAGAGCTATTTACTCATGGATTCCCTCATCGAGAGAGTCAACCATACAGTCGTATTTCAATAGCAATAATACTCAGAAAATATTTTGACAGGCTCTTCTTGGAACTATAGTCCACGGATTTTGCAGGATTTTGTAAAATTGTTTCAGGAATTATTATGAAATTAATTCTAGAGATTGCTTCAAAAATTCGTGCATGTTCGAGAATTTCTGAAGAAATCCTTCAGAGGTTCTTTTTGAATTTGCTCTGACTATTTTCCGAAGGGATTTTTTCAGGAATTTCTCGAGAAGTTCCTGTTGAAATTCTTCTAGGTTCCTTGATAAAAAATGACATTATTGCAGAAATTTCTTTACAGTTTTTTTTTGCGGAATAACATACATCTAGAAATTCTTGGGTTCGAAAATTTCTGCAGGAGTTCCTTCGCATTACGTGATTATTGCAAAAATTCTTGGATGCCTTCAGATTTGTTTCCAGAAATTCTTCCAGAAAATCTGAATCTGCACTCTAAAAAAATAGGAATTTACACGTGACGTAAACCATGAACGTACGTAAACATTTCATGACTGAATGGCAAATTTGACTCAAATTTACATCCATCATGTAAGTACGAGTTGGTTGCACAAGATGACAACAAACCTATCTGACCAGATAGAAACAGTTTTACATTCATCGTTTGTCTAACAACTAGGTGATACAGTCGACAGGTATAGTACGTGCCTCTCAGTCAGCGTACCAGAGTTCGAATCCGGGTGATTATTTTTCTTGCATAATAATTTATCTCTCACTTCGGCTCTAGCGATTGCTAGCTCGACTTTATTTGTGATAGCAGACGTTAATTTGTGTCAAATGGGCCGCTCCTTTTATGTGCATCCAAGTGAACTTAAATTTACATGATTTTTTCTAAGAGTGTGAATTCTTTTAGATATTCCTCCATATACATTTTCTCCAGGGAAACCATCAAAAATTACTCTAAAGATTTCCTCAGGCATTTCTTCTGAAATTTCTCCTTGGATTATTCCTTGGCAGTTCACTAGAAATTCCTCTAGAAAGATCTCAAGAGATTATTCTGGAAGTTTCTCCAGAGATTTCTCCAAAAGTTCCTCCAGGTGTTCCTCCGAGGACTGCTTCCTATGTTCATTTTACGTGTTTTAAACCATGTATCAGGAATTCCTCCAGAGATTCAACAGTTTTTCAGGAGTGTTTTCAGAGTTTTATTCCTTGGTTCATCTCAAGAATGTTTTATTGAAATTATTCTAGGAGTACCTGGTGAGGGCTCCGCTGTTTGATCAGGTATTTCTTTAGAAATTTCTTAAAGAAATCATTTCCTATGAAAATTTCCTTATTTATTCCTTGGAGAATTCCCCCAGGACTTTTGTTTTTCAAAAAAAGTTAACAGGACTCCTCTTATAAATTGAAGAATAAAATTTTCAAAGTGTTTCTCCTGCGGTATCTCCAGGAGTTCTTTCAGGAAATGTTCATAAAATTTCGCCAGGGTTTCATTCAGAAACTCCTCAAGGGGCTCTGGTAAAAATCTCCAAGGATGTCCTCGGGAACTACTCCAGAAATTTCTTTAGAAATTCCTCCGGGAGTTTTTCCTTGGCATTATTTTCAGATGTTTCTTATGAGATTCGTTTGGCCATTCCAGCGGAGATATCTCAGGTAATTCCTGGCGGGTTTCCCCCAAATGCCAGATATGAACTTCAAACGGAATCGCTCAAGCAGTTTCCGTTCACTGCATTATTTTTTCTTGCCCGGAATAGTCAAGAAATGTAACTCTTGAAGATTGATTTGATTTGATGTTCATTTTCAGCTTCGTACTGGGGTCAAGAAAAATGTAATGCTTGATGATTTTCCTTACGATCTGCGTAGTACTCAAGAAATCATTTCAGGAATTCCAGATTTTTTGTTCAAGGATTTCTTTAGGAATATTCGCAGATATCTTCTGGAGTTCTTCCTTGTATTCCATCAGAAAATGCCTTTGGAATTTCAGTAGTTTCTTGTTTAATTTCGTAAGAAAAATCTTTCAAGAAATCCCAGAAGATCTTAAGGGCCATTAGACTGTTCGTCGTAATGACAAATATTTACCATGGTAGTCCGACATTCATCCGAGGTTGCCATGGTTTACGTTGTGTTGGTCATTTGTTGGGCTTGTTTGGCCAAATATTTGTCATGTCTAATGGCACCTTTACGGAGTCACAAAAACAATTTCATAGAGAACCTTTGCATGAATTTTAAGGAATTCCAGGAAACACCTCTTGGATTTATTTCCGCAGGATATTTAGAGGACGAAACTTATGCTTTTTGTAGAAATTCTCAGTCGGAATTTTTAACTAAAGCCCTAAAATGCAGAAAGAGAGAAGATATTCCTGAAGAAATCCCGAAGGAATTCAGAAGGAAATGATGGAGGACTTACTTAAAGAATTATTAAAGTTTTTTAAATCACCAGTCTAATTCCTGTAAAAATTTCTGGATAAATTTTTGAGAAAAATCAAAGAAAATATCTGAAGAAATCTCAGAAGGAATTTTTGAACCTATTCCTGGAGAAAAAGCAAGGGAAACTTCTTGGGAAACCGTTTGGTGAACTCCAACAGAATTTACTGAGAAAGTTCAGAAGAGTTGCAGGAGTTTTTTTTTTTTTCATTTTCGTTTAAAACCCCTGAATAAATCCAAAAAATCCCATGAGATAATCCCAATGGAGTTGTTGTCGAAAATTGAAAGACATATTTTTGTATACATTTGTGAATCCGTGGCAAAAATCCTTGAAAGTGGAAACGCTGGGAAAAAAATGTGGGGAAATATGCGGTATAATACTACTGAAACGGCTAAGAATACACTTTGATTGAATATCTGCAGGAATCTCTGGAGGAAGTCCTTCTAGAATAACTTGAAGTAATAATGCAAACATTTCTGGAAAAATCTGGATATTGTAAATGAATCCCTGAAATTATTCCTGGATACATTCCTGCGAATATTTTCAATGGAATCCCTGGAGAGGTTCCCGAATAATTCTCTGGAAGAGCTTGTGGAGAAATACTTGGTCGAGTTCCTCAAAGAACAACTGCAACATTTTCTGAAAAATAAGCTGGCTGAAAGAGTTTCTGGAACAATCTTTGAAAGAACTTCTGAATGCAAATATGAACGAGCCTACGGCACAAAATCACAATAATTATGATATATAAAATATATGGATTCCTGTAAGAAATTATGAAGAAATCTCTGGAGAAACTTCTGATTTCTTCAGAAGGATTTTCTAAAGGACATAGAAGAATGTCCAAAGTTATCCCAGGAGAAGTTTCAGAAGCAATTCATAGGAAACTTCCTAAACGAATTCTTTTGTGAAATTTCTGAAGGTAAAATTGAAAGATTTTATGAATGAATTTCTGGAGTAATTATGGAAAGAGTTCATAAAAGATTTTCCTAAAGACTTTTTGCTGAAATTTCTGAAGAATTGTAATTGTAATTGCTCAGTCCACACCCAGGCCAACAACTGTCAGCCCATCTGCTTGTAGGCAGATGTGGACCTACTAAGCCTCCCCCGTTAACATGTCCTACACCGAATTAGTACACCGGGACCTTCCACAGGCAGGCGCTGGCGTTACCAGTCCCAACAAGTGTCAGATATATTAAATGGGGCCATTAAGATGGGGTAGAGGCAGGGCCGGATCTAAGGGGGAGGGGGGCCAGGGCCTCGGGCCCCCACATTTTAGGGGCCCCCACAAAAAAAAAAACCGCATTTGTACCTCTGAGGGGCCTCCACAACTGCTCGGGCCCCGGGCCTCCACAATCCTTAATCCGGGCCTGGGTAGAGGATATAGGAAGATGTGGGAATAGGATGGAAGGAGGCAGAAAATGAAGAGATAGTAGTGTAGAGGTTTCGATTTTGTTGCTGAAACGAGAAAAAGAAATAATGATAAAGAACATTAGCGATATGTTCATAGATTATGATTTGGTCGATAATTTCTCATCTATTTTGTTTCCATATCATTGCATCGGTGACTATTTTCATCGCCTTTCTAGTTTTTGTTAGGGCCATCTCGCGTTTTTTCCTCATGTCCTCTTTGCCGGTTGGCATTTAATATGATTAGTACGACAGTAATTGTGATTGCTCAGTACTTCCAGCCCATTTGTCCGCAGTACATATCAGGCATCCCGTTTTAACAAGTCCTACGCAGAATTAGAAACCCGGATCTTCCACAGACAGTCCTAACTAGTGTCAGATAAGTTCAATTGAGGATAGGAAGCGGCAAAATGAGAAGACAGTAGAGAAGGTTTGGTTCATTGGTAGCTGTGTTCATGTGGTGTTTGTCTGACATTGAAAAACTATTTTCCGTAAGTGTTTAACTATCCACCCCAAATTTAATACCGTAAAAATATCTGATCAGATGTGTAGTTTGGCAATTCTATGTCCACATTGAAATGCTTTTGTTAATACATCTTTTATCAAGAAGGAATAATGTTGTTTACTGTTATAAAATCATTCAGTTAAAGGGCAGCTAATGTATTGTAATCCAGCATAAACCTACAGGAAATGTCTCAATAAAAAGTTAACTCTAGTTCAACTAACTACACAAACTAAAAAGTGTTATTATATTTTACCAAAGATTTCATCCTACTCTTGACCCTAACATAGTTGTGCGCTCAGTGTGAGTGGACGCCGCTTATGATTTTGGTTGGACAATGTCCAAAAATAGTGTTGTTTCGACAATAGTCACATACTATGCCCTACGACATTGACGATTCTATTGTCTATGGCTCACCTATTTCGCGCCACCCAGCAGGGACTTGGTCTGGTACCCAATTCAGTATATCCACTTCACGTAATGTACCGTACCTCTTTTGATTTGTGATATATTACGCGGAACATTACTCTCTTCATTCGGATAGCGGCTATGTAACCCATTGGATTAAAAACCTCCATCAAACATGAAGCGATTAATCGGAGACTGAAGACTCTATACCAAATTTGGCTCAGAGACAGGTAATCAGTGAGGTCAGTTTTTCTCGTTTGTCAGAGACGATTGATACGTATTCAAACAAACTCTCCACTGCATCTGCCAGCAATAATCGGTGATCGATCAACATTTCGAGTACCCCAATTTACACAAGAATGCCAAAAATCACCGCTCATGCTTTACAATACAGTTGGAAAAACTAGAACAACACCTGGCCACAATGATGCATAAAGCACTAAAGCGGACCGGAAGTGGAGGTGAGCCAGCCCCACCACTTGATGCTGTAATTTCTGAAGAAAACCCTAAAACAATATCTAAAGGAAATTTTGGCGATTTTTTTGTGAATCTCTGGAAGGTTATCTTAAGGAATAACTGGAAGAATTTTTGAAGGAAGCTTTGGGATGTTCTGAAGAAACCCGTTGTGGAATTTCTGAAAGAATTCAGTGTACTTCAGTACTTTTTCAATGGGAATCACAGCAAGAGTTTTCTGAAAGAGTCTCTGGAGAGATTTCTGAGAATTCTCATGGAACGCCGAAGGAATATCTGTAGCAATGCGTGATGTATTTTATAAAAAAAAATCCTTGTATAAGTTTTTAAAGTAAACCATGGAATAATTTCGGGAGAAATCCATGGAAGGATCCATAAGAGAGTGTTGAGCGTTGTAAGATATTAGTTTTTGGATGGATTCCTATGGAACTCCAGAAGCATACATGTATGATTATATGAATTCTCTAAAGAAATCTCTGGAATGACTACAGCAGTTTCTAGTAAATTCTAAGAAGGAATCCTCAATAGAATTTCATTAAAATTTTGTGGAAAACTCTCTAAAGAATCTCTGGAGGAATTCCGAAATTAATCATGAATCGTTTTTTTTTTAAGAAATCTGTGAATGAGTGAATGAGAAATTTCATAAAAAATCTCTCGAAGAATTTTTGAAGAAGTTCCTGAGGGATTTCTGATGAAATTCCAGGAGGGATTTCTGAACCGATCCTGCATGGTTTTCTAGATTGAAGAAATGTCTTGGAGAATTTCTGAAGCTGTAGCTCTTACACTATTCCAATATTACAAAGGAAAGAAAAGCAATGGTGTTCGATCAAGCGCAAGGTTCCAAGTTCCAGACCGGTAAAACTCTGGAAAGGGTTTTCCACAGTTACCAAATCTCAACCGTTAATTGCTGTGAAGGAATAATAAATCCATTCGACATCCACTGTTCAACAGAATAACACTGGACGAAAAATCAGCAATCATTGAGTCCCTGAGGAAGATTCTAAATATGACCGGAACGTCGGACGAAACGGAATAGCTGTATATGAATTTTGCCAAGACTCGCAAAAGCCATTTTAAAGTGAGGTCCATTGAAAATACGTTCTGTCCAGTCAGTGTGTCAATCTCAAGTAGCACGAAATAATAAATGCTTTGTTGCGCTCGTTCTTTGCTACCAACAAACGACTCCTGCAACAAACGATGATTACACGTTGTGCGTAACAAAACAAATATCAGCACCCAAGCATTTAGTAACGTTTTGGTCTTCTTGTTATGTTTTTCGACTGCTTTCTATAGATTCAGTCACTTTCCGACGAAATAATAATTTACAATCGCACAAATCGAAATTTCAGTTGAAAACAACTGAAAAAATCACGAAATATAAAAAAGCGTACAAATATTGCTGTTGATTTTGTTGCTGTTATGTTTCGCCACCATCGTAACAAAGCTTTGTTGTGGAGCCTATTCCGTTGCTTCTTTTTCGTCTGCCACAGCGGAACATTGACACGCTGTCTGTGCCATTCTCCGACTAAAGTGGTACTTCAATGATTTTACTCCGGTCAGACGGGTCAAATTATTGGGGGAGACAAAGCCTGTTTTTTTTTTTATTTTTTTTTTTTGTATGGGAAAATCGAAAAATCGTCAAATATTGGGGGAGCAAATCCATGCTTAACCCACCTCCCCCCCACCCCAAGTTGGCGCCTATGATCTCCGGTCATTCATATGAGTCCCATGTGTACAGGGTGCGTGCGGTAATTTTGCACTAACCTTCAAGCAGAAATTCCCACATCATCAAATGCACCATATTTCTAGTGAACTGTAAAACATATAAAACCATTAATAATCAAAAACGTGGTGGTATGAGAAAATATTTTCAGATCCCATGTTTTACACTAGCGCGCCCAATAACATTTCGGGTTCTACTATTTGTTGTGTAAATAAGGACTGTTCAATTTATAAAACGGACAACTTTACAAAGCTATAAAAAGAAGACGCGTTGTTCAAATTTAACCACCCTTGCTTCGTTGTTCAGTACATCATCTGTCATTATAGTGATTATTTTTGAATCGAATAAAAATAGTTTTATTTTATAGAAAATCTGCCAGGTGTTAAAAAAGGTGAATTTTTCGATTGCTGAAAATTGAAAATATATATAAAATTACTGTTCACACATGGTATATCGTTTTTAATATCAGAAAAGTATGTGCCATGCTGCAGTAGCATAGTAATAAACATTCTGGCAAAATTTAAGCTCAATCGGAAAATTCAGTGTTGAGATATTAATGTCTCAAGTAAGATTCGATTTTTCAATAAAATTCAATTGTAAAGCAAAAAGGGTATGAAAATATTAAATAACCAATTTTTTTATGCATCCAGTCGAAAGAGGGAATAATGTTGTTTGAAATGCAGAAAACTGCTTCTTAATAGCATTGTTGGTTTGGTTATTGTGCGCTTTTGCAGACACAGTAATATGAACGGTTTCGTTCTTAGAAGGTTCTTACAAATAGCAATGCAACCTAATGCAAATTTTGCATAACAATAATGTTGGAAATGAAAACTTTGCATCCGATTATTATTAAATAAGGTGTACAATAACATAGGACCAACTTTGCTAAAAAAAAAAATAATAATAAGATTCGCTAGAGTCAAAAATCTGCATTAATGGAGCAAAAAGTATGATTTTTTTTAATATGGTCATCTTTATGGATTCAATTTTTGATGAAAAAAGCAATTATAAGAAAATTTTTCTTCCGTATCATTCAGAGAGCAATATTCTACTACTCTGGACAAATTTTTAGCCGAATCCGTGATGTTATTGCAGCATAGGACTTAAATGAACATTTTTTCATAATTTCTATGAAAATAAGGCAACTCACTATATTAAGCCGGAGACTGCTTGGTGCATTATTAATGACCAACTATTAAGCTTTACCTCTAGTAGAATAGTATAAGATTCCAATACATTGAAAACTTCATGAAAATGTGCATATTAAGTATGTGGAAAGTTATGTCGAATTTTGAGAAATGGGTTTTTATTGATGTTTTACGAAAACCGCTTCAGTTACACAATAAAGAACATTTTGCTTAATGTTATATTTTTCCTACATTTGAGAATAGCTTTAGAAAGTTATGCAAAAAACTGATAATGATTTTATTGAAAAGTAAAAAAAAGATATCGCACAAGCAAGTTGTCCGTTTTATAAATTGAACAGTCCTTAAGACGAAATCAGTAAAATGTAATGTGTAAAAGCCCGATAATGGTACACGAGACGTAATGATACAGATATGCTTCAAAAATTATAATTTTAATAATTTTGACGTGGTGATTTTAACACATTATCGAATAGCATCAATAAAAACTGGTTGTTTTTTTTTTCGATACACTAAGTCTAGGGTACAACTTTTTTTTTTAGCAAGCATCGGATCACTTAGCGGTCTTTAACAAAGATGTTCCGCATAGATTTCCAGTGCCATCTAGTGGCCGAAAACTAAAACTATGCCATTCCTGCACATATTTGTACCAGTTTTACCATATGAACTTCAGACTAGTCGAGCGATACCTAAGACCTTATGGGAGTCTAAAACACCAAATTGAGGTGGTCAGACTTAGGATATTTTAGTTTTAAATTTTCTCATAAATGTTTGAGCAGCCCTAGTAGAATACCATTGCTCAAATTAGAATTTCCGACTTTTTCCAGTTATTTCTCCGCTATCTTCCATTCCAGCGATGCAGTTTTTTGTAGGTAACAAGCCTTTGGAATCCCCCAACTACACTGAAAAAATCAGCTTCATAGCGTTCTTGACAGCTGAGAAAATGCAGATAGTATGCAGCTGATCCATATATTTATACTCAAGTTGTTCGCATTTTCGTCTTCTAGAAACCTCTTTTTCAAATTTATGGGATATTTTTTGAACGGCACACATAACAATGATACCGTTGGAGCTCCTCGTACAAAAAAAATATTCTAGTTTTACCTAAAATAACACAATTGTTGACCAAAATATAGAGAACAACACTAAAACGGACTTGCAGCGGATCGTTCAAAAAAGGTTATCGATATTAGGACCACTTTTTTCTTCCTAAATCATTGAAATAATCACAATTGTTCGCAAAAAAATAATTTTGATTCTTAATCACTTAACCTAATTTACAGCTCTTTTGTCCACTTGGGCACTACGTGAGCGATTCCAATTGGACGCTGCACTTACACTTTTGTACAGCGCCTACATGTATTCTATTCTAATTCAACTGTATCGAACTGGTGCCTTGTGCTGCTTCAACTTTTCTGCCCTGTCCACGGTAGAATGATGAGCACGATGATGCTGGTGGTTGGCTGCTGTTCCTTTTCCAGTCCAATTGGGGGTCGTCCATTATGAGTTGCGGTTCGCCGATATCCAAATTCCGGGTCCGTTAGAGCTATATGCTCCGAAGAGGGTCAGGTGCCAGCTGCTCTCGGGGGGAAGAGCAACTGACGAAAAATTGCAAGTGCCGGGGCTGGGTTCGAACCCATGACCATCCGCTTATGAAGCGAACGTGTGGACCACTGCGCCACGGGCCCCGACTTAAAAAAAAAATCATTTAGTATAGATCTATTCTCGAATTATTTTTAAAATGTGTTATGATTACGATATGATTTAGTGCAAAAATATCGCACGCACTCTTTAGAGAACGAGCAGAGATGAAACGGAACGTGACATCGCAACAATGCACCACCAAACGCACAGATAACGCGACGTAAACATTGTCCGACGTACATCTCCCAATCAGCGGATGAACGAAAAATGACTCACAATAGTCCATCCCAGAATTCGCGAAAGCTCGGGCTGGCTTGAGAAGATTTGATGGTAGAGGCGCCATGCCCCTGTAGGGTTGCACCGGAAGCACGTGACACGTTGGCCTCCGAAGTGACCAGAAACATTGACGCATTGCGTGGCGAGCAGTAGCGAAGGGCCGCCGTTAAGCTTCTGCAGATGAACGGACCTAGCGATCATCCAGCTCTTTTGATGGTTGGCTGGCAACAGATGAACTTCCTTTGGGAATTCTTGGTACTGGGTGAGGCGTACCATCGACTTCAGCGCAAAATCTACTTTTTTTCAAGACAGCGAGCACAGAATGCGTTGCACACACTCTGACCACTGATCAATGGGGGAGGCGAAAGCCGCTGGACCATGCCACCACAGCTTGTTGTATATGATCTCTGGTTGGCAGGGTTTAGATCGGTAGGTACATGCATCCATGATGCTTTTGTCAGGCGTCGGATCGCTGTGACCCGATTCGATACGAAAACTTTCCAAGTATTGGATTTGATCCAGTGAAGTGCGACGGCTGAGTCGGTCCAAAACGTGAATGGTGCAGACAGGTTGGTATTTATCAGTAGGTTGTGTTACAACTGACTCCCGAGGAGAGCTGCGCAGAACTCAAGCCGTGGAATCGACTGTCCACGGTGTGGTGCGACTGAATACTTCGACGTTAAAAGATGCGAATGGAGCTGCCCTAGTTCGTCTGGTGAAACAATGTAGATGCAACATCCGTACCCCTTCAGCAATTTAGCGTTCCTTCGCTTCTCTATCTTCCTCTAGGTATCATCTGTAATCCACTGCTTTCTCCGGGTTCGTAGCTCACCCAAATTATTCTCGCCGGTGGCGATGAAGGCGTTCTTGGAGCCTTGGAGGCACTCCATTGATCTTCTACGCTTCCACCTTCAGGTTCTCTTGCTCCGCGACGAAGGACCTTTCACCGCAGCGTCTTCCAGTCGGCGTGTGTTGGACCGGCGTCCGATTTTCTCCTCCTGTCGATGGATCCCAGCAATGCGTAAGAAGCCTCCGTCTCCATTTTCGGCTGATGCAGATGTGGCCGATTTGATTTCCCGTGACGCCATCACGGGAAACCCATGTCACTTTGTGTACAAAACTCTGCAAACAGCTCTCCGTTCTCGCTCATTTCTCCGAGACCATGGCGTCCCATGATGTGCTCATAGTCCAAGCTGTCGGAACCAACCTTCGCGATGAAGTCGCCCATGATGATTTTGGTATCACCTTTCGGAATCTTGTGCACGACAGCATCCAGTTGACTGTAAAAGTTCTTTTCGGCATTTCGGCAGCATCGGTTGGCGCGTAACAACCAAAATTTGCGCTGTCGTAACTCTAATATGTCATGCGTGTTACTTGGGATGACTGCTACAGAGAACTCTTCTTGGAACTTCCAGCTACGAAGTCTTTCGATATCAGAACGGTACTTTCTCCACCATGTTGCTGTCTATTCTCCAAGCTCAAGAACCCACGATAGGTCTGCTGCCCAAACAGTTTGAAAAATTGGTTTCATGGACTTTTTTAAAAACTTGGGATTCTCAAAGATGAACATACCTTACCTTACCGGTCATACTAAGGCCTGAGTGCCACACTCTGCGAAGGGTCCGTAAATCGTCCTCCACTTAATCGACTCATCTAGCTCGTTACGTCCCACGTCTAATGTACCGGTCGGATGTCTCTCGAGAACCATTTTTTATGTGTATTAACTAGATTTTTAGCCCTAGGCTAGTTCATCTCGGGACCCACGCTTTACTTCCCTTCCGAAGGAAGAACTCACCATATTGTGAGTTTGTCGGGAGTGGGATTCGATCCCAGGTCGTCGGTGTGATAGTCAAGAGAACCATTTTAATTGGAATGAACATGATGTTATGATAAACCAGCAACGCCAAGCACTATCTTTCAATTCGTTGTGCAACTTTGATCGTCGTCTATGGAAGAGCAACTGTGGCCTATCATGTTCATGTTTAAGATTTAAGATTTAACATTCAAATTATATTTTTCAATCAATTTCTTCCATTTCATGGTGCTAAATATATCTACCCGCCATCAAATATGTATCTTCGTTATTCCAACTGATTACCCACATCCTTCCTATCTCTCTCAGCTCAATTTCATCCCTTAATGATCTATCAGGCAGCACAAAGCATAAAGCACATCTATCTGCTGCATTGCTCTGCCATATCTTTGTATATCCGCAGCGATATTGTTGGACACCGCCATCAATCCAGATCATTTTCCCGACTACCATAAATTATGATTAGCTATACACACGCGTACACACAAACAATAGATAGGAACATCAAGAACCTTATCCCGGTTGATGGCGCGATGGCGATGATAGAATGGTTCCATTTCCTGCTTTTGTCTTGTTTTCCCACTACTTGGTTGGTGGGGTTGATGGGGATGCTAGTGCTACAGACTCGTAGATGATTGTTTCCTTCGTACTGTGAGATAGAGGAAAATGGGTTACTGATGGAAAAAGTTATTTGCTGAATGTTATAGAAAAATCAGAATATTATAACTTGTGTATGTAGTCAACTTTTTCAAGCTTCAAAATAATCAACACATTAATAAAACTTCGTTCGTTTCGTTAGATTTCTTTAATTATAGAAATTTGAATCAAACACTAGTTCCATTAAATAAGGTAACCAAATTGTGAATCGCCAGCCGCCTTACGGTGAAAAACCTCGAAATGTAGATAAATGGACTATTGAAATACTAAAGATACGAAACGTTTGGATAAAACAATTTGCTCCCAGGTTACGGTGCGTATAATAAATCAATCAGATCACCAGCTCCGGCTGGTAAGTGCCGTAAAATCCATCTTGCCGGTGGCCCACGTCGAACATGAAAGCGATTTTATGCGTATGCTTGCAGTCTTCGTCCAGAAGTTAGAGCTCACCGTGTTGTCTGCACAGCATCGCATCAGCAGCCACTAGTCATAACATTCAATGACCAGCCATCTCCGGTCCTTTATGCCAAGACTCACTGATAAAGCCACGACAACCCATGAGGGAGGATGGATGATTGACGTAGGACGCTTTCAGAAGAACCGAGAGTATCTTCGTGTGGGCGATTTTCTCGATCAAAAATCAATCTCATCCAGACAATTGATTTACGACTATGGGTTGTTGATAACTGAGCAGTGGGTACCTTGTTCAAACAACTGTGGGCACTGACTGGAATCGTGATTTATCAATGGCACAGCAATCTTGATAATCATGAGTTTGATGATTTCATAGATGAAATAAAAATCTCTAACCCTAACCTTTTCTCAAACCATCAACAACAGAAGGATAAAGAAGGAAACTTCAAACTGTATATCCTTTAGATTGGGTCCATATCTCTGAAAGCAGTCGGTTGTTGTACATGATGGGAATCATGACAGTAACAGTGGTCATCAGCAGGGCTTTAAGCTCATGTGAACCATCGAATCAAAAGGAAGAAAAATGTCACTCTGGTAGAGAGAGCAAAACCACGTAAACATGACCGCAATCCGGATGATTTTTTTCTACAGAGGAGATGCACGGTAATTCCTGGTTCTGCTTTTATTTAGAGATTGACTATTCAGTTGACAAGTCGAGAGTTCAAAGCGACAAGCTGTGTCTTTGAAACGCTATTTGGGTGCACCTGTTTTGTGGCCTTATTGGTTAAAGCACTTGTTTCTGGCGAACACTGGTTCGAATCCCAATTTTGCACTACTCATTATTGTCCGCATTGGCCAGATATTGTATTTCATCGTAGCGATTAACTGGGACGTCAGTTCATCAACCACACTGAAGATAGATTAATTGTCAAATCACATTACCAACCATAGGTGACTTCCAGATTGACAATGTACCCTACCCTACTAACAAAAATTCCTTCCTGAGACAAACGTGGAGATGCAGAGATTCGAGGTCATTATAACAACGTTTGTCTTACTAACATTTCCTTCCATCCTCGATGACCGTAAGGAAATGGCCGGCGCCGTTATTGACCTCACTAAAGTTGAGAGCTCTCGAACTGTGTACATTGAGAGTAGTAAGCTAGTCCCAAGCCCTACTCATTGGTTCTTTGTGCAATCATCTATGCACCTCATGCTCATGCTCACACTGGAGATATGAGCCCATATAGCAGATGCGGCAAGCACATGTGTATTCAACAAGTCTATGCTCAGGGTGATGGATATGATTCCCGGCCGGTCCAGGAACTATTCATAAAGAAAATTCCTGGGAATTTCTTAGGCATTAAGTATTTTTGTTCCTGCCACTCTATTTACACACACATGCAAATTGGTCATTGGCAGAGGAAGTTCCCAGTTATCAACTGTAGAAGTGCTCATAAAACACTAAGATGAGAAGCAAGCTTTGTCCCAGTTGAAACTTTACGCCAAGATGAAGAAAATAAAGAAGAAGACTGGCATCAAGGATCCCATTTTAATAAACACATTTTTTTCATAAAAAATTAAAACCTTAATCCTCTTTGGAGCCACCAATCGAAATTGAAGACCTCGTGGATCAACAATAGACCGGCCCAAATACAAAAATGTCGAAAAATTCCACGGGGCACCCTCTAGAATCGTGCCTTTGGATGAGAAGAACAATCTGTGAAAGATTCAGCTCAATCGGTTTAAAACTGAGAAGGCGCAAATGAGTTGAAGGTTTGTATGAGATTTTTAGTCCAAATATATGGGAAATTGGATGACCTCCAGTCTCTCACTCAGTACGCCGGTTCAGCGAGTTTGATTTAGCTCAGAATTGAAAGAATGGTAGTTGATACCCTAAGGAACAACTTTGTAGAAGACCATATCATGATAAAACTTAATATAGTTGCGGTTTCAGCTAACGAAACCAGGATGAGGACATATTCCCCCGTTTACTCTCGGTTGTTACATGCAGCACGTGTTTGCTGTTCGAAACTTGCGCTCAACATCATAGGCGGCTATGTTGTCCTTCATTTCAATTGCTCACGCACGTGGGCGGGTATCGAAACAATGAAGAATTACATAGCTGCCTATGATGTAGTGCGCAAGCTTCGACCGACAAACACGTGCTGCATGTAACAACCGAGAGTAAACGGGGGAAGATGTCCTCATCCTGGTTTCGTTAGCTGAAACCGCAACTATATTAAGTTTTATCCTGATATGGTCTTCTACAAAGTTGTTCCTTAGGGTATCAACTACCATTCTTTCAATTCTGAGCTAAATCGAACTCGCTAAACCGGCGAACTGAGTGAGAGACTGGAGGTCATCCAATTTCCCATATATTTGGACTGAAAATCCCATACAAACCTTCAACTCATTTGCGCCAGCTCAGTTTTAAACCGATTGAGCTGAATCTTTCACAGATTGTTCTTCTTATCCAAAGGCACGATTCTAGAGGGTGCCCCGGAAATTTTTCCAATTTTTCTTTCTCGCCATACAAATGTGGGCCGGTCTAATCAACAATCTAGTTTAACAGTAGGTGTTGAAGCTTTATTGACACTTAATCCAAGTCGAGATGCAAATTAACAACTCTGATGAAGTAGTGCTCCAGAGTGGGATCATCGTCTTCTCGGAGAGAATGTTGCCGCTCCTTTGAAAATCTTTGATGATAAGTTCGTTATTTCACAAAATGGCCGCCACAATAGTCGACTTTTTCACCTACTTACAATTTTTAGTTACACCAGTCAGTGTTTTGAATCTTTTTATTTTAATCGTACTACTGACATGGATTCAGTGGATTAAGTGCTGTCATGGTTAAATCAGAGCTTGGTAGTTACTGAAGGTTTATCAATTTTAGTGCCTCTTATACTAGTACGCCTCGAAGGAAATGACTTCAATTTTGCGCCTAGTTATCGTACTTTTACCTCCGGGATTCCTTCAGGAATTCCTCCGGGAATTCCTTCAGGAATTCCTCCAGCAATTCCTTCAGGAATTCCTCCGGCAATTCCTTCAGGAATTCCTCCGGCAATTCCTTCAGGAATTCCTCCAGGAATCCCTTCAGGAATTTTTCCAGAAATGCCTTCAGGAATTCCTCCAGGGATGCCTTCAGGAATTCCTCCAGGGATGCATTCAGGAATTCCTCCAGGGATGCCTTCAGGAGTTCCTCCAGGGATGCCTTCAGGAGTTCCTCCAGGGATGCCTTCAGGAGTTCCTCCAGGGATGCCTTCAGGAATTCCTCCAGGGATGCCTTCAGGAATTCCTCCAGGGATTCCTTCAGGAATTCCTCCGGGGATTCCTTCAGGAATTCCTCCAGGGATTCCTTCAGGAATTCCTCCGGGGATTCCTTCAGGAATTCCTCCGGGGATTCTTTCAGGAATTCCACCGGGGATTCCTTCAGAAATTCCTCCGGGTATTCCTTCAGGAATTCCTCCAGGGATTCTTTCAGGAATTCCTCCGGGTATTTCTTCAGGAATTCCTCCGGGGATTCCTTCAGAAATTCCTCCGGGCATTCCTTCAGGAATTTCTCCGGGCATTCCTTCAGGAATTCCTCCGGGCATTCCTTCAGGAATTCCTCCGAGCATTCCTCCGAGCATTCCTTCAGGAATTCCTCCGGGCATTCCTTCAGGAATTCCTCCGGAGATTCCTTCAGGAATCCCTCCGGGAATTCCTTCAGGAATTCCTCCGGGGATTCTTTCAGGAATTCCTCCGGGGATTCCTTCAGGAATTCCTCCGGGGATTCCTTCAGGAATTCCTCCGGGGATTCCTTCAGGAATTCCTCCGGGGATTCCTTCAGGAATTCCTCCGGGGATTCCTTCAGGAATTCCTCCGGGGATTCCTTCAGGAATTCCTCCGGGGATTCCTTCAGGAATTCCTCCGGGGATTCCTTCAGGAATTCCTCCGGGGATTCCTTCAGGAATTCCTCCGGGGATTCCTTCAGGAATTCCTCCGGGGATTCCTTCAGGAATTCCTCCAGGGGATTCCTTCAGGAATTCCTCCGGGGATTCCTTCAGGAATTCCTCCAGGGATTTCTTCAGGAATTTCTCCGGGGATTCTTTCAGGAATTCCACCGGGGATTCCTTCAGGAATTCCACCGGGGATTCCTTCAGGAATTCCTCCGGGTATTTCTTCAGGAATTCCTCCGGGGATTCCTTCAGGAATTCCTCCGGGCATTCCTTCATGAATTTCTCCGGGCATTCCTTCAGGAATTCCTCCGAGCATTCCTCCGAGCATTCCTTCAGGAATTCCTCCGGGCATTCCTTCAGGAATTCCTCCGGAGATTCCTTCAGGAATCCCTCCGGGAATTCCTTCAGGAATTCCTCCGGGGATTCCTTCAGGAATTCCTCCGGGGATTCTTTCAGGAATTCCTCCGGGGATTCCTTCAGGAATTCCTCCGGGGATTCCTTCAGGAATTCCTCCGTGGATTCCTTCAGGAATTCCTCCGGGGATTCCTTCAGGAATTCCTCCGGGGATTCCTTCAGGAATTCCTCCGGGGATTCCTTCAGGAATTCCTCCGGGGATTCCTTCAGGAATTCCTCCGGGGATTCCTTCAGGAATTCCTCCGGGGATTCCTTCAGGAATTCCTCCGGGGATTCCTTCAGGAATTCCTCCGAGGATTCCTTCAGGAATTCCTCCGGGGATTCCTTCAGGAATTCCTCCGGGGATTCCTTCAGGAATTCCTCCGGGGATTCCTTCAGGAATTCCTCCGGGGATTCCTTCAGGAATTCCTCCGGGGATTCCTTCAGGAATTCCTCCGGGGATTCCTTCAGGAATTCCTCCGGGGATTCCTTCTGGAATTCCTTCAGGAATTCCTCCTGGGATTGCTTCAGGAATTCCTCCGGGGATTCCTTCAGGAATTCCTCCGGGGATTCTTTCAGGAATTCCACCGGGGATTCCTTCAGGAATTCCTCCGGGTATTCCTTCAGGAATTCCTCCGGGGATTCTTTCAGGAATTCCTCCGGGTATTTCTTCAGGAATTCCTCCGGGAATTCCTTCAGAAATTCCTCCGGGCATTCCTTCAGGAATTTCTCCGGGCATTCCTTCAGGAATTCCTCCGGGCATTCCTTCAGGAATTCCTCCGAGCATTCCTCCGAGCATTCCTTCAGGAATTCCTCCGGGCATTCCTTCAGGAATTCCTCCGGAGATTCCTTCAGGAATCCCTCCGGGAATTCCTTCAGGAATTCCTCCGGGGATTCCTTCAGGAATTCCTCCGGGGATTCTTTCAGGAATTCCTCCGGGGATTCCTTCAGGAATTCCTCCGGGGATTCCTTCAGGAATTCCTCCGGGGATTCCTTCAGGAATTCCTCCGGGGATTCCTTCAGGAATTCCTCCGGGGATTCCTTCAGGAATTCCTCCGGGGATTCCTTCAGGAATTCCTCCGGGGATTTCTTCAGGAATTTCTCCGGGGATTCTTTCAGGAATTCCACCGGGGATTCCTTCAGGAATTCCACCGGGGATTCCTTCAGGAATTCCTCCGGGTATTCCTTCAGGAATTCCTCCGGGGATTCTTTCAGGAATTCCTCCGGGTATTTCTTCAGGAATTCCTCCGGGGATTCCTTCAGGAATTCCTCCGGGCATTCCTTCAGGAATTTCTCCGGGCATTCCTTCAGGAATTCCTCCGGGCATTCCTTCAGGAATTCCTCCGAGCATTCCTCCGAGCATTCCTTCAGGAATTTCTCCGGGCATTCCTTCAGGAATTCCTCCGGAGATTCCTTCAGGAATCCCTCCGGGAATTCCTTCAGGAATTCCTCCGGGGATTCCTTCAGGAATTCCTCCGGGGATTCTTTCAGGAATTCCTCCGGGGATTCCTTCAGGAATTCCTCCGGGGATTCCTTCAGGAATTCCTCCGGGGATTCCTTCAGGAATTCCTCCGGGGATTCCTTCAGGAATTCCTCCGGGGATTCCTTCAGGAATTCCTCCGGGGATTCCTTCAGCAATTCCTCCGGGGATTCCTTCAGGAATTCCTCCGGGGATTCCTTCAGGAATTCCTCCGGGGATTCCTTCAGGAATTCCTCCGTGGATTCCTTCAGGAATTCCTCCGGGGATTCCTTCAGGAATTCCTCCGGGGATTCCTTCAGGAATTCCTCCGGGGATTCCTTCAGGAATTCCTCCGGGGATTCCTTCAGGAATTCCTCCGGGGATTCCTTCAGGAATTCCTCCGGGGATTCCTTCAGGAATTCCTCCGGGGATTCCTTCAGGAATTCCTCCGGGGATTCCTTCAGGAATTCCTCCGGGGATTCCTTCAGGAATTCCTCCGGGGATTCCTTCAGGAATTCCTCCGGGGATTCCTTCAGGAATTCCTCCTGGGATTCCTTCAGGAATTCCTCCTGGGATTCCTTCAGGAATTCCTCCGGGGATTCCTTCAGGAATTCCTCCGGGGATTCCTTCAGGAATTCCTCCGGGGATTCCTTCAGGAATTCCTCCGGGGATTCCTTCAGGAATTCCTCCGGGGATTCCTTCAGGAATTCCTCCGGGGATTCCTTCAGGAATTCCTCCGGGGATTCCTTCAGGAATTCCTCCGGGGATTCCTTCAGGAATTCCTCCGGGGATTCCTTCAGGAATTCCTCCGGGGATTCCTTCAGGAATTCCTCCGGGGATTCCTTCAGGAATTCCTCCGGGGATTCCTTCAGGAATTCCTCCGGGGATTCCTTCAGGAATTCCTCCGGGGATTCCTTCAGGAATTCCTCCGGGGATTCCTTCAGGAATTCCTCCGAAGATTCCTTCAGGAATTCCTCCGGGGATTCCTTCAGGAATTCCTCCGGGGATTCCTTCAGGAATTCCTCCGGGGATTCCTTCAGGAATTCCTCCGGGGATTCCTTCAGGAATTCCTCCGGGGATTCCTTCAGGAATTCCTCCGGGGATTCCTTCAGGAATTCCTCCGGGGATTCCTTCAGGAATTCCTCCGGGGATTCCTTCAGGAATTCCTCCGGGGATTCCTTCAGGAATTCCTCCGGGGATTCCTTCAGGAATTCCTCCGGGGATTCCTTCAAGAATTCCTCCGGGGATTCCTTCAGGAATTCCTCCGGGGATTCCTTCAGGAATTCCTCCGGGGATTCCTTCAGGAATTCCTCCGGGGATTCCTTCAGGAATTCCTCCGGGGATTCCTTCAGGAATTCCTCCGGGGATTCCTCCAGGAATTCCTCCGGGGATTCCTCCAGGAATTCCTCCGGGGATTCCTCCAGGAATTCCTCCGGGGATTCCTCCAGGAATTCCTCCGGGGATTCCTCCAGGAATTCCTCCGGGGATTCCTCCAGGAATTTCTCCGGGGATTCCTCCAGGAATTCCTCCGGGGATTCCTCCAGGAATTCCTCCGGGGATTCCTCCAGGAATTCCTCCGGGGATTCCTCCAGGAATTCCTCCTGGGATTCCTCCAGGAATTCCTCCGGGGATTCCTCCAGGAATTCCTCCGGGGATTCCTCCAGGAATTCCTCCGGGGATTCCTCCAGGAATTCCTCCGGGGATTCCTCCAGGAATTCCTCCGGGGATTCCTCCAGGAATTCCTCCGGGGATTCCTCCAGGAATTCCTCCGGGGATTCCTCCAGGAATTCCTCCGGGGATTCCTCCAGGAATTCCTCCGGGGATTCCTCCAGGAATTCCTCCGGGGATTCCTCCAGGGATTCCTCCGGGGATTCCTCCAGGAATTCCTCCGGGGATTCCTCCAGGAATTCCTCCGGGGATTCCTCCAGGAATTCCTCCGGGGATTCCTCCAGGAGTTCCTCCGGGGATTCCTCCAGGAGTTCCTCCGGGGATTCCTCCAGGAATTCCTCCGGGGATTCCTTCAGGAGTTCTTCCGGAGATTCCTTCAGAAATTCCTCCGGGGATTCTTTCAGGAATTCCTCCGGGGATTCCTTTAGGAATTCCTCTGGGAATTCCTTCAGGAATTCCTCCGGGGATTCCTTTAGGAATTCCTCCGGGGATTCCTTTAGGAATTCCTCCGGGGATTCCTTTAGGAATTCCTCCGGGGATTCCTTTAGGAATTCCTCCGGGGATTCCTTTAGGAATTCCTCCGGGGATTCCTTTAGGAATTCCTCCGGGGATTCCTTTAGGAATTCCTCCGGGGATGCCTTCAGGAATTCCTCCGGGGATTCCTTCAGGAATTTCTCCGGGGATTCCTTTAGGAATTTTTCCGGGGATTCCTTCAGGAATTCCTCCGGGGATTCCTTCAGGAATTCCTCCGGGGATTCCTTCAGGAATTCCTCCGGAGATTCCTTCAGGAATTCCTCCGGGAATTCGTTCAGGAATTCCTCCGGGGATTCCTTCAGGAATTCCTCCGGGGATTCCTTCAGGAATTCCTCCAGGAATTCCTTCAAAAATTGCTCCAAGAATTACTTTTATTAGTTTTGCCAACATACTTTTTAAAATTCCGAGAAAATTTTCCAGCACAACTTCCAGGGACACCGTCGGAAACAACTTTGGGGATTCTTTGAGGATTTATCAAAAAAAAGTTGAGAGGTAAACAGAAAAACAAATTTTGCAGGATTTCTTAGAATAATGAAAGCAAGAGCTCTTGTAGTATTCCTCAAAAATGCATCCCTGTCCATGGGTTTCTTAGAAATGTTTTCGAAGGATCCCTACAGATATTCTATCAGGAATCCCAATTTGAATTCTCCTTAGCATTCCTTCAGGAATTTCTCAAGAAATTTCTCAGAAAATTTAACTAAAAACTGGCCCACAGGTTTCTTCAGAAATTTCTTCCGAAATACTTTCATTTTTTCTTTATTAATTCAGCAGACTCCTTAAGTCTAATTGAATATTGAAAAAAAAAGGTCTCCTACTAAGATTTTGTAAGGCATTCTATAGGAAATTCATTCAAGGATTATTACATAACATGTTTGAGATTTCTCCAAAAAAAGTTCTTCAAATATCACAAGAAATTCCACTAGAAATTTCTCCAGGGGTTTTTCAGGATTTTCTGCAAACTTTTCTTCAAAAGATGTAATTACAGAAGAGTTTTTTTTTTGAAAAGTATATTTTCGGAGAAACTTTCGGAAATTCAGCTGAGGTTTAATTGAACAATTTTTTTTTCAAAAATTATTGCTTGAATTTCTTCAGCGATCTCTTCAGGTATTACTGAATTCATTCAGGGATTTTCACTAAATGCTCGTGAAAATCCCTGAATAAATTCAGTAATACCTGAAGGGACCGCTGAAAAAATTCAAGCAATAGGGTAATTCGCCAATTGTTGAACGGTTAGTACCGACATTTTGGTTTTCGTTTGTTTTTCCGTGCATAATTCCACTTTAGTTGAAAAATATCCAGTGAACGTCTAGATCTACTTATCCCTTATACTGCCCATTGAATTTGTAATCCCTTAAATTCCATTTTCTAAGAGAAAATAGAACATTTGTATGGGAAGTCTGTAACCCAAATGTTGAACGCTTCCTTAAGCTAGCTCATCCTAATGTTGGACGGCTCTCGCCAATTGTTGAACGGTTGAAGCTTTGTTCGTGATTGATGACGTATAACCCGACATCAACCTATCATTCACCTGTTTTTATTTTGGCCACCAAACCCAACAGTTATCCGATGTGAGTCCAACAGTGGTCCAACATTTGATAAAATTTGACCCGACTTTGACCCGACATTCGATATTTTTTCACTCTGGCGGATTTTTTCCAGGTTTTTTGTGTGTTGTGCCCAGCTAGTCCGAGCTAGTGACAATTCATTTAAATGACAAGTAATCGCACATTTGAAGAGAGCTCTAGTGGACTGAAACCATTTTGAATATGACTAGATGCAAAAATGGCAAAGAAGATTTTATTAGAAGCGAAAACGATAGAAGAAAAGTACGCCTTTAAAAACCCCATGAAACTCTCCTGGAATCCCATGGAACCCACTCAACCCCCAAGAACACTCATGTAACGACCCTGAAATCCCTTGAAAACCCATGGATTGCTCCTGAGCCTCCTGGAACGCCTTAAAATACTCCTGGGAGCCCCTAAACACTCTGAATTCCTCTTGAACACATCTGGAACGTCCTTGAAACCCATTGAAAACCACTGGATTCTTTCTGAAGCCCACTGGTACACCCCTGGAACATCCCTGGAACGCCCTTGAAACCCCATGAAATACACGGTTAGGTAAAGTGAAAAATAATTCTAGCAGTCATGCTAACATCGTAGGTTATGCCAGTGTTCAACAATTGGATCATGGATGCATAATGATAGTGTGATAAGAAAAATATTTTTTTCAAATTAAATTACAATGAAAATGTGATTTTAAACAATGTTAAACTGTTAACGACATCCTTCCAGTTCTTGTAACTATGGTGTGTCTTTGATATTTGTGGTCGATTTGCCCGCAAAGCTTATTTCGTAACAGCAATTTCTTAAAATTAATCTTAGGAATTGTGCAGTTTTCGTGTCATCAGCGGTACAAAATTTTCAATCAATTTTTTTGACGTAAAATATGTATAATTTTGTAACTTAATTAGAGCAATATCGTGACCCACATGTATATGCATCTACATCTTACGTTTACGTTGGATAAAAATTACTTAAGTAAGATTTTTAATAAAATATTCAGAAACTGTTCAACATTTGGGTAGTGTTCAACAATTAGCGAAATACCCTAATTTCTGAAAAAGTTTGAAATTATTCCGAAAATTTTTGGAATTGGAAGTTCCTATTCATTTGCATTGCTTTGAGTTTTTCAGGGATTCTTCAAGATGTTTTTTTTCCAATATTCTCTCAGCAATTCCTGCAAAAATTGGTTCCTTAGCATGTTTATGGGATTTAAAAAAAAATTATAAAAAAGGTGTTATCAGAGGTATGTCCAGGAATCCCAACGATTCCCTAAGAAAAACCTCCAAGGATCCACTTTTTTGAAGGATTTCTCCAAGGATTCCACAGTTCCGCTGTCTGAGATTTCTGCAAATATTTTCAAGAGATTTCTTCATAATAAAATTCTACAAAGGTTTCTCAAGTATTGTTTTACTTTGGAATTATTTACAGAGTTTCTCCCTAAGCCTCCAACAATTGTTTTTTTTTTTCAGAGAATAAAGACAAATTTTTAAGGTATCTCTTCAGGTATTTTCCTAGATATTATCCTATGCATTCATCCAGAAATTGCTCACAAGAAAATTTCAGAAACTACTTCAGGAAATTTTGACCAGGATTTTTTTCAAGGAGTTTCCAAAGATTCCTTCTGGATTTTTTAAGCGATTTTTTGAGAAAAACGTCTGGATATTTCTTAAAAATTCCTCCAGGGGTTCATTAAAGAATGCTTGAGTAATTATATTGCATTTTCTGGAAAAAACTTGTGGAAAATCCTTGTAGATATATCTGAATAAATGCTGCCGGAATCACTAAAGACATCCCAGGTAAGAATATGGAACCGTAAAACTAATTTCTCAAAACAATCCTTGTTGGAATTACTGCACGAGTCACTTAAGGAATTTCTTAAAGGACTCTCGGAGACACACTGGTAAGAATTTTTAAAGGGTTAGTAAATAAAAATTAAGAAGAATTTCTAAAATTCCGAAAAAAACTCTAGAGATAAAAATATTTACTCCAAGAAATCTCGGAAGAAATCCCAGCAGGAATTTATGAAGAAATAACGAGTTATTCAGGATTTTGCTCTAAAGAGCCAGCTTTAACGCATCCGTATGAAATTTGTTTCGAAATTACTTCAAAAATGTATTGAGGCAATAATACCACACAAATTCCCCCATAAATTCCTCTACGAAGAGTCTGTTGAAAAAAGAAACACTTTCAAAGATACATTCGGAAGTTTTATCCAGGAAATCAAAATACAGTTTTTTATAGGAATTTCTTAGATAGTTCGCTTCATATTCCTCCAGTTTTATAAGACTATTTTAGAAAATATTGTATGGATTGCTTTAGGAATTCCTTCTTGTATTTCTTTCGAAAACTTTGAGAGATTCCTCCAGGAATTGTACAAAACATTTATTTTCGAAACCATCCATAGACAACAATTCCTGCATGATTGTTTTCGAAAAAATATTCCAGGCATTTTTTCAAAACTTACTAAAGAAAACCTTCCAGATAATATTCAAGAAATACTGGCAGTTCTCAAATTCCTTCAGGAATTCTTCCAGAGGGGACTTGGGGAAGGGGAAATTCATAGTTTTCTTTTGATTTTTTTCCAATGTTTTAAGCCTTTTACTGTTTTTTTTAATAATTCACCCAAAAAAAAAAAATAAGAAATTTTAAAAACCTGCCTTTGGTTCCTCTCGGAATTTTGTTGTGGATTTCTGTGAAAAATCTCTCATGGTTTCGTTTCTAAAAGTCTTTCATGATTCTCTTTTGAATGTTCTATCAAATTATCATGAATAATTGAGAAATTCCTTAAGCATTTGATTCAAAATTTTCTCTGAAACGTTGCCTCAGATTTTTTTTTTCAAAAATTTCTCAAAAGCTCTCATGAGTTTCCTTAGAAATTCCTACATATTTTTTTTTAGAAACCAGTACGAGGCTCTTTCAGGATACTATCCACGTAGTACTTAAAAAGTGCTTTCAGCACTTTCTTCAGAAACTCTAAAGCTTAGAATCCCATCAAAAAGTTCTCCAGTATTTTTTTTGGAAAATCTTCCAGACTCCTTCAGAAGTTTTCTCCACAATTTTTGCCAGAGACTTTTTAGACATTTCTCTGGAGATTTCTCTAGAAATGTTCAATGATATCCCTCCATAAATTTGTTCAAGAATTCCTTTGAGAAAGTTTTCTATGGATTCTTTCAAAAATTGCTACATGTGCGCCGCCAGAAATTACTCTGGGAATTAGGTCTGAAAACCTATAGAGGTTTTTTTTTTCAGAAATCCCCGCAGTAGTTTCTCCAAAATCTCCTTAAGGAATTATTCAAGAAATTTCTGCATGGCTTCCTTCAGATAATTCCTCAAGAAATTTCTCGAATAATTAGTTTAGGTGAACTTCCAAGAGTGTCTTCTTAAACTGCATCAAAGATTACTTTAGAAGTTCTTCTAGAGACTCGTTTAATAAATTCTTCGGAAATTTCACAAGCATTTTTTCAGAAATTCTTTTAAAAAATTGTGTGATACAATATTCCAACGCAAATGGTTAAGAAAGTACTCTGAAAATTTCATTGAGAGTTCGCACAGGTATGTGGCCAGGAATTTTTTCACGGATTCATCCAGAAAATCATTGAGATCTCGTCCAGAGATTTTTGCATAATTACTTTCAGTGATTGATGCAAGAATCTACTGCAGTTCATCAGTAGGTCGGCTCTAGAGGCACGTTCTTCTCCATTCGGGAAAACTGCAGTTCATACTATGTTTCCTTAGGATAACTTCATGAAATTTATTTAGGGATTTCTAGAGAAGTTCATCTATTATTTCTACGGCTACATTTTCACAGATTGTTTAGGTACACTTCCAAAAAACCGTTAAAAGTTTTATTTATTCTTCGAAAGTTTTCCCTATGAGTTTTTCCAATTATTTATCTAGGAACTTCTTCAGAAATTCCTCCTGAGGTTTTTTCAGAAATTCAGAAGTTGTTCAAATGTTGTTTTAATGAAATTTTTCAAAAAACTTCTCTATTTTTCCAAAATTTTTATTTTTTTTGGAAATTCTCACAAGGATATTATGGGCATTGCTTCTTGGGATCCATCAGAAATATAACCTGGGATTCCTTCGGAGATTTCTGCTGTTCCGGAAATAGAACAATAGAATCTTCTCAATTCCTAAAAAAAAGTAATTCCAAGAAAAAAAAAGCTTGAGAAATTTCTGGAGAGATTCCTGGAGAAATCTTGAATAAGATTCTGAATAACACTTTGAAAATATATTTGCAAAAATATCTGCAAAAATTGTGGACAAAGCAACTGATGGAGTTCTTAGAGAAATCCCGCAATCAATTTCTGAAGGATAACTGGAGTTATTTTTGGAGAAATCCTGAAGTTTTCATTATGTTCATGGAAGGATGTCTTCTACCAGTTCTGAATGGATTAGTAATTACAATTTCAGAAGCAAATCCTACGGAAACAAAAAATCCTGAAGTACTTATAAAAAAAGCACCAATAATACTTAGAAGAACTAGAGAGCCCTTTGTAGGTATTTATTTTAATAACATGGAATAGAGTACCTTTTGCAGGAATCCATGGAGAAGTTCCTGAAGGGCATTTCTTTTATTACCGTACGGGATTGGGCCGAACGGTTCCAGATTTTTATGAATCTTTTTCCACAGGCAGGGCTCATGGATATATGAACAAAAAAAAAATGAGAAAAATTCAGGATCGCCCATTTTCCCGGAAAACTGGAAATTCTTTGTTTTCCGCTGACACTACTTACTTTTAAAAATCATAACTCAAGAACAAAGCATCATAGAAACAAAGTTTTTTTTTTTAAATGAAGTCAAAAATATGAACTGGAAAAAGTTTTCCACAATTTTTTTTCCACAGTTGAGAAAATTCGTAATAAAATACCAGATAAATATTTTTAAAAGTTTATTCCATAAGCTTAATTCGCTGAAATTTTTAGAATGCACTTTTTTTTCGTTTTTGAGTTATGGCCTATTTTATGGAAAAATGTCCACATGTGTTATACAAGCCTTTTCTTTGAAAAATCATAACTCAAGAACGAAGCATCGTAGAAACAAGGTGTTTTAGAAAGTAAAAGCAAATTTTCTCAGGAATCAAAAAAAAAATATGAAAAGGAAAAAGTTTTCCGAAAAACTTTCCACCGTTGAGGAAATTCATAAAGAAAAGCCGGTAAAACTATGCCCGCACTCACAAGAAATTTTCAAAAAAAAAATATTTTTGGGAAGCTAGTTTCATAAGCTTTGATGACTGAAATTTTTGAAATGTTTTTGTTTTTCGTTCTTGAGTTATGGCCAATTATGTGAAAAATGACCATATAATATATGCGTACATGGTTGTTTTTCACGAAATTGACCATAACTCAAGAAAGAAAAAAAAGTCCATTCCAAAAATTTCAGCGATCAAAGCTTATGAAATTACCTTCTCAAAAATATTTTTTTTTTTAATTTTCCACGAGTTTGAGAATAGTTTCTCCGACATTTCTTTTTGAATTTTCTCAACGATTTTGTGAAAAACTTCATATTTTTTTTCATTCCCGAGAAACTTTGCTTTCATTTTCATTTAAAAACGTTGTTTCTACGATGCTTCGTTCTTGAGTTATAATTTTCCAAAGAAAAGGCTTATATGATACATTTGGCCATTTTTCAACAAACGAAAACGCAAAAAGTGCATTCCAAAAATAACTTTCCCAAAAATATTTAATTTGAAAATTTTCCACGAGTTCGGGCATTGTTTTTCCGGCGGGAAAATTTTGTAGAATTTTTTTCCAGTTCATATATTTTTTGGATTTCTGAGAAAATTCATTTCCTTGATGTTATGATTTCTTCAATTATGATTTTTCAAAGTAAGCAGTGTCAGGGGAAAACAAAGAATTTCCCCCTGAGTTTTCCAGGAAAATAGGTGACCCCAAATTTTTCTCAATATTTTTGTTCATATATTCACGAGCTCAGCCTGTGGAAAAATTTTCATGAAAATCTGAGACCCTTCGGCCCAATTTGTACGATAATAAAAAAAAATGTCCTGAAGCATTTTCGAAAATTTACCTGAAAGAAATCTTGAAGAACGGCTTTCATAAATTATAAGCAATCCCTGGAGGAATCTCTAGAGAAATCCATGGGAAAAGTTTTAGAAAAAAAATCTAAAGAACTTTCCAGAATCGTTTTCAAAATAAATGCCTGAGACATTCCCTCATTAAATGAAGCAATACCTGAAGAAGTCTCCAAAAAAATCAAACAATTACTAATGAAAAAGTTACAGCAAAAATGCTTGAATACTTAAAGAAAAGTCCTAGAACAATTTCTAAAAAAATCTACTAAATGTTTTTTTTTTAATTTTTACAAGAATTTCTAAAGAAATTCTAAAGAGAAACTCCCGAAGCAATTCCTTCAGAACTATTGAAAAAAAAAAAAAAAACATAAAGGAATACATGTACGTACTTCTGTAGCAATTCCTAAAGCAATTTTCTAAAGAAACCCTGAAAAAATCCCAGTTAGGGTCTCTAAAGGAATTTCTGAAGAAATTCCTCGTGAAAAGTTTCACAAAGCATCTTTGAAGAATTTCTTAAAAAATGCTCAAGAAGACGTAAGGAAAATTCCAAGAGAAACTCCAGCAAAAATATTTGGAGGAACCCACTATTCTAAAGAAATACATGGACAAGAATGTATTCTTAAGGGATACTTTGGGGAATGTTCATTAGATTTCTTACTGCAATTATTCTAGGGAATCCTGCAAGAATCTTCTTTCTATAAACATTTCCGTGATAAAATGACACGTTGTGAAAGAACTCCTGCATGAATTTCTGGTGGTGTCTCTGAAGATAATCGTGGAGGAAATTTTAAAGAAGAATATGAAAAGGAATAATTATAAAATAATTATCGGAGGAATCTTAAGAAGAATCCTTGATGAAAGGAATTCCTCCAAGAATGATATATTTGCGATTATTACAGAAAAAAGAACGTGAGAAAATGTAGGGGAGTGCTGAAATTTGGAAACTTTGAGTAACCTGCTTTGATATTACCATGACAGCAGTGCAGTGTCATACCTCAACTCCAAAAATCAGTTTGACGAAGGGAACGACGGTTTCTCATATCCTTCTATACATGATGGGGAGCTTATGAGTTCTTTCATTGTGCTAGCTCATTGCTGATGGTAGTGAGACTATTAGGAGTAGAGCGTTAAGTTCGTGACAAGTAACCAATAAGTGTTTGGCGTGGTCCGAGGGTATTAAAATGTTCGAAATCGATTTCTCGTCATTCATGACGACTAAAACCAGGCTAAAAACACTTTCCCTGCTCCCACAAGTAAACAGCATGACACTTTAATCCAGCAACAAGTATGAACATACCAGATTGCACCAGCTTACTGGCTCATTTTCCTACATCCCACATATCTTATCGACCGGACTCGAAAACAAGTCCCATATCGTTAGTGACCTATTCAGCACCATCGTACCATTACGGCTGACGAAGAATCAGGCCTCAAAACAAAACATAAATGTGAGTTGACCAACCAGTATAGTAAGCAACGCGTTCTACGGTGTTGTCGCTTTCCATGGAATTCAGTGGGTTAGTGGTGTCAGTCAGTCAGTCAGTACACCAACATCCAGTCTGGAAGCCACAGTCACAGTAGGATAACATGCATCGCATAAAAATCAATTTTGCTGTTGCAACTCGAGTGTGCAATGTGCATACCGGCAAGCCGGGACGTCGTCATCACACGAGCTGGATCCAAAACAGCTGCTGCCCCAGCTTCCCACAATGCCCCAGTTGGGCGCTTCTCTTCAATAACGATATAGTTGACGATGTGGAGGCGTGTAGAATGTTTAGTTAGAAAAAAAAAGACACGGAACCGTATATGTATCACCAAACAGTTACCATACACAAAATTCCGGGTTGCAGTTTGCAGTTTCCAGCTGTTAGTCGAGACTCAGTTTACAGAAATGTTATTGAATAACTTGTCATCAAAACAATTCCAACCGTGATATGCGTGATATCACACGGTTGTTTTAGTTTTTGTCCAATTTAATTAATATAGAACTATTCTGGCATTCCTTTATATACATATTCAGGAGGGTGGTGGTATGAATAAATGATGTAGTTATACACAACTTTTCGATCCGATAACTTTGTGTTTGGTAAAAACCACCATTTTGAATTCTCGGTAAGGTCAAAGCAGAGCAGAGCAGAAGCAGGGCAGAAGCAGAGCAGAAGCAGAACAGAAGCAGAACAGAAGCAGAGCAGAAGCAGAGCAGAAGCAGAGCAGAAGCAGAGCAGAAGCAGAGCAGAAGCAGAGCAGAAGCAGAAGCAGAAGCAGAAGCAGAAGCAGAAGCAGAAGCAGAAGCAGAAGCAGAAGCAGAAGCAGAAGCAGAAGCAGAAGCAGAAGCAGAAGCAGAAGCAGAAGCAGAAGCAGAAGCAGAAGCAGAAGCAGAAGCAGAAGCAGAAGCAGAAGCAGAAGCAGAAGCAGAAGCAGAAGCAGAAGCAGAAGCAGAAGCAGAAGCAGAAGCAGAAGCAGAAGCAGAAGCAGAAGCAGAAGCAGAAGCAGAAGCAGAAGCAGAAGCAGAAGCAGAAGCAGAAGCAGAAGCAGAAGCAGAAGCAGAAGCAGAAGCAGAAGCAGAAGCAGAAGCAGAAGCAGAAGCAGAAGCAGAAGCAGAAGCAGAAGCAGAAGCAGAAGCAGAAGCAGAAGCAGAAGCAGAAGCAGAAGCAGAAGCAGAAGCAGAAGCAGAAGCAGAAGCAGAAGCAGAAGCAGAAGCAGAAGCAGAAGCAGAAGCAGAAGCAGAAGCAGAAGCAGAAGCAGAAGCAGAAGCAGAAGCAGAAGCAGAAGCAGAAGCAGAAGCAGAAGCAGAAGCAGAAGCAGAAGCAGAAGCAGAAGCAGAAGCAGAAGCAGAAGCAGAAGCAGAAGCAGAAGCAGAAGCAGAAGCAGAAGCAGAAGCAGAAGCAGAAGCAGAAGCAGAAGCAGAAGCAGAAGCAGAAGCAGAAGCAGAAGCAGAAGCAGAAGCAGAAGCAGAAGCAGAAGCAGAAGCAGAAGCAGAAGCAGAAGCAGAAGCAGAAGCAGAAGCAGAAGCAGAAGCAGAAGCAGAAGCAGAAGCAGAAGCAGAAGCAGAAGCAGAAGCAGAAGCAGAAGCAGAAGCAGAAGCAGAAGCAGAAGCAGAAGCAGAAGCAGAAGCAGAAGCAGAAGCAGAAGCAGAAGCAGAAGCAGAAGCAGAAGCAGAAGCAGAAGCAGAAGCAGAAGCAGAAGCAGAAGCAGAAGCAGAAGCAGAAGCAGAAGCAGAAGCAGAAGCAGAAGCAGAAGCAGAAGCAGAAGCAGAAGCAGAAGCAGAAGCAGAAGCAGAAGCAGAAGCAGAAGCAGAAGCAGAAGCAGAAGCAGAAGCAGAAGCAGAAGCAGAAGCAGAAGCAGAAGCAGAAGCAGAAGCAGAAGCAGAAGCAGAAGCAGAAGCAGAAGCAGAAGCAGAAGCAGAAGCAGAAGCAGAAGCAGAAGCAGAAGCAGAAGCAGAAGCAGAAGCAGAAGCAGAAGCAGAAGCAGAAGCAGAAGCAGAAGCAGAAGCAGAGGAAAATCAGAGCAGAAGCATAGCAGAGCATGGTGTACAGTTCTGCTGCCGTTCCAAATGTTCTAGCGATAATATCCATGGCATCCGCAAAACAGACAAATAGGTTGGATTTCGTGAAAATAGTGCCTCGTCTATTGAGTCCGGCTCATCGCATAACACCTTTCAGGGTGATGTTGAACAGCAGGCATGAGGGTTCATCACTTTATCGTAGTCACTTTGATCAATATATTGAGCTTTCCGAAACCGTTCTGGTCCATGATTTTCCAAAAGCTGATACAGGAAGTAAGACTTAGCTTTTTTCATATTTGTTTTGTTTTTCATATAGGCGTGGGACACCATAATTCTGAGGTCCAATGAACATATTTGTTGACACTTAGTTAGGCTCTATTCAGAATCATTCATAAAACTAATCTAAAATTCCACAATGTTGATGCTTGATAACTTCTTTAAAATGCATTTGAAGTTTGTATTTTTACACATCAATAGATTACCAACCCAAAGGGATCATTGAACGAACCGGGATTTGATCTCTCGCCACCTTTAGCATGGTTCTGTGATCGTCTCGCAAGGCTACGTGCGGCTTTATATTGTGTTTTTTTTTTTTTATATTACCCTTCCAATGGCCACAAACATTTTGCTCATTTTTGCATGTTGTAGAGAAAACAAATTCTGAACGGTGAAAAAAATTCCCCTATCGCGTAGCAACTTCCGTTACAGTGGAAAAATACCAGTAAAATCGATAACGCTGCGAGTGATGATGGCACTTTTTACCATCATGGTTGCCCATCGTCGCCACGCATTGGGGTGCTTGTTGATAACGACCGACCGAAGGCACCAACATCAACAGTAGCTATCTGGGTGCGAAATTAATGGACCTCACTTCCCCTGATGGCTAAAATGAAAAACATTGCACCGCTGGCTGTTGGGTGTGGGAGCGTTGTTGGTTGCTGGTTGGATCCGGTCCCTGCTTGGAATCCGGTCCGTCCGTTTGTTGATATACAACCGCGGTGGCTGCTCGGAAAGGAAGTGACGGAGAAATCGCGCTTTTTCTTTGCCAAATCGCAAAATGTAGCAGCAGCGTGCAGCGACAACAACATTTGATGACGACGGTGACGACGCTGATGATGACGCTGAATGGCGAGGCAGGGAGAGAAAACGCGAGCCTGAATGAGTGTAATGAACTATCTCGAGGGGGCCTCGATGGGCTGATCAAGGCGATGCCCGGGAAGGCTGTAGGATGCTGAGAGGGCAATGTACCAATGTGGTTGTTTGTTTGTTTGGTGGAATTTTTAGCTGATAGGAAAGTGACAGGGATGCGTGGGGTAGGGCTACCAGATCTCGATTGAACCATTTTCTTGCCACATCCTTTCAAGCGAGATAACTTTTAGTAACTCTACCTATATCAGAAAAATCAGATCAAACTCTCCAATCTTTGATTTTCTGAATTCGTTCCAACACACTCCTATCATAATTTTTCCAAGAAATCAAGATGGAAAAACGTTCAGGATGTTTATGCAAAGCACATATACAGCGGCTAGTGAAAAACCTGCTGACTTGTAAAGAGATTTTGTCAACCGTCTCATATATGTATCTACTAGCGTAATCAGTGATCCATTGGAGCATTTTGAATGAAATTCAAGCTTCCGCAGCCTCATACAACTATGTGTTGTCAAGTAGTGAGTTCATTGTCTGTTTGAGGATCTTCAGAAACTCCATTGAGTATAGATCATAAGATCTACTACGGCATTTGGTTGTCTCTAAGAACTTTATGTCCAAGGTTCATACTCACACATCCGTAGGTAACTATGGTATATCAAGTGGTGAGTTCAATCATTCCTCAAGGGTCTGCAAGTACTTCCTTGAGTAAGGGTCCTCGAATCTACGAGAGCTATTAGTTGTATCTAAAAGCATAATGAATGAGGTTCATACTCACACAGCCTCAGGTACCTATGTTCTATCCAGTGGTGGGTTCTATGATTGTATATGAGTATCCAAGAACTCCCTAGAGTTCAGACCATCTACAAGCGCAATCAGCCATCTATTGGAGTACATAATATGAATGAATGAATGAAATCACCGAGCATTTCATCTAAGAGCCTCTGAATCCACCTAAAATCCTTCTGAAACGCGTTGAATTACTTTAAAACGCCTCAGAAACTCCCATGAAACCTCCGTGAACCAACATGAAATGCCCTGAAACGCATTGAAACGCAATAAAATGCTTTGAAACTCCGTTCAAACCCCAATGAAAACTCAGTGAAATTCACCTAAACACCTACAAAGTCTTCTAAAACCTCCTGGTACGCCCAGAACATCCTGAAATGCATTGAAACGTCTATGAAAACCCCATGAAACCTCCGTGAAATGTATCTACGAGCCTCTGACGCACCTTCCAATACCTCGGAATACTCTTGAAACGCATTGAATCGTCTGGAGACGCTTTAAAATGCCTCTTCGATCCCATGAAATCTCTGTGAAATTCACCTGAGAGCCTCTAAAGCTCATTAAAATTCCAATAAACACCGTGAAATGGTTTGAAACACTTCTGGAATCCTTAGAGCTTGGAAAACATCCGTGAAATTTATCTGCGAACCTCGATGTCCCCTTAAACACCCACAAAACTCCTGAAACGCCCTGAAATGCTTTGAAACGTCTCTTAGACCGCAATGATTTCTTCGTAAAAATTCACATAAAAGCCTCTGAAGTTGCCTGTACCCCTCTGAAAAATCCTGAAACGCCTTGAAACGCTTTGAAAAGCTTCTAAAATTCCCATGAAACCTCCGTGAAATTCACCTGAGAGCCTCTGAAGCCCCTTTAAAACACCTGACAAATGTCCTGAAATACCCCAAAACGCATTGAAACGCTCATCAGGAAATATATCTGATGATCATATTGGCAGTTAGAAAGCCAAAAACTTCTTTGAATAGTTTTGATCATGATTTGGCCAAACTGAATGGGATCAGAATCCTGATAAGGATTTCTCAAATCTAGAACTCTGTTTCTAATTCTTCCCGAAACTTCGTTATTGATTCTTTCCGGGATTTCTTGGGAGATATTTTCTGGTATTTTATCAATAATTTCCCTCGAGGTTCCCCTTTAGAGATTTCTCCCAGGATTCCTTCCAGTATTTTTTTTTTCATGTATTGCTCTCGAGCTTCATTAAGGTATTTCTTTAAGGACTCCTTCTGTATTTTTCTCTGATTCCCTTTGATATTTTCCGTGAGTCATCTATTGATTCTTCCCAAGATTTTTTTTTGGAATTTATTCCGGTATTTCTTCGGGATTACCTGAGATTCATTCAATGGACACAATGGACACAAAGTCAAAATGAAATTTGTATCTACTTTAATTAAAAAAAAAAAATGTGTGGATGAACTTAAGAAAGAATTTTTAGAAGAATTCCTGGTGCAACTTCTAGGGGAATTTCGGGTGGAATCCCTGAGAGAATTCTAAAAGAGTCCCACATGGGTGAATTCCTGAAGGATTCTCTGGAAAACTGTCTGAAAGCACTTTAGCATGTAAGTACTTATATGTTTAAAGTAAGTCACAGGTACTTCTACGCAACCAAAACCTGCGCTGCCGTGACTCGTTTGTGGCATGTGTGTTGATTGGAAGAATCCCTGGAGGACTTATTGTCTCACTTATTATAAAAATTCGTAAAGGAATCCCTGATTGAACTTCTGAAGAAATTGCTGGAGGGATTCTTGACAGAATTCCTTTATAATTTCCTGGTTCCTGTATGCATCCTTTTTAACCTTCCTATTGCATTTTTGAGTCAAAAATGGCCCTAATGCCAAAGGAGGATTAAATTATCTCCCAGTACTTTTCGATTTCTAAAGAAATCTCTTTAGGAATTTCTAGAAGAATTCTTAGAGAAATTTGTGAAGGAATCCTTGGAGGAATTCGTAAATAAATTCCTGAAGGAACTTCTGGAGGAACTGCTGAAGCAATGCCTGGAAAAATCTCTTGAGAGAATTCTGGAGGAATGCCTGGAGGGACTTCTGAACAAATTCCTGGTGTAGTCACTGGAGGAATTCCTGGTGCAATTCTTGGAGTAATCCCTGGAATAATTACTGGAGCAATTCCTGAAAAAAAAACAGAGGAAATCTGGGAGGAATTGCTGGACAAATTTCCGAAAAATCACTTGGGAAGTTCCAGGAGGATTTCTTGGAGGAATCCCTGTAAGAATTTCTGGAGGATTTTTTGGAGGAATCTCTTTGAAAATCTCTAACGAAATTTGTGGAAAAATCTCTGGAGGAATCCCTTAAGCAATTCCTAGAGAAAAATTTGGAGGAATTCCTTAAGGAATGCTTGGAGAAATCTCTGAAAAATTCCTGAATATTTTCTGAACAAATCCCCATGGTTTCTGAAGGATGTCCAAGAGTAATTTCTGAAAAAAATCTTGGTAATTCTTGGAGGAATTCCTGGAGGAGTTCCTAGAGAAACTATTGGATAAAATTTTAGTGGAATGCCTGGAAGAAATCCCAGAACTATTCTTGTCAGAATAACTGGAGGAATTCCTGAAGGAATTCCTTGAGCAATCTCTAGAGAAATTCATGAAAGAATTACTGGATGAATTTCTGGAGAAATCTCTAGAGGACTCCTTGAAGCAATTCCTGAAGGAATCTCTGGAGGAATTTCTGGAGAATCTCGAAAAAAAAACCCTAAAGATATTCCTGGAGAACTTTCTTGAAGAATTTCTGAAGAAATTCCTAAAGCATTTCCTTGAAGATTCTTTGCCGGAATTACTGGCAGAATCTTCGAAGGATTTTCTGAGGAATTCCTGGGAAAATCCCTGGAGAAATTCATGGAAATATCTCTGAAGGAATTTCTGAAGCAGTTTCTGAAGGAATCCTTGTGGAGGTATTTCTGTGGAAATTGCTGGAGAAATCTCTGAATGAATCTCAAGAGAAATTCTTGAATCAATTACTGGATAAATTAGAAGAACTCTAGGAGGAACTTCTAGGGCAAACTCTAGAGGAATTCCTGGAGAAATTCTTTAGGGAATTTCTGAAGGAATCCCTGGAGGAGTCCTTGGAAAAATTCGTGAAGAAATCCCTTGAAAAAATACCTGAAAAAGTTCTGGAGGAATCACTGCAGCAATCCCTGGGAAAATTCCAGAAGCTATTCCTAGAGAAAATCCAAAAATAATTTCTGAATGATCCCTGCAGGATTTACTTGGGGAAATTCCTGGATGAATTGCTGGTAGAATTTATGAGGGAATTCCAAGATTTTTTCCTGGTGCAATTCCTGAAGGAATCCCTGAAGAAATTCTGGAGTAATTTGTGGAGAAACTCCTCGATGAGACTCTGGATTCCCGGATGAAATCCTGGAGGAATGCCTGCATGAGTTCCTGGAGAAATCCCAGGAAGAATTCCTGAAGCAAACCCAAGGAAAACTCGTTAAAGAACTCCTGGGAAATTACTGGAGGAAGTCCTTTGAACAGGAAACTGGAGGAATATTTAGAGGAATCGCTGACATTTCTGTAGGAATCGCTGAAAGAGTTCCGGGAGAAACCTCTGCAAGAATCCAAGAAAGAATTTCTGGAAGAATTCTTGGATTAATTCCAAGAAGAATTTCTGGTGGAATTATTGGAGGAATTCCTGAAGTAATTTGGAGAAATCGATTAAAGATTTGTTTTAGGAGTCTTTGGAAAAATACTTGTAGGGATCCCTTAAAGAACTACTGGGTAAATTTTTGTAAGAATTCCTAGAGGAATTTCTAGTAGAAACCCTGGAGAAATTATTGGAGGAATCCGTGAAAAAACTCCTGTAGGAGTTCTTAAATGGATGCCTGGTGGATATCCTAAAGGAATGCGTGTTGGAATTTCTGAAAAAAATACCACAGGAACTCCTGGAAAATTTCTAGAGGAATTTCTAAAGGAATTTATCACGGAATTTCTGGAGGAATCTCTGAAAAAAAATCTAAGCAATTCGTAGGCGAAAACCAGGAATAATTCCTGAAGAAATCGCAGATGCCATTCTTGGATAAATACTGCAGGAATCTTTAAAAGAGTTCGTGGCGGAATCCCTGTAGCAGTTCCTGAAGAAATCCCAAGAGGAATTTCTTGATAAACTCTAGAAGGAATCCCGGAAGCAATTTCAAGTGGAATTCCTTAGGGAATCCTTAAACAGATCCTGGAGGATGTACCTAATAAATTCCTGGAGGGGTTCTTTAAAGAATGCTAGGAAGAGTTCCTGAAGGAATCCTTAGAGGAGATCCTGGGGGAATCTTTGGATAAATTTTTAAAATAAGTTGTTCCAGAAAGATCACAGAAGCAATTCCCGAGTAAATTTTTAGAGAAATTCTTGGAGAAATCTCTGGAGGATTTCATAGAGGAATCCATGAAGGATATCCCAGAGGAATGCATGTAGGGATTCCCGGAGGAATCTCTAACGAAACTCCTGGAGGAAACTCTTGAAAAATTCCTGTAGGAATTCCTAGAGGAATCTTTAAAGACATTTCTGTAGGAATCCCTGGAGGAATTTTTAGAAGAATCTCTGCAGAAATTCCCAGAGAAATCTCTGGAATAATTTCTGGAGGAATATCCTTGAAGAACTTCGTAGAGGAATCCCTTGAGGAATTCCTGGAGGTATCCCAGGAGGAATTCCTGGAGGTATCCCAGGAGGAATTCCTGAAAAAATCGCAGATTAAATTCATAGAGAAATCCTGAAGGAATCTTAAGAAGAGTTCGTGGACGAACTCCTTGTGGAATCACTGTAGCAGTTCCTGCAGGAATCCTAGGATGAATTGCTGAAGAAATCCCAGAAGGAATCTCATAAGCAATACCAAGAGGAATTCCTAAGGAAATCCCTGGAGGAAGTACTGGATTGATTCCTGGAGGAGTTCTTGAAAGAGTTCCTAGAGGAATTCATGAAGGAATTCAAAAAAGAGTTCCTGGGAGAATCCTTAGAGGTGCTTTCAAAATTATCCCTGGAGTTGTTACTGAAACAAACACTGAAGAAATTCCCGGGTTAATCCCCGGAGGAATTCTTGAAGGAAAACCTTCCTTAGAAAATGCCAGGAAAGCTTTCTTAACAAATTCCTGGAAGAATTTCTGTAGAAAAAAAAAAATTGGTAGGTAATCCATGTCTGCAACAAATTCTGAATGGATAATTGTTGTGACCTTTGGGTGGACTCCCAAAGGAATGTTTTGTACAATGTTTTAAGGAATTCCTGGATTAATTTTCAGATAAACTCCGGTAAAACTTTCTCAAAGGGTTTCTGGAAGACATTCCTTCTGAAATAATTTGAATTATTCCAGATTGAATTATTGGAGCGATCTCTAGTGGAATTGTTGAAGCAATATATATGAGGAAATCCCTGTAGAAATCTCTGAAGGAACACTTGCAGAATGCCTAAAGGATTTCTGTTGACATTGGAAATCCCTGGAGAAGTTCCTGAAGAAACACCTGGAGGAATTTCCGAAGGTGTCCTTGAAAGAAATCTCAGCTATTTTGCTCTTAGCATGACGTTTGTTTGAATTGAATACTAGTGAAAATTCGTGAACTATATGCTACTACATTCTATAGCAGCATAGGGTTCTACACAGTCCTTCTTTTCCTTACCGGAACCGGTCCCGGCATATCTGGAAAATTTGGCATGTTGTTTTTGTATTTCACTAATTAACATCACACAAGTTAGCCATTCAACCAAGCTTGTTATTTGATAAAATTCTATGATAAGATTGAAGTGGTTTTCTTGGAGAAATTTCTAGTGATTATCGTTTAAAAAATGTTTGATAATTATGAATAAAAACCTTAATTATTAGAATAGTTTATTTCTTGAAATATATTATTTTTTGAACTCTGAATTATTGATAATGTTTGAGTTGGCTCAAGAAAAAAAATATCTGATGGCCAGGGGGGGGGGCACGCACCCCCTGCCCCCCTCTGCCTACGCCCATTGTTGTGTGGCAATCGACAATATTTAAACAATGGCCCCATATGCACAATTCACATCTCATCGGAATTCCAAAACGTAATAATTTCCATAAATAACCAAAACGAACAATGACCCATCCAAACTTTCCCATTGATTCTCAGAAGTAGTAAATTCTCTCGTAACTTGTACCCGCATCGAACCACCTACTATATCAACAAACCACAAATGGTGCAACGCGACGGCGGTTAGTGGTTGTAGATAGAGTTGGTCAACCGCAGTTTCGGTCAGCCTGATGGCGAAGAAATGGTTGAAGATTTTCTCCTCGCGCGATGTACTGTTTTTCGACCGTGCCGGTCGTGAGCACTATGCTTCTGCTGATGCTGCCCATCCAGAAAAGCAGGTTCCTGTCATTTATGCTAAGGCTGCTGCTGGATGGTCTGTTGCATTGAATCTTCACAAGCGAACTTGTTCGTCCGTTGTTGGCCGCACGGAGAAAGAGAGGAAAGTTTATTGGCGCAATTTCTTGCAAAACATTAAAACCGGTAGGGTTGCAGGCTTGCATCTTCTCCACGCGCTGATGTCCGAAGTGAGACAACCGACGAACAAGATCGTCACGTTAAGTACTACACAAGTACATGGAACATATGTTGGCGTGGTGGATGCGTTTTGAGCGCCGTGTTTTAGCAGCGACGCTCTGTCGCCGTTTTCAGGTGGAGTTTCTGCTCCGAAAGAAGGCGAGAGTGTCACGAGATGGTACAGGCCTTCTTATAAATACGACATCTCGACGGGAGGACACAGTTTTGCGTCAGTAAGTTCAAGATCAGCATGTGCCACGCGGGACATTCGCGCAAGTAGTGAACAGTTCTGGGGAATAGACTGAAACGAGTGCATTTATCTGCAAGCCCAAAACATAACCGTAATTCTAAGTGTGGAACTGGATTAATGGTGACGTGATTGAAGTGCAATCGAAAATGAAAGTGATACGATTTCTCCTGCTTTGCGTGCTAGTGGCAGCAACATGTGCGAATCCCGCTGTGGATAACGGGAGTCCCATCAACCATGCGGTAGGAAGAAATGACATTGTATTTTGATATTCTACTTAAAGATGGAAGAGCTATGAACTACAATTGTATCATCTGCGGAATCCGAATAGTGCTCCCTAAAATTAATCGTGTGTTCTTTATTGTCGTTACATGTTACCGGTGCTACAGACGCCGAATGCAGCCAGCAAATCCACCCTGGAGGAGTCCTTTGTGAAACATTTGGGAGTCAAGTGTACACAAAAGGATAACAGCTCCTGTGTGATGCTGAAACTGGTGAACTACATGAACCGGATACTGAAAAAGTCTAGCATTGCGCTGGGCGATAGCGTCGAGCTGACGCAAACAAGGTGAGCATGGGATGTCATCCAATTGATTGTTGTTTAAATTACTGCTTTTAGATAAGCATAGGGGCTGTCCATAAACCACGTGGTCATGAGGGGGGGGGGGGTCGGCCAATGACCATTTTGTAAGGACGAAAAAAATGTTTTGTATGGACTAATGACCACGCGGGGGGGGGGGGGTTTGAGAAGTCCCAAAAAATGACCACGTGGTTTATGGACAGCCCCATATTGTTCATGTCATCTGTATCATTCCTCCTGGGATACTACACCCAGAAAAAGTTAATCATTGAGTGGATCTTACTCAGATATCGTTAAGGCCGTAAACTACGTAGACTCATTAGATATCCAAATCTCAGCCCCCTTACCCCTCGTAGACTTTTGTTAATACAAAGATTTCGAAATTTGTATAAACCGTAGACTTTGGCCAGAACCCTCCTCCCTCTTAAGAATTGACGTAGTTTATGAACCGGCCCTAAGTCTAATGTTTTTCCATTCAGTTTCTTTTAGAGGTGGAACAAATCATTTATTATTGACTTAGAAGACATTTTTCTGAGTGTCGCTGGCCTAGTGTTCGTTTAGCTTGTCTATCTGGGTTATAATGACCCCAATTTCATAATAGGGTTAAAGATATTAGAACAGTTTTTCTTCTACAGTTAATTATGTAACTAAATCTGGCCTAACATTTAAAAAAGGAATATCGGTTAGGCGTGAAAAAACACGTTGCTGTATCCGAAGGGTCTATCGGCATCCAATTTATGAGGTCTCACGGAGACAGAAACATGTTTTTATTTTCACAAATAAGCAGATAGGCCCTAATTGAATATAAAGCCTAAAATAATAAAATTCTATTGTCCAGGAAACATAATAGTTTCAAATAATATCTTATTAGTTTGCTACGCTTTTCTCCCATGTAACGGGGTTTATTTTTACTATGGTTCTGAAACACACAACCTCACACTAGGTTACAAAATAAAGCAGAGTCGTGAACTTCTATCAAAGTTTTTTAACCCGTTTGACCCCAGGTAAAAAAATAAAAGTTCAATAAATCGCCAACAGCCCATTTCTCAACAGAATTCAACCAAATTTTGAACACAAACTCGCACAACACTATGGTTTTGGAAATATACGGGATCAACATTTTCTTGGATTTCTGAACGGAGTAAGGCCGGTGGGTCACTGGGTCAAGTCGGGCAAAAAAGGGCCAAGTACGATTTGCACCCCCATAACTTTCTTCTTAACGACAAATTTCCCAAATGGAGGAGAACGTGCCTCTGGAGCCGACCTACTGATAACGAAGTATTTCAATGGGAGTTTGTACATTCCGTTGCCTAATGATAGTTGATGTTGCTACAAGCTCGAATTTGAGATTTCCCGATAGCTTTCTTTTGAGTTCTTGAGATATTCAACATTTCTGAACCATCCAAGTCTACATTTGCGTTAGTTGTTTTCAAATGGAATTAAACACGAGATATTATTCCCTTATTGACCCCATAGGTAATCGGAGATATCTGTAGAATATGTGTTGTCCTTGTAGCACTGTTATAATATTTCCTGAATATCTCGATTGATTTTCCGAATCCGTCCTTACAAAACATGAACACTCTTGATATAATACGTTCATATGCTTGGTGACGCTAACCGCACGGCCACGAGGCTCCACAGATTCCGGACATTTCTCTCATGCCAACTATGTCCAAATTGCATCAAAACATCAACATATTGAATTTTTGACCGCCATCTTGGATTTTGGGCCATTATCTTGGGTGTTTTGATCGCCATGTTTGGATTCCGGACATCTTCCTCATATTGCATGGTTTTAGATGCTAAAACTGCATAAACAGTCACCTTAGTGAATTGTGGGCCGCCATCTTGGATTTTATGTCGCCATTTTGAATGTTGCGCAATCATCTTGTGCCGCAAGATGGGTTTTGTTTCAATTTTATGTATGGCCTGTTTCGCCACTGCTGGTCCGAATCACTAACATGACCATAACTCCGGAACACCTCAACCGATCCGGACCATTTTTACTAACAAACAATGCGGTAAAACTGTGATTCGATTCGTGCTAAAATCCGTACAATCGGCCGATGGGAAGTATTTTAAATGTGACTGAACTTTTTTGCTTGTACACAGACATACAGAAATCATCTCAATTCGTCGAACTGAGTTGATTGGTATATGTGACTTGACCTTCCAAGCCTCGAAAATTCGTACACTTTTATGTAAGCAAAAGGCAAAAGCGTTAACGTTTTATCAGAACGCTATAGAAACAACATTCTTCTGAAAAGTTATTTATGTGTATTTTAACTTAAACTAATTCTACACTATAACTTAAAAGCTTTTACACAAGGCCTAAAATGTCATTTGGACTTATCTAGGGTCTAACACCTACAGCTCATTTCAGAAGATGAACCTCATGGGAAACCCGCTCTAACTTTAATATGGTGGGCGTTAAGTCAGAGTGGACCAGGTGATTTTTTGGACTGGAAAGATGAGCAAAAGCATTCGATAACTCTTAACTTTGAAACTTTATTTTGAAAAAGATGCATCATCACACAGTAAAATTATGATAATTTTTTGAAAATTATACGCTTGATTTGATTACCCAAGAGTTTGTTGGACATTTTCTCAAACTATTTGAAAAAGACATGGTTCGGTTCGACGCCCAGCATATTTAAGGTAAAATGTCATCGACTATCATCAAAAATATCAATTTTCATTCTTGGGGAAGATCATCCATGCTTCTTTTTATCATTTTTTTTAGAAGAATGAGTAAAAAACATGGAATGCTGCCTACGCAATGATTATAGCTGGAATTCCTGCAAAAAAATCTGCTGTGATTTCTTCATGCATTTCAACAAGCATTTTCAGATTTTTTTTTTTTAGAATTTTCCCAGTAAGTGCTGTTGTAAATTAACAAACGATTCCTTCAAAAATTCTCACCGATATCCAGGAATACTACTGGGATTTATTCAGAAATTGCTGGTGGAATCTACCATCAGGAAACTTTTTTTTATTCCTTAGGTAATTCCTGCTTTGAATCCTCGAGGACATCTCGTAGGGCTTCCAAAAGTTTTTACTGAAGAAACCCCTGCTTTAAATGCCCATGAAATCCTAGCAGGAATCCTTGGAGAAATCCTTATAAGAACATACTGGAAAAAATGAATATTAATAGAAGACACAGAATGTTGATTAATTGACAATATGGGGGATTAATTGTGAAAAACCTGCGTTCTGGTGGGATTCGATCCCACGACTCCGTATTCGCTAGACCGACGCTTTAACCAACTAAGCCACAGATCAGGAAACGGTGCTGCGGAACAGAAAGTCAAACTGACTCCGTGCGCACACCAAAAACAGTTCTATTTTGAATATTCCATATCTCTTTCAGCTTAGATGCCAACCTCTCAATACGCTTGCGGTTGTGCCTTCTTATTATATAAGCGAGAGCGAATTGTCTTTGTACTTCGCATACTTAGACACCGAACCGTATATGTTGCCGGTGTCTATTTTTTTTCCTTAAAACTTTTTATTTACGGATCATAACTTAAAATACTAACTACAACCTTATAATGTATCGTACCTCATATACATAAATGGTAATAATTAGGCATCAAATATCTTAGATCTTAACAATTGTTACCTACTTAACATATGTTAAGACACGCGCCGAAAAATGTTCTATACATTTTCCTATTATTCCACCTTGCTTCTCGTATAATTTTTTGGAACGAAAATAGGCTGGGGTTTCTATAATGATGGATATTGTATGCCATTGCCTCCGCTACCAAGTAGAGAGCAGAATTTTTATGTCGTTTTCGTTTTTGCGACGGTGCTACACCGTTTCGTGCTACACTTTTCGCTGAAAAACGAACGTTTTTGGTGTAGTTGCATTGGTGTGCGTGTATACAAACCAAAATATTGACAACTTTGCAAACGCTGATTGGTGGATGCGGTGTACACCTGCTACACTCCCGATTTTCTGAGTGCTGCACTATCATGAGCGGTGCAGAAAAAGTGCTACACCGGTGTAGCACGGAAATCAAAAACGAACGTTTTCGGTGCAAAAGTGCTGCACCGGTGTAGCTGCACCGCAAAAACGAAAACGACATTAGAATGATTTTTCTTAGTTATGCCGTAATACAAAATTTCTTCTGGTGACCCTAATTTCAGTTTAAGTTTTTGTTTGATAAAATTTGTAATCCAGTTCCATATAATTCCCGACTTGCTGCATTCCCTAATTCTATGGATATTTGTATCAGGTTTGTTGCATATTGCACAAATATTATTGTCAACTCTATCAGTATAATTGTACATTTTTGCTTTGTTTGGTGTAACATCATTGAAAATAAGGTAAAGCAATGACCTAGTTTTTAGACTGAGGAAGGAATGATTGATATTTTCCCAAATGCAGTCCCACCAGATTTGAGGAAACTTATGTTGTATAATGGGTTTGGTTTTTAGTTCATCAATGAAGTAATTATACAATGTCCTATTATTTTCAGTACATGAATGGTTTTCAAGCTTTTTCGCTTCTTCGATCCATTTCTTTGTGTTTATGGATGAATTATTATTACAATGTTTTAGCAAGAAATGGTTGGTCTTTATACCACAGTCATACAAAATATTCCTAATAAAAAGTGCCTTACACTGATTCTCTGGGTCCATAAGTTTGAGCCCCCCTTCACTATAATCGAGATATAATTGATTCCTATTTACTTTGAAGAATTAGGAATTCCATAGGAAGTAGTTCGTTCTTTTCTTAATTTCAGCTATGTGCGAATTATTAGGTGGTAACATATGAGCCACATACCACAGTTTTGATAGTAAGTATGTATTCAAAATCATTACTCTTTCGATCAGACTTAAGTTTCTGGCACTGTGGTTATGACATGCAGTAGTGAAGGCTCTTAGCACTTAATCAAAATTAGACCTAATCATGTCCCTATAATTATCTCTAATTATTATACCTAGAATTTTCAATTCTTGTTTCTCTTGTATCATTTGGGGCCCTAACGAGCAGTTATTGAACCTTAAGAATCCAGATTTTTGAAAATTTATATGCTGCTTGTATGGCAAAATCAGTTACTATGGACATCACGAGATCAAATTCTTTATTGTTTCTTACTGTCAGTGTAAGGTCATCAGCGTACGCCATTATCTTATAAAATCTTCCCTCTATCATTAGTCCCATCGTTGAATCGTACAGCTGCCGGATCAGAGGTTCCACGTAGAGTGAAAACAGCAACATAGATAATGGACAACCTTGACGTACAGAACGAAAAATCCTGAACGATGTTGTTAGAGCACCATTCACCAACACTTGTTACGATGCGGTGCCGTACGAACTCAATGAACTGTCCTGGAAGTTGATATTTCGCCAGTGTTTCCCAAAGCCTGGTGTGATCTACAGAGTCGAACGCTTTCTGCAAATCTAAACTCAGCAACGCAAATTTCATTCGCTTGCTTTGTTGACCCCGTGCAACTACCGTTCTCAGCTTATCCAAGTTTTGTGTACAAGATTTTCCTTCAAGTCCTGCTGTTTGTCCTTCTCCGATGAGTAGTTCCATACATGCTTTGAGCCTGCTTGCACATAACTTCGCTAGAATTTTGTAGTCTGTGTTCAGAAGGCTAATTGGACGGTAATTCTGTAGATCGTTTCGATTCCTGGACTTGAAGATCAAGACGATGATGCCGTTGGAAAAGTTCTCTTGGATTGTAATAGATCCGTCCAAAAATCCATTGAAAAGTTTCAAAAGATCCTGTTTGAGCAGCTCGAAGTGCCTTTCGTAGAACTCATAGGTAAGTCCATCAGGCCCTGGAGCTTTTTTACTTTTTGCGCTTTTGATTGTTGCAAGTAGCTCCTGTTCTCCTATTGGCGACATTAGGTTGTTTCCCATGTTTTGTGGTAGCAGTTTGTTGATATGGTTCAAGGCGGAATAAGCTGATCTTTGTTGCTCTTGTGGTTTACTGAACTGCTTTTCGAAGTGATCGTGCACCGCTTGTTTAGTTGTGTATCCTTCCGGAGTTTCAATTGTCAGCTGTGGCGTAATAAACCCGCGCTTCATAACGCGAGACACCTGGTATATGCTTAATTTCTCACTCTCGAGCATCGTAGATGGCTGCACCTTATTACGAAGGCTTGCCAAACGTTGCTCTTCCAGTCCGACATGTACTGACTTTACACTGCTCATCTTTTCTTGTACGTCCAAGCCATCAGACTGCTGTCGCATTAAGTCATTCAACTGACTGTAGCAACTTTCTTTCTTTATTGCATGAGCTCGGTTGAATTCAAAGGCTTTGGATTTGTACAAACTTTTCACTTTGTTCTTAAAGTCGTACGACCACCATTCCGAAAAGCTAACTGCATGCTTGCGTCTTTGCTTTAGACTGACAAATAGCATCGTTGAGACACAAGTAGGGTACACATCTGCTGATACTCAAAGAGATTTTTTTAGAGGAATCTTTGAAGAAATCTCTGGAGAAATACTTGGAAAATCACAGGAAGAATATGTATAGGAATCCTGAGAAAAACCTCTGAAGGAATCACATTAGATTTATTTAAGCTCATCAGACATTAGTGGAGAAATTCTCTAGAAATTCTTGCTAGAATTGCAGAAGAGATACATTGAACGATTACTCATGAAATTCCTCCAGTAAGTCCATTTGAAGTTTCTCGATGCCCAGTCAACCAGTGGTCGTATAAGATGTTGAATAAGATGTTAAAGTGGAGGCGATATGCGTACATTTTACATGCGCCTTAATGGAGGCATGCACGCATGTGGCCTCCACTTTATCATGTTATCCAACATCCTATACGATTACTGGTTGTCTTGGTAATTTTTTTTTCTGTGATGCGTCCAAGGGTTTCTCCAATAACACTAGTTTACAGCATTTTTACGCGAAGCATTTACGCGAAGGAAAAAAAATACAGTAGAGCGGAAATTTTTTCGACTTTCCATACAAGGTTGATGATTTGAAATCGATTTTTGTTCTATTTTTAAGCAACGTCGCTCACTTCACACATCTCATTCTCCGTAATCAATGCTCCGATTGAGCTGAATTTTTTACTGTAACTCGCCTACACATGATATGTCAAATGAACGTTTAAAAAGAATTTTTAGATTGTTTTTTTCTTATTGAAAAAAATACATTTCTTCATATATTTTTGGAAATTTGGCTAAAATTTAAGGAGATCGTCCCTAAAACTCGCCAATATCTTGAATTTCATCAATCTGACGCAAATCCTGCATTCAGATGATCGAATGGTATTGTATCCAGCTTTAAATTTATGGAAAAAGATTTGAAATTGGTTGAACAAAACGCAAGATATTTGAATTTTAGTCAATTCCATATTTTGTAAAGTTGTAAAACTCGATATTGAGCCAAAACTCAAAAACTGCTCTACTTAAAAATTTTTGAAGCACTGTTTCGAAATCAGTGCTAAATTGTGCTTCAAAAATTTTGGTCGTTGACAGAAGTTCACAAAAGTCGTAAACTAGTTGTAAACTAGTGTAATATCTTCATTCAGAGATTTTTTTTCTAAAAATTCCCGTAATAATTCCTCTGCTGATTTCTCCAAGGATACCCTCAGATTCAATGACACTTTTAGAAATCCTCCAGAAATGCCTACTGGGATTGCTCCTGAATGTCTGTTTGAGGCACCTCAAAGGATTTCACTATGGATTCATCAAGAAATGTCTTCTGTGGTTCCTTAAAGGATTATCAAAGTATTCCAAGAGTCTTTTTGCAACGCCACTAGTAATTCTTGCTAGGATTCCTTCAGCAATTTCTGCTGTAGTTTGCTAAAAGATTTCGTCACGAATTTGTTATTCCTCCTGGGAATCCTCTTGAGATTATTTTAGAGCTACTGCTGGGATTTCTCCAGGACTGTTACTGGTTACATTTCTGGTAGTAATTCTCTAAGATGGCTTTATTTTTTATTATTATTTTTTTTATCGACAGAAAAACTATTTTAAGTTTTCCTTTCAATATCTGCAGAAAATCCTTCAAGAATTTCTCAAGAGCAATAATTGGAGATGTTACTGCTGATAATGTTTGAGAAATCTTGGCAAGAATTGCCGAGGAAATTCTACTAGGAATTCCTGAAGGGATTGCAGCAGTAATTATTGGATGTATTCTGAGAGGAATTAATTTAGAGAAAACATTAAAGAATTCTCCGAAGGAATCATAGCAGGAATTTATGTAAGAATTTCAATAGGGCTTCCTTGAGGAATTAAAGGAGGACATTCTTGGGGAATCCTAGAAGGATTTTTTATAGAAACTCTAGCAGGTATGTCTCTTGGTATCCCTAGAGGGATTCTAATAGAAATCGCAGGAGAAATCTTTCGAGAAATCCTTTTGAGTCGGTTTCGGCTACAAATTCCTCCATTGATCTCTCCAAGGATTTCTCAAGAAATTGTTCGAATCATTCCTTTAGGGATTTCCTCAAGAATGCCTCTAGGGTTCCTCTAGGTTTTCTTTAGGAATTCCTGGGACAAAAGCCTCTGGGTGAATTTCTGGAGGAATGCATAAAGAAGATACAGCAGGGGTTGCCTAATGAAGTTCATCAAGAAGAACTGGAGGAATCCCAGCACGAGTTCCTAGAGGTAATCCAGATGAGTTTTTGAATTATTTTAAAGACAAATTCCTGAAGGAAATCTTGGAGAAGTTAGTGGAAAATGCTCTTGAAAGAATCCATATAAAATCTTAGGAAAAATTCTTTTGGAATTCCTCCACAAATACCTGATGGAATTTCTCTAGAAATTATTGCTGAGATTGGTCCAGAAAAGCTCTGGAATTCTCTAGAAAAGCTCTGGAAGCTCCAAGAATTCTTTTACAATTTTTTTTTCCGATTTTTTTCACGGCTTTCTCTATAATTTCATATTGTGATTCCTTAGAAGATTTCTCAAAGGATTCTCTTAAGAATTTCTTCAGGAATACCAACAGAAATTCCTGCTAGGATCCCTTTAGATATTTCTACTAAGATATCTTCAGGTGTCCTTGCCGAGATTTCGCAAACAATTTCAGTTGAGATTTTTTTTAAGTCTCCCAAGTATTCTTGGAGAATTCCCAGCGCATATTTCCAGAAGAATCTTAACAAGCCCTTATGATGGATTCTATTGGAATTTTCTGATTAAATCCCAACAACATTCCTGAAGCAATCCCAGTGAGATTTTTTGAAGAAATTTCAATTCGATTTCCATCGGTAATAACTGGTTCAAAAATTTGGAGGATTCCATGTAGACATCCAGCGGAATTTTGAAAAAAATATGTGGAGGAATCACACCTGGAAGCTTTGCAGAAATCTCAGCCATAGCTGCATACGTTATTCCAACGATGCCTTCTGCAGGATTTCTAGGTTCCATCCAGGAATTGCTCCAAAATTTATCCCGTGATTACTCTAGAGATTTCTCCAAGCACTCTTTTAGAGATTTCTCCGTTGAGATTCAGGCTAGTAAGTTGTAACGTCACGCTACTCATTCCCATTTTGAACATACTTCCCAATGAAAACTAACTGTTCAACTGATCATACTTATGGGAAATTTTACGAATATGTAAAACTATTTGAGGGTTTACGGTCGAATTTACGAGTTATAGTGAAAAATCTGACAGAAATAGCGTCAAAACATTGTAACGTCACGGTAGAATGTGTCTTGCATAGTTCGTTTGCGGTGATTCAGGGCGATATTGGTTCTCCAGGGAAGATTTTGCCTCCTACTTATACGATAAGACCAACCAGATTTTCTCCGGTTCCAGAGAAGTCTAATCGGTTGAGGTTGCAAGAGATTGTATGATATTTTGGGGAGGTCTAGGGGAATTAAAGCATCGGCATTCCAGGAACCTTCAGTGGAGGGGATTCAGGATTATTTTAGATGTAGTTCAGTTTTTTCAGAGGCAGTTTGAAAAGGTTTAAAAGACGTATGTATCAGAGGGGCTCAGAAAGATCAAGGGCCATACCTGAAAAACCCTCTGAAATACACCTTGAACACATGACACGATTCTGAATCCTAATGAGACTCCACAAATTTTCAGGCAGGTGTCCATACACAGCTCTAACATCGTTCCAATATTCGTGTCGTCCGTGAAGCACACAAATTGACCGGCTTTCATGGAAACTTTACCCCGGCTGTTCAGCCTGGCTTGTCGCATTACACGTTACAGAGTGATGTTGAAAAGCAGGCCTGAGAGCCCGTCACCTTATCGCAGTCTCCGACGGATCCGAATGAACAGCTTCCTAGGGCCAGGAAAGCCGTTTTCGTCCATGATTTTCTAATAGATCTGTGTGGTCGATACTATCGTATGCCTCCTTGAAGCCGATGAACAGGTGATGCGTTGGGACCTGGAATTCACGGCATTTTTGGAGAATTTTCAGAACGGTGACGGTCTGGTTCATTGTCGACCGGCCGTCGATGAAGCCGGCTTGATAAATTCCTACAATCTCATCCATTTTAGGTGACAGCCGCAGCAAGATGATCTACGATAGCATTTACATCTAAGATGGTCACCTTCATTAGCGGAGCCAGCTTTTTATTTTGTCTAACTCACTCTCCTAAACATATACGAGAATGAGCAAGCTGCCTCCTATTCTTATTCCGGATTCTGATGGAACTTCCGGGTTTCTTAGAAGGGTAATAACATCTGAAACCCTGTTTTTAAACGACTACAAGTCTTATTGTATCAAAACTCAACCACGCTTATTAGCGTTCTAGAAAAATTGAATGTACGGTCGAAAAATCAGAAAAATGTTGATAAAAATTGGGTAAATAAATCAGTTTTGTCCAATAAGACGACGGGCTTGGTGGTCTAGTGGCTACCGCTTCTTATTCGTATGCAGAAGGTCATGGGTTCAATCCCTGGCCCATCCCTTTCATCCTACTTTGTATCTCTCTCTCTTTACATATACAACTCTTGTATATTCATATGTTCATAGCCATCGCTAGAACCAGAAACGAATTGGGTTTTTAAATTTAGACAAATGAATTGTTTTTTCGATTTCATACGAAAGAGCATCTTTTTCTGAGCCACTATGATTTTTTTCAGATTTTTAGAACTTTATTTTGGTGCCCAAAACCAATTTCAAAGAGATTTTTCGAAATCACATTTTGACAGCTGAGCAACTGCTTGACAGCTCCGCCCAGTACAAAATGCGACGAGGGGTGATCCGACAAATCGCTCCCATACAAACTTCAAATTGATTTTTAAATAGGTTCCCGGGCACCAAAATTCATGAAAATTTGGATTTCGGCTCAGTTTGGCATGCAGATTCCGAATATGGAATTATCTCAACACCGCTAAAGAAGCCAATTGCAAAAATTTGTTTCCCTTCCTTACAACTTCCCACAGCACAGTGTATATAACGCCTACAAGTTATGCAACCAAAGCGAACTGTGCTGCTCGTCCTTCATAGTAATCACCACACAATCTATCGCCTTACAAACACTATAAATATCCCCTATCCATGCATCGCATCACCGACCCAACGGTGATCTACCATCCTTTCCATCTAACAAATACCCCTATCTGTGCTGGTTGTGGGGATGCAGAAGTGCTCTCGGTCTTTAGTAGCAACAACCAGCACACTCTAACATTCCTTTCCCTTCCCAACTGACTATAAGGACGTGGCCAGCGCCGTTATTGATAAAAAGTGCATGAGCTGCTTAAATTGCATTTTGAGAATAAGTGGAGTGTCCCAGCCCTATTGGATCTCAGTGCAATTGGTACCAGCTCAGATCAATCACGGAGGAGCTGCATAGTCAGATTTGATCGATTGATTTGTCCAATTAGACGAAATAAAATAAACTAATTAAAAGAACCTGGCCCGTGCACAGAAGTGGCGCCAAGGGAGGGGATTTTCCCAATTTCTGCAAAAGGCGGAGGGGCGCCTAGTGTATGGAGCATCGATAATGCAGGGGGGGAGTTAACAATCAACCCCCCGCGCCTCCTTGTCCACGGGCTTGGGAAGAACACGACATGTCATGAGATGAGCAAACCCTTATCAGTGTAGTATGAATTCTACTCCCTTGTTCTTCCAGAAGAAAACGTCCGAACACGGCAACAATGTTTTAATTATAAATTCATACGATCGGTAGATTAGAAAAATAATTGAATATATGCTGTATTTTGAGCTGGAGCTCGCTGTGTATACAAAATTACACAAATGTCGCCTCATTTTGCGGTAATTGTTCAAATGAGGGTCGTTCCCGTTCAGTAAAAGTTGAACATTTCCAATCAGATTAACGCACACATACCAATGTCCCCATGGTGTCCGACCCATATCAACCCCACCTCCGTGCGCACCTGTCGAACCCAAAATCTGCAAATCAAATTCGCATCCCACTGTGGAAATCAATATCATTCAAATTTTCCATTTGTATCGTTCCATCCCAACAACCGAAACAGAACCAACGACCCCATAGCGGACGACCCAGAGGAGCTCTCGGTCCTGAGCCGTTCGGCCAGCTCGGACGACCACAAGCTCAGTGTCATCGTGGCGGACAAAATCTGGCGCTTCATCCAGAGTCGCAGCGTCAAATGGAAGGCATTCCGGGCGGCGGACGTGGTCGTCGCATCCGGCGAGGGCGGCAGGCTGAACTTTGGCGTTTCGCTCGATACCAAAAAGCTGCTGGAGGAGGGCCGTGGAAAGATGAAAAACTACCACGCCATCCTGATGGCTGTGGTGATGAAGGCGGGCATCCTCGGTGCGTTGATTCTGAAGGGAATCGCTCTGCTCGTCGGTAAGGCACTGTTGGTCAGCAAGTTGGCACTGCTGCTGGCCAGTGTGATTGGAATCAAGAAGCTGCTGCACAAGAAGCACGTGACGTACGAGGTGGTGGCACATCCACCGGAGCACCATCACCATCTGGACACGTACAGCTCCGGGTGGGCAAGGGCCATCGATGGGTTCGTCGATTCGTTTGCCAAGAAGCTGGAGAACAACTTGGTTATGAAGGATGCCGACGAGATGGCCTATGGGGCGCAGAGACCGCAGTGAATTTCCCAATGCGTGAACTGATGAGATTTTACTTTTCCTGCTGATGAGCCATTCCGATGCGATGGCTCGCACCTGGTACCTGAGATTACTTCCGTGTATCGTTCTATCCTGTGATATTTCTTCTTATCCATGTGTGTCTATTTGTTGTGCTGATAATTTATTTATGAACTAACTTATTTATTGCTATTTATTTAACAGAAATAAACGACTCTCGTGTTTTCCGGTAGTTTTCTGGTTTGCTATTCTTGTCGAAGATATCACAGTCTTAGATACAAATTTACGCAGCCAATTTCCAGGAATTCTTTCAAGCAACGCTACAGCAATACTTCCTAGGACTCCTGTGAGAATTCTTTCAAGCGTTCTTCAAGGAATTCTCCCAAGAATTTCTAGAATTGACCGGGAAATACTTTGTACAGCATCAACGTAATTATCCAAAAATCTCTCCAAGTTTTCTTTATGCATACTTTTCCTGAGGTCTTCCAAGGATTCCTCCACCAGGAATTCTTTCAAGGATTTCTCTAGATATTCTTTAAGATGTTTTTTTTTGATGATTGCTCCAGAAAAATTTCCAGGAAATGCTGAGGAAATTCTATCCAAGATTTTTTTTCCAGATATTCTATAAAGATTTCTCAAGCAATTCATGTAAGAGCTCTTCCGGGATTTTACTTCCAGGAATTCTTGAAATAAATTTCAAATAAGTCTTTTTCTAATAACTTCTTCAGACATTTATCTAAGAGTTCCGCGGATATTTTCAGAAACTCTTCTAAAGATTTCTGCAAGAATTCCGCCAAGATTTTTTTCAGAAAATCTTCTGAAAATATCTCAAATATTTTTTAAAAATAATCTCCAGGATTCCTCAAGTACATCTTACAAGGATGCCCTTCCAGAGATTTCTATAGCAATTCAATTATGCATTTACCTGGTAATTTTTGTAAGGGTTCCCTCTGAAGAAGTTCTTCTAAGATTCCTTCTGCAAAAATCCTTGTAATGGTTTGCATTAGTGAATCTCTTAAAGCAAACCTGGGTTCAAACATTCTTTAAGGCGAAACTGGAAGCATTTCCTCATTTTTTTGGATTTTGATTTTTAATAAAATAACGGAGCAATTTTTTCAAAATCGGTTTTCGTACACATGTAGAGTATGGATCAAGGTATCTCCTGAATTTTTCCCTGGTGGAAAATTTTTTTCGTTTTTGCGGATATTTTCAAGATTTTTCCCCAAAATTTCTTTATGGGCCTCGTGGCCGAGCGGCTAGCGGCGTCAGTCGCTTAGGTGTCTCGTAAGCCTCGGAGTGTGGGTTCGATTCCCGCTCCAGTCGGGAAAAACTTTTCGTCAAACGGAAAATTCTCCACTAGGCCACTGGGTGTAATATGTGTTGTCCGTTGTCTAATGTTAGTAATGTTCAGTCTGTAGAGGCCACAAGGTCGAAGACGGTGTAATTGTATTTTTTTTAAAGAAATATTTCTGGAAATTCCGCTGAATTTCCATAAGTGGTATCTCGAGAAAATTTGTCAATTAAATGTCCAGCAATTCTTTCAATGATTTGTCCAGAAACTTCCAGAGATTCCTCTGGAAATTCTTCCAAGCCATTATTCAAGATTTCTTCTGAAGTTTTCTCTAGATAATGTGGCAAGCTCCCGTCTACAAATTTTTCAAATAATTGATTTCTTCGGAAATTTTCATAGGTTTTCTGTGGAAGTTACTGGATCAATAATTGGTAAGAATTTCTAGAAATGTCCTTTGATGATCTTTCCTGGAAGACTAGAAGACTAGAAGACTAGAAGACTAGAAGACTAGAAGACTAGAAGACTAGAAGACTAGAAGACTAGAAGACTAGAAGACTAGAAGACTAGAAGACTAGAAGACTAGAAGACTAGAAGACTAGAAGACTAGAAGACTAGAAGACTAGAAGACTAGAAGATTAGAAGACGAGAAGACTAGAATACTAGAATACTAGAATACTAGAAAACTAGAAAACTAGAAGACTAGAAGACTAGAAGACTAGAAGACTAGAAGACTAGAAGACTAGAAGACTAGAAGACTAGAAGACAAGAAGACTAGAAGACTAGAAGACTAGAAGACTAGAAGACAAGAAGACAAGAAGACAAGAAGACAAGAAGACAAGAACACAAGAAGACAAGAAGACAAGAAGACAAGAAGACAAGAAGACAAGAAGACAAGAAGACAAGAAGACAAGAAGACAAGAAGACAAGAAGACAAGAAGACAAGAAGACAAGAAGACAAGAAGACAAGAATACAAGAAGACAAGAAGACAAGAACACAAGAAGACAAGAAGACAAGAAGACATGAAGACAAGAAGACAAGAAGACAAGAAGACAAGAAGACAAGAAGACAAGAAGACAAGAAGACAAGAAGACAAGAAGACAAGAAGACAAGAAGACAAGAAGACAAGAAGACAAGAAGACAAGAAGACAAGAAGACAAGAAGACAAGAAGACAAGAAGACAAGAAGACAAGAAGACAAGAAGACAAGAAGACAAGAAGACAAGAAGACAAGAAGACAAGAAGACAAGAGAAGACAAGAAGACAAGAAGACAAGAAGACAAGAAGACAAGAAGACAAGAAGACAAGAAGACAAGAAGACAAGAAGACAAGAAGACAAGAAGACAAGAAGACAAGAAGACAAGAAGACAAGAAGACAAGAAGACAAGAAGACAAGAAGACAAGAAGACAAGAAGACAAGAAGACAAGAAGACAAGAAGACAAGAAGACAAGAAGACAAGAAGACAAGAAGACAAGAAGACAAGAAGACAAGAAGACAAGAAGACAAGAAGACAAGAAGACAAGAAGACAAGAAGACAAGAAGACAAGAAGACAAGAAGACAAGAAGACAAGAAGACAAGAAGACAAGAAGACAAGAAGACAAGAAGACAAGAAGACAAGAAGACAAGAAGACAAGAAGACAAGAAGACAAGAAGACAAGAAGACAAGAAGACAAGAAGACAAGAAGACAAGAAGACAAGAAGACAAGAAGACAAGAAGACAAGAAGACAAGAAGACAAGAAGACAAGAAGACAAGAAGACAAGAAGACAAGAAGACAAGAAGACAAGAAGACAAGAAGACAAGAAGACAAGAAGACAAGAAGACAAGAAGACAAGAAGACAAGAAGACAAGAAGACAAGAAGACAAGAAGACAAGAAGACAAGAAGACAAGAAGACAAGAAGACAAGAAGACAAGAAGACAAGAAGACAAGAAGACAAGAAGACAAGAAGACAAGAAGACAAGAAGACAAGAAGACAAGAAGACAAGAAGACAAGAAGACAAGAAGACAAGAAGACAAGAAGACAAGAAGACAAGAAGACAAGAAGACAAGAAGACAAGAAGACAAGAGAAGACAAGAAGACAAGAAGACAAGAAGACAAGAAGACAAGAAGACAAGAAGACAAGAAGACAAGAAGACAAGAAGACAAGAAGACAAGAAGACAAGAAGACAAGAAGACAAGAAGACAAGAAGACAAGAAGACAAGAAGACAAGAAGACAAGAAGACAAGAAGACAAGAAGACAAGAAGACAAGAAGACAAGAAGACAAGAAGACAAGAAGACAAGAAGACAAGAAGACAAGAAGACAAGAAGACAAGAAGACAAGAAGACAAGAAGACAAGAAGACAAGAAGACAAGAAGACAAGAAGACAAGAAGACAAGAAGACAAGAAGACAAGAAGACAAGAAGACAAGAAGACAAGAAGACAAGAAGACAAGAAGACAAGAAGACAAGAAGACAAGAAGACAAGAAGACAAGAAGACAAGAAGACAAGAAGACAAGAAGACAAGAAGACAAGAAGACAAGAAGACAAGAAGACAAGAAGACAAGAAGACAAGAAGACAAGAAGACAAGAAGACAAGAAGACAAGAAGACAAGAAGACAAGAAGACAAGAAGACAAGAAGACAAGAAGACAAGAAGACAAGAAGACAAGAAGACAAGAAGACAAGAAGACAAGAAGACAAGAAGACAAGAAGACAAGAAGACAAGAAGACAAGAAGACAAGAAGACAAGAAGACAAGAAGACAAGAAGACAAGAAGACAAGAAGACAAGAAGACAAGAAGACAAGAAGACAAGAAGACAAGAAGACAAGAAGACAAGAAGACAAGAAGACAAGAAGACAAGAAGACAAGAAGACAAGAAGACAAGAAGACAAGAAGACAAGAAGACAAGAAGACAAGAAGACAAGAAGACAAGAAGACAAGCAGACAAGCAGATAAGAAGACAAGAAGACAAGAAGACAAGAAGACAAGAAGACAAGAAGACAAGAAGACAAGAAGACAAGAAGACAAGAAGACAAGAAGACAAGAAGACAAGAAGACAAGAAGACAAGAAGACAAGAAGACAAGAAGACAAGAAGACAAGAAGACAAGAAGACAAGAAGACAAGAAGACAAGAAGACAAGAAGACAAGAAGACAAGAAGACAAGAAGACAAGAAGACAAGAAGACAAGAAGACAAGAAGACAAGAAGACAAGAAGACAAGAAGACAAGAAGACAAGAAGACAAGAAGACAAGAAGACAAGAAGACAAGAAGACAAGAAGACAAGAAGACAAGAAGACAAGAAGACAAGAAGACAAGAAGACAAGAAGACATTTGTCTTTCCCAGATCAACCCGCAGTGGGCGTCAAAAATGTTAAATTGATTATTAAGCTTATTATTTATTATGACGCACCGCTGACTCGCAGCCAAGCAAATTAATTTCCAAGTAGCGTCACCACAATGTAACACAATGATCACCCTAAACGCAAATCATAACCATCATCGCTACTGCTATATCACACCGAAACCCTGCTCCAATCATAATTTGCAAACATTAATCTCTACACTAGCAAAGCGGGCGCCGGGAAGCTATTATCTCATCTTCATTTTGCGCACATCAGCAAGTTTCAATACAAACTTTCCACACCCACCACCTAGCAATAAATGTTTCGCACACCACCATCGCTGCGTCTTCGCCGTTCTTCTAGCGCAAAAGATTGCTTTACTCTACGAAGAACTGCCTGTGGTGCTCGGCAGCTACTAGCACAGCTGATCCGGTTGTCCGGTTGGATGATTAAGTTCCTCCCGCCAGCCAGGCAGCCAGCCAACCGACCAACCAACCACCCAACCAGGTGGCCAGGCAGTACTTGTTATCCCGCTTATAAATGAGACGTAATTTTCAGCTACATCTGTTCGAGTGGAAATCCCTTGTCGGTTGGGTGGATGTTGGATTTCTTCTCATGGAATTGTTTTTCTCTCGGTAAACGAAACGGTGGATGGGTATTGCAGTGGAAAAGATGTTTCCTGCGCCGTAAGTAACTGGAATTTGTTTTCTCTGAGGTTGTAATAATTTTCCGTTTTTATCTTTGATATCACGAGTTCGAAGAATTTGACTAATTAAAGGTGCCAGATAGAATTTACAGTAAAAGGGATCGCTCTTTTGGGATATTGGACGACTCAACGAAACCGGCAAAATGTGGAACGTTCGAAACTGAAGCGAAAAGTGGAGACGCGTCTCTTTCAGCAGAAAAAAAACACCACCTGGAAGAAATGGATTGCAAGAAAATGAAACTGCTATACATAGCTATGCCTTTTACTGTCGGGGCCCGTGGCGTAGTTGGTCACACGTTCGCTTCATATGCGGATGGTCATGGGTTTGATTCCCAGCCCCGGCACTTGCAATTTTTCGTCAGTTGCTCTTCACCGAGAGTGGCTGACACTGACCCTCTTCTGAGCCCCATGGCTCAAACGGACCCGGATACCTGGAAATCGGCGAACTGCTACTCATAATGGACCCCCAATCGGACTGGAAAGGAACAACGGCCATCCATCATCCTTGTGCTCATTATTCTACCATGTAGTAGAAAAGTGAAAGTAGCGTAGAAAGGCAGCCAGTTCAATAAAGTTAAATAGAATACATTTCGGCGCTGTACAATACTGTAGGTGCAGCTGTCAATTGAAGTCGCTCACGTAGTGCCCTTGTGGACAATAGAGCTGTAAATTAGGTTAAGTGATTAAGAATAAAAAAAATAGCAAAAGCATGTTGCCGCGAGCCGGAATCTGCAGGGAAAAAGATGGAAACCTGGTGACGGACGAACGTGAGACTTTTGAAAGGTGGAAGCAGCATCTCAATAGGACAGATCCATGAAGTACTAGATTTGTAGTAATGAGCTGAATTTTAGTATGGTAAGAATGTCAATTCTCCGTTTCTGCAATGAAATGGTGCAAAAAGCGTGGGTATTCTGATTCCTTGCCTAATTTGATGCTGTTTGAGTAAAACTTTGGGCAACAGTGTTGTTGTTTTCATTTCCTGCAACATAAACAACATAGTTATCCAAAGTTTTCCTCAAACAACATCAAATTAGGCAAGGAATTATAATACCCACGCTTTTTGCACCATTTCATTGCAGAAACGGAGAATTGACCTTCTCACCATACTAAAATTCAGCTCATTACTACAAATCTAGTATACTACACCGAATATGCCCCATTGCACAGAGATTGTGAACACGGGATATCAAGGAAACGGTGTACAGAAAAGCTAGGATCTGGAAACCGACCAGCTGCCGAAGGATACGGATGGAAGAGGTAATCTGCACTATCCCCAAGAAAGATCACTACTTTCAATGATGCCTGCAAAGTGCAATGCAAAATTTTATAAGATTACCTATTGAACTTCCAGAATCATTTTCTTTCTCGAAAGGTAGGGTCTTGTACCATTTGGGCAGGTGTACCTATTTTGGGCACTTGCCGCTATAACCAAGTCAATTTCAAACCGATTGATTTGAAATTTTGTATAGAGTTAGGCACGTACAGTATCTAACTCTGTACAAAAATTCAAATCAATCGGTTTGAAATTGACTTAGTTATAGCGGCAAGTGCCCAAATAGAAACACCTGCCCAAATGGTACAACACCCTACTGTAAGTCCGGGTGGAATTTGTCACTTTTAATATTTGGCGCTTCCATTTTTTGATGGGTATCGATATTATCAAGCTCAAGGCCGTAACTCGCGTGGTTGGCCACCACCTTCAGCACCACGCTTACCTTACCTTACCGATCAGGCTAAGGCCGGGGTGGCCTCTGCTGTACATAGTAACCGTCTCCATTCCACTCAATCCATGGCTGTTTGTCTCCAGTTCCGCACTCTGCGTAGGGTCCGCAGATCATCCTTCTCTTGGTCAATCCACCTAGCTCGCTGCGCACCACGTCTTCTTGTACCGGTCTGATGACTCTTGAGAACCATATTAGTCGGGTTGCTATCCGATATCCTGATGACGTGACCCGCCCACCGTAGCCTCCCGATTTTCGTGGAATGGACGACGGTTGGTTCTCTCAGCAGCTGATGCAGCTCGTGGTTCATTCGCCTTCTGCAAGTCCCGTCTTCCATCTGCTCTCCGCCGTAGATGGTACGCAACACCTTCTGTTCAAAAACTACAAGGGCGCGTTGGTCCTTTGCACGTAGGGTCCATGTTTCGTGCCCATAGAGAACGACTTGCCTAATCAGCGTTTTATAGATAGTTAACTTCTTGTTACGGTGAACTTTATTCGATCGTAGAGTTTTGCGGAGTCCAAAGTAAACGCGATTTCCTGCCACAATGAGCCTCTGAATTTCTCTGCTGGTGTCGTTGTCGTCGGTCACCAGTGAGCCCAAGTACACGAATTCTTCAACCGCCTCGATTTCATCACCGTCGATATAAATTCGGGGTGGCGGGCGCGGTGATTCCTTCCTGTAGCCCTTTCCCATCATGTACTTTGTCTTCGACACATCAATGACTAATCCGATTCGCCTGGCTTCACTCTTTAGTCGAATGTACGTTTCCGCCATCGTCTAAAGTTTGCGAGCAATAATATCAATATCATCAGTGAAACCAAGCAGCTGAACGGACTTCGTGAAAATCATCCCACTCGTGTTTATTCCCGCTCTCCTAATTACACCTTCTAGAGCAATGTTGAACAGCAAGCACGAAAGACTATCACCTAGTCGTAACCCTCTGCGAGATTCGAAGGGACTCGAGAGTGTCCCTGATACTCGAACTACGCACATCACTCGATCCATCGTCGCCTTGATCAATCGTATCAGTTTATCCGGAAATCCGTATTCGTGCATAATCTGCCATAGCTGTTCTCGATAGATTGTATCATACGCTGATTTGAAATCGATGAACAAGTTATGTGCGGGCACGTTGTATTCGCGGCATTTCTGCAACACCTGGCGGATGGCGAACATCTGGTCCGTTGTAGCACGTTCACCCATGAATCCAGCCTGATATTGCCCCACGAATTGATTGATTGATTTGTCTTTATTAGAGAGACTTTCAGCCCTTGGCTTTGCCCCACGAACTCTCTTGCAATCGGTGATAGACGGCGGCATAAAATTTGAGAGAGTACTTTGTAGGCAGCGCTCAGTAGTACCTTCCATCCATTCCTCCGGTAATACTTCCTCCTCCCAAATCTTGGTAATGACACAGTGTAGTACTCTCACCAGTGCTTCTCCACCGTATTGTAGAAGCTCGCTTGGTAGTTGATCTGCTCCAGCAGCTTTGTTGTTTTTCAACCGGCCAACCTCCTCCTCAATCTCTAGGAGGTCAGGGGCCGGAAGTCTTTCGTACTGTGCACATACTCCTAGATCTGTTACCACGCCACCTTCGGTACTTGCAACGTCGACATTGAGGTGCTCATCGTAATGCTGATGTCACCTCTCGACTACTTCACGCTCGCTCGTGAGAATATTACCGTGATTATCTCGGCACATGTCGGCTTGTGGCACAAAGCCTCTGCGCGAGCGGTTCAGCTTCTCGTAGAACTTTTGTGTGTCCTTAGCGCGGTATAGCTCTTCCATCGCTTCGCGATCTCGTTCTTCCTGCTGGCGCTTCTGCATCCGGAAGACTGAGTTTTGCTTGTTCTGCGCCTGTCTATAACCAACGTGACTCATTCGCTCTTGTACGGTGTTGCAGCATTCTTGCCCATGCTGCATTATTCTCGTTTTTCAACTGTTCACATTCGTCGTCGTACCAGTCGTTTCTGTGATTCGGAGTCGCGAAGCCTAGTGCTGCAGCCGAGGTACTACCTATGGCGGATCGGATGTCCCTCCAGCCATCTTCAAGTGTAGCTGCGCCAAGCTGCTCTTCCGTTGGTAGGGCCACTGCTAACTGCTGCGCGTAGTCTTGAGCCACTTCTACGTTACGAAGTTGCTCGATGTTGAGCCGCGGTGTTCGACTTCGACGCGTGGTGATAACTGTCGAAAATTTTGAGCGCATGCATACAGCGACTAAGTAGTGATCCGAATCTATATTCGCACTGCAGTATGTGCGGACATTGATTATATCCGAGAAGAATTTATCGTCGATTAGAACGTGGTCGATTTGGTTTTCTGTTTGATGGTCGGGTGATCTCCAGGTAGCTTTGTGGATATCTTTGCGGGGGAAGAAGGTGCTTCGGACTACCATACCACGGGAGGCTGCAAAGTTTACGCATCGCTGGCCGTTATCATTCGATACGGCGTGCAGGCTGCTTCGCCCGATTACCGGTCTGTACATTTCCTCCCTTCCTACCTGCGCGTTCATGTCGCCGACAACGATTTTCACGTCACGCCGCGAGCAACCATCGTATGTTTGCTCTAACTGCGCGTAGAACGCTTCTTTCTCGTCATCAGGTATCCCTTCGTACGGCCCTTAACTCTCAACATGCATATCCTTGCGTTGATCGGCTGCCATCCGATCACACGTTGTCGCATCTTGCCCAACACTATAAATCCTGTTCCCAGTTCATTGGTGGTGCCACAGCTTTGGTAGAAGGTAGCCGCTCGATGTCCGCTTTTCCACACTTTCTGTCTAGTCCAACAAAGTTCCTGCAACGCCACGATGTCGAAGTTGCGGGGATGTAGTTCGTCGTAGATTATCCTGTCACATCCTGCGGAACCTAGTGACTTGCAATTCCATGTTCCAAGTTTCCAATCGTAGTCCTTATTTCGTCGCGTGGGTCTTTGCCGATTGTATCGAGTCGTATTTTCTCCTATGTTATTCGCAATGGGGATTTTTACGGGTGGCTTATTGGGCCTACGCCAACACTCCTGTCTCGCCGGAGGGCCATCGTGCCAGTTCTGTTTAACGTCCCAACCAACACTAGGACGACCACGCTGATGGGGCTACCACCTTGGATCTAGCTGGGCGTGGTGCAGCGGTTCTTATTCAGCCGCTGGATGCCAGAACAGACGCTGTTTGAGCCGCACCTCCTTGGTGAACAGACGCTCGGGTCGTATCTCCTCAATCTAGCTGAAGTCAGAAGGACAACAGTGCCCAGGCTGCACTACCAGCTAAGCACACAACTCTTAGCTGGCAGTCTTTGTCATCGTTTGACCCGTGGAAGCATGAGGTAGGAACTTGTGAGGACCAGAGCTATGTTGGACGCTCTCGTTATCGACTCACCGTTTTGCACCCCACTCAGGATTCTGAGGTACGAGGTTTAATAAATTTTCATTTTCACTAGTGCCACCTAGTGACACACTGAATGTATTATTTACAAAACACTTATAAGACCGGTGGTTCTCCATGGACACGAGCCATGCTCGAGGCCGACGTGCAAGCAGTTATGCAGCGTCCATTTATTACGTAACGCTTTCTTGTATGGAAACCCGAAATTTTTTGTATGAGCCGTAACGCTCGGTCATACTCCCCCTCCCCCTAGAGCGTTACGTAATGTGTGTACGGCGCCTTAAAGTTTTCGAGAGACGGGTGCTAAAGACGATTTTTGGCGGTGTACAGGACTAAGAGAACTGTTCGTAGATGATAAGGATGAACTATGAGCTCGCTGTACTTTTTGGTGAACTCATCATCTCGAAGGTGGTCAAAGTCAGAAGGATACGGTTGACATAGCACGTTGCAAGAATGCTGGATAACAACACTGCAAAGTTGAGTTCAGAGCAAATGAGTACGATAGGTGGAACAGGTGGCGCGTGTGGCGAGCATTGGGCGTGATCAAGGATTGAGTGCAGTAGTCACGAACCAAGGATTGTGGCGTACTATTGTTAATTATGTGTCATCCTTATGGTCATGTTGTGCGAATTAAAGAATAAAAACCCAAATTAATCCACCTAGTGGTGATAGTGCCTTTCTCGTCGAACATGTTCTCACAATCTTTCCGACAACGTAGGTCAAAGTGTTTCTGAATCCGAATATGTTTATATAAAATCAAGCATTTTATCAAAGACATCTTTGAATTGACTTAAAACTTATTGATTGCACATAGTCCGAGGTTATGTTCAACGTATAAGCAGGGCTGAAAAATATCAGACTTCTCAGTTGACTGCTTGTGCACTTTTTTGAGCACTTTCACTAACACTGGAGGTTGATCAATATCAAGACGATTCTAACAAGCTAAGCTATAACTCTTTTCACAATCACAGATCACATTTTTTTTTCTGAACATTTGGGCTATATCTTATTGACCGTTGAAAACAAGAGCGATAGTGAGTATAGTGCGACGTCTGTTTGTATGTGGGTTTAATTTGTAAGAATTTGTTCTCTTACACATATTTATCGCTTGCATTGATTTTATTTACTTTCGTAGTTCCGGCGAAGCACCAAACGCTGGTTGTGCAACCCTACCGGTAGTCTGTAATGTGGTGTGAGCCTATTTTCTAGTTAACCGTTCCTCGGGTTATTCAAAAAGCCGTGATGTAATATGTTGCATGGTACATTTGGTTACTTTCGATGCGGTACCGGAACAGGTTCCGGAGCACACCGGGTCTCCCAAATATAGTCTGAGACTATTTCATTGCTAACGTTCATTAGGTTACCCAAAAAAAAACACGATTTGATTTATCTCATGCATGGGTGGGTATAGATCACTTTTACATTTGACCACTTCCAGTGCGTCACCCAGAACTGGTTTCGGGACACTACCGGTTGTCTAAAATATGGTCTGAGGCTATGTTCTTACGAATCGATCATCGTGTATTCAAAAAAGCTGCTATTTGATGTACTCTCAAACACTTATTTGTGCATTTCGCCAGTTCCGGCGACACACTCGAAAGTGGTTCCGGTACACTACCGGTAGTCTTAAAGTGGCCTGAGACTTTTCTTGCTGATCGTTCTGCGCGTCATCGAAAAAGCCGATATTTAATGCGCGGTGTGCATGCGTTTGGTTCCGTTCTACATTTGACCACTTCCGGCGGAGCACCTGGAACCGGTTTCGGCACAGTATTGGTTTTCCAAAGTGTGGTCTATGATTGTTTCTCTTGTTAACCGTTCATCAGGTTACCAAAACAGCTATTTATGGGGTTGGTTCTTCTTTACATTTGATCACTTCCGATGGGGCACCCTTAATCGGTGAGGAATACTACCGGTTGTTCCAAATATGGCCGGAAACTTTTTTTTGCCAATCAAGATACCTAAAAATCCACGATTTGATTTGTAGCATGGGTTTGGTTCACTTTTTTGTTTGGCCATTTCCGGCGGGACACCCAGAACCGGTTGCGGATCACTACCGGTTCAGATACATATGGTCTGAGAATATTTTCCTGCTGACTGTTCATCAGGATATCAAAAAAGCCACTATTTGATATGTCGCATGTATGGGTTTGGTTAACTTTTAAACTTGGCCACCTCTGGCGGAACATCTGGAACCGGTTCCGGAACACTACTGGTATCGATATGTTCTGAGAATGCTTTCCTGCATACTGTTCATCAGGTTATCGAAAAAGCCGCGGTTTGATATGTCGCATGCATGGTTTTAGTTCAATTTCATATTTGGCCACTTCCGGCGGGACACCCGGAACCGGTTCCGGAACACAACCGGTTCAGATATGGTCTGAGAATATTTTCCTGCTTACCTTTCATCAGGATGTCAAAAAAGCCACTATTTGATATGTTGCATGCATGGTTTTGGTTAACTTTTATACTTGGCCACCTCCAGCGGGACATCTGGAACCGGTTCCGGAATACTACCGGTTCCAATATGGTCTGAGAATGTATTCCTTCTTACTGTTCATCAGGGTATCGAAAAAGCTGCGGTTTGATATGCCGCATGCATGGGTTTAGTGCACTTTTATGTTTGGCCACTTCCGGCGGACACCCGGAACCGGTTCCGGGACACTACCGGTTCAGATATGGTCTGAGACCATTTTTCTGCTTACCGTTCATCAAGTTATCGAAAATGCCGTAGTTTGATGTGTCGCATGGATGGGTTTGTAGCGTTTTAATATCTGGCCCCTTCCTGGGGTACCGATCCGGAACACCTAAATGGCCATAACTCCGGAACGGCTGGACCGATCCAAACCATTTTCAATAGGAAACAATGGGACCAGATTCCCCGTCGAATGAACCGTCGGTCATTAAAATCGGTTCAGGTTTACTGCCAAAAAGTGATGAGTTTTTTTTGTACACACACATACACACATACACACACACATACATACACACACACATACATACACACAGACATCACCTCAATTCGTCGAGCTGAGTTGATTGGTATATGTGACTCGACCCTCCGGGCCTTCTTTCGAAAAGTCATTTTTGGAGTGAACATATAGCCTTTCCAGTACACTTAGTGTACGAGAAAGGCAAAAAAAATGAAGTTCTTATCCGCTTGATTTTTAGGTCAAAACATGAAATTTTACGCCTCGTGAGACTGAATTCTAACCAAGTTTCCAACACCGTTTTTTAAGACACGATTTTTGATGAAGTCCAACATCAAAATGAAAGCAAATCGGAAGCCCCATTTCAGCAGCAAAGACAGTGTGTACAGGATGAGTGTGATAATTGTTGGAAAACGATGTAGCCAAGTGAAATGGCGTTTGAAAAATTATACATCGCAAGAAGTTCCGTGCCTGGGAATTACAAAACTATGTGATGTGAGAACGATAAAAACAATGATATTTCTTCAAAGTGATTCGCAAGTACGTTTGATTCTTCACCACATTTTAGAAGAAATCTATCGACTTTGTGACTAATTGAGAGCTTCTGACCTAGGGCGGGATTTTTTCGGATGAACACCATTTCAGAACACGCCCATGGCGGCTGGGGCAGGGCAACTTTTGATTTTCAATTTCCCAGTTCTTTAATAAATAAATAAATAATTAGTTTAAGGTAGCATTCTACAGCAGAGGCGCAGCTGAAATCAATTTTACAACAGAATTGAAACGCTTTCGGCCGGACCTGCTTGAGGCAAGCAGGACCGGGCCCGAAGCTCAGCATAAATACTATGACTACGTACTAAACAGTTCTTCTATCAGCTTCTGATAAGGGTGGTTCACGATCTTTCTCTCTCCGGGAATAGTTATCGTCATTTTTTATGGGGGGGAGGTATGGTTTCAGGGATGGGTGGCGGCGGCGCGACTTGGACTTGGAGGTAGAATCCTGCGATTTGCTTCTACTTCCTGTTTCTTCTACATTCTACTCTGCTTCATCTGTTTCATTTCACACAACTACACGGGTGGCTTTGGCTTCTTCTTGACTAACACTCCGCGGGGTGTCAGCAATCCAGGGGGTTCAGAGATGTCTGAATCCTGTCCGGGGTCCGGGGTGTTCAGTAGTACTTTCCGGTCTGGGCCACCACTGCCGCTGGGTAGAAGTCCTGTCGCTTGATCTTGCCTCCGGGATAGTGATGACGTTGGTCGTTGTTGCTGGCTGCCGGCGAGGACGCTCCACTGGTGGACGACGATCCAACGGTGGCCGACTTGTCCGCGGCTTGGTTCGTATCGACGACGGCGTTGACATTGCTAGCGGCACCAAGTCCACCTTCGGCGGCGTGCAGAGCGGAGGGCCCGTCGTGGTGTCCCAGGTGGGCGCCCAGCCCCATTGGGTACATGTCGTGTCCAGCGCCGGGGAATCCGTGGTGGAAGTCCATGCTGTACGGCATCAGGTACGGCTCCTGATGGTCAAAGTACGACGGGGGCAGGACGCTGTGGGTGGTGGTGAACAAAAAGGAGAGATAAAGTTTACATACGTTACAAATTGTCAGTGAAGAATTATAAAACAAATTGAGAGTTAGACTTCGGATAGACTGATTAAATCTATTTATTTTTTTGATTTTTAACACGATGCTCTTGGAACTTGACATGTGGATCAAGAAACAAAATTGAAATCTTTGCGTGTTGAATTCCTGATTGGTCAGGAACTACTCGTGAAGGAAATTTCCTTGACTTCCTTGAGCATAGAGTATTTATCATGTCAAATAGTTATCATGAAATATGTACTCATAGCATACTAAACTTTCAACACATTTCATCCCAGTTGTTACGTAACGACAAAAAGAAGAAGCATATTCAGTTATCGTTATTCGTGGTATAAGTTTTTACTTTTCCCCATTAGAGCAAAGTCATGTTAAGCAATAGTATTAGAAAATAAATCATAAAATTTTTATTGACATAGCATGAAAACAACTTTTGCGGATAACATCAGTGCCTATTCAAATATTGCCAAAAGAATTTCTATAAAACCAGTACCCTGTGGATCTCCATGGAACCATGTGACAGAATTTTGTTCAATATATTCAAAGTTTAAGTTAAATAACTCCAAATGTCAAAAAAATAGGAAATGCCACTTTGGGGCGAAGTTGATCAGTATTATACAATTAAGCATCGGTTGGAAAGGAAATTTTCCTTCTCCTTAATTGTGTTCTTCTAAAACCGAATAACGCGAATCTTACAACTAGTGAATTTAATACTATAAATGCAAAATTAAAATTAGAAATTTCCCATTAAACGCCTAAATGTAGGCAATGTCATTTAAAATAAGTGATTTCTATCACAATAAATAACTATTTCATCATAAAATGAACATTTTATAACTATTTTATGTTCTGATTAGCTGCATTACATACCAACCAAGGCTCCACAAAAATGTTAAAACAGAGTATTTAAGGGAAGTCCTATTAGCAACCGATTGTTTAGTAGCAATGATTTCAGCTAAATAAGAAATACATTGAAAATTCCTACTTTAATAAGGCAAAACTAACTTTTTCCAAAAAAGCAAAAGTATACACTCATCTCCAGACATCTACGAACCAGATGACGTAAAATGTTTAAGATCATTACGACGCTTAAGAGTTCCTAGTATGGAATTACAAAGTAGTACCTGAATGATCAATTTCACCCCGCTGATCAATTTGACCCCGGTTTACGGTATCTAATACGACACAGTACTAAAGGGTCAACGTCCTTGTCTGATTTATTATCCAAGATTACGGCACAAATCTTAAAATTTGTTCTGGAAAGTTCAGACAGTTTTTTATTCAAAATTTAAAATAAAAACTGTCGTTTGGCTAAAAATCCCCTTTAATACCATACATAATTAAAAAAAAATCCCCTTTAATACTATAATTAGTCTATTCCGTCCTGTTTTACCATTTAGATTTTTTCTACATGAAACCTGTTTATCTTGTCGTTGAAGTTTTTCATCTTTAAAATGATGACGTGTTTAGAAGAAGTTACTTAAGCAACGGTGAGATTTATTAAAAGTGAAGTTTCATCCGAATCCCATACACATTGCGATTAAGAAAAAACTAATGCTTGCTCATTTCCTGAGCGACTCTTTGGCTGACTTTTTAATTAATTTGCGTTAAACCAAAGGTTGGCGGTCAAATGACACGCAACCAATCAAATTTGTGGGTGTCCTCCTCATAGAATTTGTAAATTTGTGTTTAAATTTGGAGGAGATACAGTACTGAGCAGAATATATTACAAAATAAAACAGAATAAACGCATTGATCGATTTTCATACAAAAAGCCCAAGTTTGGAGTTTTGAATCTCAATTCCTAGTGCATGGATAAACTTCAAATTTCAACTGGATATGATTTGAAAATTGATTTTTATGGAAATTATTATTTTTCAATTTTTAAAGTTGTCACAAATCTCTCATTTTGGGAATATTATTGATTTCAGTATAATTCCGAAATTCAAATATTCAAACAAATATATTGTCGTACGAATTTCAGCAACATAATGAATCACAAATCGTTCCTAAACAAAAGGTTAACTTAAAACATTCATTTTACAAAAAAATATATATATTTATATTTCACATTTTTTCTTGAAATCGAAAATTTGCGATATTCTCAAGATATCCAATTATCCATGTTTTGCTTGGCAATATCTTTTTGTTCGCTGATAAAATTTCAGAATATCATGAATGCCAAGAGAAAGTTTTAAATCAATCGGTGCACTAGAGCCTAATATTCAGGGTTTCAATATTGGTTATTTTGTATGAAAATCGGTCAATGCGTTCTTTATTGTGTCCAGTACTGCATACAACTGGGAGGGATGTTCGACTGTTTTGGCTTGATCAGTGCATATAATTAAAAGAGCTAGTTTGGAATACTTCAACGTTTCAAGAGAAAAGTGATCAGTCGTCTCTCTTCATGAGGGTAGCGAATGCTGTTCGAGAGGTAGCTCTTCTTTTCAAAAAAAAAAATACACAATTATTTCTTCATTGAATGCTAGGGGTGTCCGGACATTTGGCCGAGTGCCACTTGGCTGAATATCATCTGGCCGAATTGTGATCAATAACAATTCCGGGGATGTTATTGACATTATTACTGCCAATATGCTTCTTAGAAATATATAGCCAGGGATTATCTGGCTTTGAAACTGCCAATATTTTATCAAATATTTTTCCTTCTTTGAATCATAGGCTGCTCTTTCTAGTTATACTGATACGGAAAATAGTGACATGGTCCCTTAAGTTCATTATTAATTTTTCGGCCAAACGGCATTCGGCCAACTAGCTATGTCAATCCTATACCCAAGCAACTCGACTTGTTTCCAAGCCAATAACAGTAGCCTAAGTACAATTTATTCACTGTTCGTGTTACGGACGACAGAATACAATTGGGTTTTTAAGTTTTGAAAAATGTATCGATTTTGCAATTTTATACGAAAGAGTACCTTTTTCTGGAGCCCTATGATTTTTTCAGATTTTTACAACTTTATTTTGGCACCTAAAATCAATTTCGAAGTGATTTTTTTGAAACCACCTTTTGACAGCTGGGCAACTATTTGACAGCTCCGCCCAGTACAAACTGCGCCGAGGGGTGATTCGGCAAATCGCTCCCATACAAACTTCAAATTGATTTTTAAATAAGTTCCCGGGCTCCAAAATTCATGAAAATTTGGATTTCGGCTAAGTTTGACATGCAGATTGAGAATATCCAATTATCTCAACACTGTTAAAGAAGCCAATTGCTTCTTCCTTAAAAATAAAAAAAAAAACGCTGATACTGAAATGTTACGCAACTTAAAAGATGACAAATAATGAAAAAAATGATTCTGTCTGGACTCGAACAATGAACACCAGGAGTATTAACTACTCACCAAACTACACCAAAAGCACTGTGAGAAAAATGTTGCTAAATGCATCATAAAAACTACTGAAGTCATTTGTTACTTCATTGCACCTTTTTTGTCACAACTTAGGGAACTGTCAAAATAAAAAGACGAGCACATTTGAACCGGAATCTGAACAAAAAAAAAACCTGAGTTAGATGTTTCATGTCTGTTACATAGCACTTTAATGCAAGTTGACTGTTTTGCCACTAGTGAGAAATATGTAAGCTCCGCCTCCACGAGTCGACGTCAAACACGATGTATTTTGTAATTTTTATGAAACAAAGTCAAACATTACGAAATTCGGAGGTAAAATACAGCTCAACTGACATGATGAATGTTTTGCGTGTGCTTTTTGTGCAGCTTATTTTCACCAAAGCATGGAAAGCCACATTTTTAATTATATTGCTGCTTGAGCTTTTTTGAGTGAATCGATATTCCGGATCAAGTGTAATGTTGTCAACTTCATGATGCGATATTTGCTTACTCTGAATACCACTCGCGAAGAAATATATTGCAAAAGGGTTCAAAGTGATCATTTTGAGCCCACTGAACTCTTTGACCAAGAAAAGTAGTACAAAGTCTCGAGGTCTGAAAGATCACACGTTCATTTTATAAGTTCATAGGTCATAGTCATAGGTTCAAGTCCTAACCACACCTCTAATAGCTTATTGCCAAATCTACCGCCGTTCCTCTGAACAAATGCTCTAATGAAAACGAATAACAAAATGAAGAATGTTCCCGAACAACATCAACAACATTTCGTGCTCCTAGTTTAAGAAGAAAGAAGTAGCATCGTATGACTTGTCATTTGATCAACGAAGAACAAAGCAAGCAAGCACATCCTTCGGTGGGTGCGAGTGCCGCTTGCTGAATGAACTTGTATTCGCGAACAACCAGAAAGGTGAGTATTCATCACTCGTTTCTTCTTCGCTTGTTGTGAAATGAAGGTAATGAGCGAACCCAGAACACGCACACTACCTAGCAACAGATACAGATGCGACTAAACCTGATGTAACCGTATGAACGCATGTGTTACTTCTCAGCGAACAAACACATACCCACACCAGAATAAGCGACACCGTCATTTCCAGTGAATAGTTGCGCACTCGGCTTTCATTCGGCCATTCCCGGACTTGGATTAAAGTTTTATTAAACGTTTTTCATTTCCTTGATTGGATGCTTAACGATTAAAATATATAAATTTTATATTGCCCAATCGAAAGAGCGTATTTTTTCGTAGTATAACTTGGTATACAACAATTGTTATCCTTCCCAAAAAAAAACAAAATAATTATAAGTTTCGTGAGTTGAATAGAATAAGGTTCTATCAAGTAGCTCAATCAAGTAAACGACAGCTCACCCCGATTAAAAATTGCTTCCCATACATAAAGGTGAAATCAAAATATGAACAGACACCTAGTTGATACATATGAGTACAAAAGGTATTTGGAACTCACGGTTGTTGTCACGAATGTTTGTTTTTAACATTGAAACAAATAATGCTGGGCAAATCTGGGTAAACATCACTGGTGTTCCATTTATGGGTTCACTTCACATTTATTATCTTTTTAAACAAGTCTAAATTGAGTAGGGATCCTCCTTAAATTGCTTCTGGCAATTCCTTGGCGAATTCCTACTGAAGGCTTCTATATTAAAACGTTTGAAGGACTTTTTTTTCGAGAAACTTGATCAGTGGATTCCGTGAATGTGATCTGGGGAATCCATCGAGAATTTCTTTTGGGTATTCTTCCAGAAAGCTCATTTTTTTTCTTTCTGAAGACTTCTGCAAATACTCTATCTTGTGATTTCTCTAGCAATTTCTTTAGGGATTCTATCCAGGGATTCCTCCACTAATTCCATTTGAGTCTTCCTTATGATTTTTTTAAATTTTACTTCTGAGCAGGCCTGCTAAAATCAGTCTCAGTGCCTGTTTTCAGCCGAAAATGAATGACGGTCGTTTTCAGTTCCTCGATGTGAGAACTGACAGAGTCCGAGAGCTCCATTCGTGAGCGGCCCAACAAGGTCAATTCTTAATCATCCACACACTACTCATGCTGACAGGCCATTCGTTTCCAGCGGTGGCTTGTGAAAGTGAGTGCCCTATACGTTACCGCGGGTGAAAACACTCAACTACAGAAAATTGAATGGAAATTTAGCCCTGTCAGCTCTCGCCTTCAGCACGCTGCGTGTGAGTGTGAGTACCTATTTCATTTTGCTCCCGTGTTGCTGATCGAAAAACAACAATGACAGGAAAACCAAAACAGAGAAAATGAAAAGCAAAATATCGCTATTATAAAGGCCTGTCGAAAAGTGCAGAAATTCCTTTGAAGTTTTAGGAACTCCTACAGAAGTGTTAACCAGAAATTTGACCAAAAGATTTGTCCAGGTACTCCTGGATGATCTCCAGAAAGAACTCCGGGAGGAGACTCAGAAGAAACTGAAGAAGAGTTATAAGAAAGAACTCCCAGAGGATTCCCAGAAATAAATTGATAGGTTCCTCTTCCTTCCGAAGATATCCAAAAGGAACTCCTGGAGGATTCCAAGAAAAACCCTGTGTAATTCCCAAAAGGATCTTTTAGAGAAATCACAGTGTGAAACTCTGGAGAAATCACATAGACGATTCAGGAAAGAATCCAGCTCGTGGCAGAATCCAAAAATGAAAGCATGAAAACAATTCCAGATGATACTCCTGCAGGAACCCAAAAAAAAACTTAAGATTGGAATGTTATGTGTTGATTCGGAGTAATTGTTTCTAGTCTGTTGCAATCAAAAACGGATCCGTTTGCTTTCATCCGATATGTATCCAGAATGTGGAATGAAAGCACAGTAATTGCAAAAAAAAATCCTCAAATTCCAAGTCACATTCAAGTGGAATCGTACGAAATTACCCAAAGGTATCTCAAAAACATTATTGAATGGATGCCAGAAGAATCCTTTTGGGGATATCTGAAAGTAAATCCAACAGTAAATCCTTAAGCGATTCCTAAGGAAAAACATTCTGGAGGAATCTAAAAAAAAAACCCGTGGAGGAATTCCTGGTGGAACTTCTTCTGGAATTCTCAAAGGAGCTAATGAAGAATCCTCGGAGAAGCTCTTGGTGGATATTTTGCGGAGATTTTTGGCGCGATATCAAGGGAACATTCTGCGAAATTCCCTGGAGAAACATCCCAAGAAATTAAAGCCAGTTGTTTATCGACTGAAAACAAAATCAAACTGAGTTTGAAAGTACTTGACGAAGAACCTCAACTTTTTCAGTGTACAGTCTGCCGTGGGCAAATGATTGAATTGTGGTCGAATCTTGCAAATTTAAAAATTGTATTTAACCTGATTCGTGCATTAGCTGAAGCTCACCCCGCTGACGTAATGCAAGCTCGTCGTGCCTATCTGGGTCATAATGACACCAATGCACAACTATTGGTAATAGCTTCTAAAAATTTTTTAGATCAATTTTTAAATTTCTTTGAGATTTATTTCGAACGTAATTTGCAAGAATTCAATACCACAGAATATCACATTGTTTTTTTTTTCATATTTGTTCTGCACAACTCTTGGGGAGCATCCACACATGACATAGCATTTTTGGCCGATTTTTGACATCCCACTCCCTTCGTTGCACATTTTCCCATTCCTAATACATGGTGCGTAGAAAAATCAAATAAAACCCCCCTTCCCTCTGAAAGCTACGTCATTTACGGATGCTCCTTTGTCTAAATTTTGCTGCACATTTTTAATGTTTATAATTGAGGGGCATGTCCAAAAGCTCAGGCAAAACACATCCTTAGAAAGATAATTTATATTCACATCAGATGAACCTTAGCAATTTTCTCCCGCAAATTTCGTTCCGGTATTACCCCCCCCCCCCGCCCAGAATTGATATCAAACATATCTAGTACAGACTTGTACAGTAGCTCTGTTAAATATATTTAACAGATTCCTTTAAATTTGTCCTCATTCTCAACTCCATTACATTCAAAAAGATTTTAAACATTCTCCATCTCACTCTGTCAGCTTTTTTTCGGAGTTTCGTCAAATTGTGTCCCAGAAAAAAAGCAAAACTTTTCTCAAAAGTCTTACAGAATTTTACTTTTTGGAGGAACGGTTTCTTTCCACCGTTCCAATCATCCCGAAACCAATCATCAATCATCAGCTTATCATCTTCGTCTTTAAAATATATAACAAGTGATTTAACATTTACTGTTTAAGGCTCTAACAGGAATTCCTTGAACGTTTCTACTGGTTAGCATTCCTTTAGAAGTTTAAAACCTTTGTTTTTCTTTGCTCTGTATCAAGTTACACACTGTATTACAGATCAAACAATGTAGGGAAAACGACCACCCTGTAATAAGTTATACAGGCAAATAAAATAACTGGAGAGTAATTTTCGGCACAGTTATGCCCTGTTATATGTTTCATCTCTGTGCAAAACAATAGCCTCAATTCTTTCATTTATTTAGTTTCCTGACGTTAATGGGCTAAGAAACTGCCGAAGTCATGATTTAGAACTAAAAAATCTCAGATCCCCTTATGCCACACCCCAAAACCAAAATCCAACCCCCTTATACTCACGCGACTGGTTCCATGAGTTTCTTGAAGGTCATCGCTGCAACGACAATTAGGGCAATTTTGGCGACTAAAAAGGCCTTAATCGCGAGCAGCTTGACACCGGCGATGGCGAGCGCGTACCAGCCGATTTGGCTGAAGACCAGGAAAGCTGGCACGAAGAAACGCATGTGCCTGCGGGTTTTGCCTCGTGCTCCTGTTTGGGAATCACAATTAGAGCCATCATCAGTTCCAGAAAACATTCAGGGGCTCACTAATAACTTACCATCGGCCTTTCTGAGCAGAGAGATCTCGATATAGTTGGGGTACTCCGAGGAACGTTCAATGTTGACGACCATCGGTCCCACCGGGAACTTCAGGGCATTGCTGCTGAAGAAGTCCAACGCCCGCGAGGATCGTCCCTCGACGGCCAACGGGATGTGCTCGACCGGTTCCACACTGAACGCTCCGAAGTCCAGTGGTTTTCCGTTCTTCAGCTTGTGCACCACGTCGCGGGCCACCCGGGTCACGCAGGAGGCATTGTTCGCACAGGACCAGCTGAGCTCGTTCAGGACATTCTCGGTGGCTTCTTTGCTTTCTTCGGCCAGCGCACTTTGGGTCACTATGCAGATGACCAGGATCGAGACCACTTTCTTCAGAAACATTTTGCTTGCTATTTCGACAGTCCGTCACACTTTTCAGAGGCCTCGGCAGAGCACTTGACACCAGTCTCAGTCACTATACACTATCACGGAGGCCCAACTGAAGTCCTTGAACAGTTGATGGAAACTGTTCAGCACGGGTTCGGTAGACGCACACTTTTTATCTGCTGTTCATTTGTAGGTGCTCTCTTATCGTATGTTATCACTAAACACTATGAAGCAATAAAATGATAGATTTTTAGAAATTACAACGAGTTTTATCCATTTCACACTTGGTGAGCATCGGAGCCCCCTCCACTGGCTGCCAAGGATCGAACTACCTGCAAGCGCAAAAATAACAAAAACTAACAAATCGCAAATCCGCGAAAACTGATAAGCCACCACCGAGCACAAACACGTGGGAGCCCGACTGAGACGGAACATGTTGGCTTCTTCGCCGACCCACCCGCACACACGAACGGATGATACGGACGCCCAACCACCCACCCATCAATGGGCACCAACAAGCAGCAACAATGTGCACCGATTGAGGGGGTAAAACGACCCATCCTGGTGCAGACCAGGCAGTGGGAATATGAAAACAGTGTTCTATTCACAATTACTATTTACTGCTTTTCATATCCAACATATAAAAAAGGGAAACAGTTTCGTGCTAGATGAGTGCGACTGGGAATCAGTTACTTCCGAAAAACTGGTTCTCTTAATCTTGGAATATTCAAAACGGTGTGTTTTGCTTTGCCCGACGCTTCGGCAAAATGGCGTCTTCGAAGATGTTTGAGGATATTTGAAGAACTTTTAGAAAAACAAAATACTGAGAGTTATATTCATCGCGGATCTATGTTAGATGTCAAATAATTTAAATTTTCCAAAAACCTTACCCTTTGTTTTTTGAAATATTTTTCTGTAGAAAGCTGATTTCCAAGCCTCAAAATTTGCCAAGTAGCCCAGAGTGGCCAAACGCTTCTAACTTATTTTTATCAAATTTTTACCCAAGTAACATTGTTCAGTCAAATAGACTAGACGAGGTTTTTAGAGCCACCAGAAAACCAAAATAAAAGGTATAGGGTTTTATAACGGTTCTCAGAACCTCTACAAGGCGAATTGGGCATCAACATTTTACTTGGATAATTTTCTGCATTTCAACACCGTGGTCCTTGAACTGATTGTACGATTTAGATGTTGTTTATCCAACACAAAGAAAACTTCAATGCACTTTTGCGACAGGATTGCATTGTCCCATGTCCAAATATAAGGCATGAATTGAATCTTCTTAAGGCGCAGAGGGCTCAACGGCCTGTTGGCAACAGGCGATTGCAATCATTACTTCTCTCTCCTTCCCTACATTGACCTGCAACTTGACGCAGCAGGCACCAGGTCGCCTAAAAATAGAAGACGATCGACGCACACACACTGAAGATGCCTGTTAGTTCCAAATCAGTTTTCTCTTGTGTAGGTGTCCTTGATCTGCTGATACTGGAGTAGCCACTGCGTGCTGTCAATCAAGCTCAAGCTGGTTGGCAGGCATTTAACAATTTCACAAATTTTGGATCAAACATAAGATAACGCAAAACGTAACGTGTGGAATGTGTCGTAGTCTCAAACCGCTTTTTATGGAGGTTATTTTATGGGTTTATAATTTTAATTATAATTATAATTTACTTATAGATACGACTGTGATATGTTGATTCGGGGTAATGACTTTCAGTCTGTGGCAATTCAAAACGGATTCTTATGTTTTCATCCGACGTTTCGGACACATTTATTGTGCCTTCTTCTTAGGAATCTAGTGGACAACAAATAATGTGTTATGTATTATTTTCTGTGTGTGTTATGTTACTGTGTACTTACTAACAAGGTCCCGTTTTGTCGTTAAGGGCCTGCAGCATAGGCACCTTTGTCAACTTATGTCCCGACAATTCTCCCACTTCGTTCAAGCCGTGGGCTGATTTTCGGTGATGGGCTGATTTTTCGGAAATCGATCCGGCTCGCAGAAATGAGGTGCAGTCTGTTTCGCCGCCACTTTCACACTTGTTCTGTAGGAGCGTGTGTTTGCTGCTCGGATCTACTATTGTTTCGTAATGTGTGTAGGATGCCGGCGTACGTACTGCTGAGGTTATCAGTGTCTGTACGCTTATTGACTGTGTTGGGTGTGTTTATAATGTGACATGTTTCGAGTGTTGGTAGGTTCTGTTTTTTGCGGGTAGTGTCTAATATCTGTGTGTTGTCGTAGTCGAAAGGATGATGGTGGCCGATGGCGTGGTCTAGTAGCGCCGTTCGTTCCCTGAGTCTGGCTATTTCTTCACTGTATTTCCCCGTTCCCACAAGCTTCGCAGTTTGCTGGAACAGGAGCGGTGACTGGCTAGCCGGGTTCGCAGTTGATTCGACGTCATACCTACGTAGCAAGCCGAACAGTCTGCGCATGGGATCCTGTATATTACGTTCGAACGGTTCAGCTTTTCTACTGGATCTTTCACCTGTGGCAGCATGTTTCTTACGATCTTCTCGTTCTTGGAGCTGATGATCACGTTCGGGTAGTCCTTCTTCAGGCTCCTCTGGATCTTGTTGGTCAACTGACCCACGTGTACCATCGGCCGGTATACTTTCTCATCGGATGTGGTGACGTCATCATTGGTGGTTGCAATCGTACGTTCCCTCGAGCGATCGATCAAACGATTGATCACACTGGGGGGATAATCGTTCAATTTCAGTTGGGAGAAAATGATCTGGCGTGTCGTGGGTTCATCGATGTTGGTGGAAAACGTCTTGACTCTTTGAATGAAAAAAAAAAAAAAAAAAAAAAAAAAAAAAAAAAAAAAAAAAAAAAAATGAAGTTGGTTGCTACATTCAGCTTTTGCTTCATGCTGTGCGCTGAGTGCTAGTTTAGAAACCGACCGGATGCAATCGGCTTCATGTACCACTCTGCTTTCACTGTCTGGTCGGTTTGACGGACTAGCAGCAAATCTAAGTACGGTATTCGTCCGTCGTTTTCCACCTCCACTGTGAACTGAATCTTTGCGTGGTATTGGTTGAAAATTTCTAAAACCTCGGCGATTTTCCCCCTGGGAACTGCTAAAAGAAGATCATCCACGTACTTCTTGAGCACTGGTACCGGAAACGTAATTCTCGTCATCACCGTGTCTAGAAGCGTTTCCATTACCAGATCCGCGATCGTGGGTGACAGCGGATTGCCCATTGCTGTCCCGAACACCTGTTGGTAGTACTGTCCTCTGAACCGGAAGTAGCTGCAGTCGATGCAGAACTCGGTCACCTCCAAGTACAGGTCCAAGTTGATGTCGGTGTTTTGTTTGATGCTGTCCCAGTTGCTGATGACGTCACGAAGCACTAGGTCTTTGGGAATACAGGTGAATAGTGCCACCACGTCGAGGGAAATTAGCACGTAGTCTGGAGGGAGTTGTACACTGTTTATGTACTCGCAGAACGTGAACGAGTCCGTCACATTGTACTTCCAGGTGATGGACTTCTGGATGATTTTTCCTACGAATTGTGACAGTAAGTACGACGGTGACGTCATGCACGGTACCACCGGCCTTAGTGGCAGACCCTCTTTGTGTGCCTTAGGGGCGCCATATATCCGTGGTGCTGTCGCTTTGTAGGTTTTCAATCTCATTTCTGTGGCACGATCGATGAGCTTCAGATCCGCCAAGCGTCTGGCGAACGTGTTGTTGCGACTCTGGTAGGTTGTCGTCGGATCCCGGGTAAGTTTCCGGTACGTGTCGTCGTCATCGATCATGCGTTGCAGTTTTCCCTCGTATTCCTCTCGTTTCATCACTACCGTCCTGTTTCCCTTGTCGGCTTCGATGATGACCAGCTCGGGATGACGTTTCAAAATCTCCCTGGTGGCTTGGCTGGTGGTCCGGTAGAAGTTTTTTACCGGATCGTGTCTCTGTTTCCCTCTCTCGGCGTGTAGAAAATTTTGGATCTGGTTCGCAACAGCGCACCTATTGCGATCCTGGATCTCCTCTCCTCTGTTCGTTCGGGGGATGTTTTCCACATCAGCGATCAAGTGATCAATGGGAAGTTCCTGCATGTTCGTGTATGGTGTGTATGTTCAGTCGATGAAAGTCTTGGTTGTTGAAGAAACCATTACTTTCTTCCTCTGGGACCGCCTGGCCGATCCGGGTTTTGAGATGGGAAAGAGTTTGCTTGAGGTGTTTGATCTTGTGGAAAGTTTGCTTGATCTCGATGTTCAGAATCGCCTTCTTGAACCGGATCACGTGCCGATTCAGTTCGTCGAGGTACGGGCTGTTGTCCTCGATTAGCGGAAAACCGCACCTGAAGACGTTCGTGATGTGCGTTGGAAACACCCCCGTTCTCCTGCTCCTGAGAAGGAAGTTTTTTCTCGTGACCATGTTTCCAAGTTTCCGATTTTGCGATTTTCCGATTTCCGAAAAATCAGCCCATCACCGAAAATCAGCCCACGGCTTGAACGAAGTGGGAGAATTGTCGGGACATAAGTTGACAAAGGTGCCTATGCTGCAGGCCCTTAACGAAAAAACGGGACCTTGTTGGTAAGTACACAGTAACATAACACACACAGAACATAATACATAACACATAATTTGTTGTCCACTAGATTCCTAAGAAGAAGGCACAATAAATGTGTCCGAAACGTCGGATGAAAACATAAGAATCCGTTTTGAATTGCCACAGACTGAAAGCCATTACCCCGAATCAGCTGTGTAATTTATGTACCATAACTATGCCTTGCATAAAAAAGGGAGAACTATGGGGCTGTTCATAAGCGGAATTTTGACCACTTCAGATCCCCTTCTACCCCCTCGAAGACTTTCGTCCATACAAAAAAAAATGAAATTTTTATGGAGCGTAGACTTTGGACAGACCCCCTCTCCCCAAAAAGTCTACGTGGTTTATATACTCAGTAGCAAAAAAAAGCCGAGCTGATTTTTCTCCTAAAATCCGTCATGTTCAATTTGCTGCAACTTTGGCAATTATCAATATTTTTGGCTGAAAATCAGTATTTTGATAATGTATGGTCAAAATTTCAAATTGATAGAAATTATATAGGGTCTGGGACCATTTGGGCAGGAGTACCTATTTTGGGCACTTGCTGCTAGAACTCAGTCAATTTCAAACCGATTAACTTGATTTTTTTACATGGCTAGATACTGTACGTATCTGATCGTGTCTCAAAAATCAAGTCAATCGGTTCAAAAATGACTGAGGTATAGCAGCAAGTGCCCAAAATAGGTGCTCCTGCCCAAATGGTCCCAGACCCTATGTTGAGTTTTAACAACTTATATGAAAAAAAAACATTTTTGGACATACTTTTTCCAAAAATCCGTATTTTAGTGATAAAATTAAGTAGCTTCATAAAAATTTTACTGCAGCGCCAAAATTTGTAAATTATACAAACTACTTGTATATTCACTAACATATGTATGTTTATAACGCATTACGTGTAACGCGTAACGCACTATGTGTTACGTGTAGTATGTCATAATCAACTAGCAGACCACACGAAAATTTATAAAAAATAAGGCATACAATATGGATTGTTATTAAAACTTTGATCTAAACATTAATTGAGCGAATTGACCTCGGCTTTTTTTCTGCACCAGTGTTTCAGCATGGTCAATATAGAGCGATTACTCCATATCTATGAGACAGATTGTCTCAGAGTCCCGAGAGGAATTCTCCTAGAATCCTGTGATAGATTGGCTCAGCTCTCTCTTAGGATTCTCCCAAAATGTTCCACAATCCTAAGATGGGTTATCCTAGAATCCTGAATATGATTATCCCAGAATCCTAAGACGAATTCTCCCAAAATCCTGAGAGGAATTCCAAGAGCTTTTCTTCCTCATTATTGAGATAAATTCATGTAGAATACTGAGTGAGATTCTCACAAAAAAAGATTTTCGGAAATCTAAGATGAGTTCTCCTTTGGCATTAGGGTCATTTTTGACCTAAACCGTACACTACGTCAGCGAGCTGCTGCCTACCTGTTGCAAAAGGAAGTTTAAAAGAATTGACCCAGAATCCTGAAAAGGGTAGCTTAGAACTTTAAGAAGGATTTCTCCAGAATCCTGAGAAAGGTTTCCTCAAAATACCTGGCGGGACTGCCACAGAAACCTGAGAACCTCATATAATTCTGGAAGATTAGATTCCCCCAGAATCATGTGAAGAATTCCCCCAGAATCCTTTGAGTATTCTCCCAAAATTCCCCTAAAATCCTGGGTGGAATCTTTTGGAATGCTGAGAATAATTCTGCCAGAATCCCGAAAAGTATTCCGCAGAATTCTACGAGTGATTCCCTCAGAATCATGAGAGGGATCACAAGAGGGGTTCTTCCAGTTTCTTGAGAGAATCTTTTAAGAATCTATTAACCTAAGCGGGATTTTTCCGAAAATCTGATAAGGATTCTCCCTGGAAGGAATTACGAATACTTCTAGAACGAACTTCCCCAGCATTATGAGAAGAATTCTCTGTGATTCTAAGAGGTATTCCCACATAAAACAGAAAAAAAATACCACAGATTCCTGAATGACATTCACCCAGAATCTTTGAAAGGACCCACTGAAAGGGATTGTCTCAGAGCGATTCCTCTAGAATACTTTAAATAATTACACTAGAATTCAAGCTAGTCGTCCCGCACTGCAAAGTGTCCCGGAAATGTCCCGGATTTCAACAATTAAAATGTCGTTTTCTTGACAAACATGTTGAATTGTTTCTGTTCTTCTGAAAATAAATCTTTAGACAAATGTAAATAGGTAAAACAAAGTTTAACCAGGCTTACAATTGTTTTAGAATTTTGAGGATTTTAATCTGACATTGTATAAAGTAAAGGCAGAGTTGTTGGGAGAAAGATGAAGGTAAAATTTGGTTTTCATAAGCCCTTCACACTGAAGTGGACTAATTGAGAGCTGACTGAACATTTTTGAATCTCTGCAAGTGAATTTAAAAGTGTCTCACCAGAACCTTTGTTCATTTTTTTTTCAAAAATTTCAAATGAATTTCCAGTAACAATCCACAGGGCTTTTTTATAGAAATATCTGTATGAACCCGTCAGAAAAAATCTTAAGAGAAACATGCCTACATGGCTACTTGATTCGTGAAAGATTACATACAGGATTCCCCTTGTCAGATTTTCGGAAATGATCGAAAGATTTCCATAGAAGTATATGGTGGATCACTCTGCAAACTCCACCGGTGGTAGATTTTTTTAGCTACAAATGGAAAGAATTCCAGGAAACAAATATCTTTTTTAGAAACGTTTATTCTTATAAAGTTTGATAAAGATACACTTCATATTTGTGATGAAAATATTGGAGAATTGATTCAGAATACTTTCCAAGAAATGTTTTGGAAAATGTTCTCCAGTAATCCACCAGTACTTTACAATTGAATGCAACTAAAAAATTCCCATAGTTTTGTCAAAAACTCATTCCTGAATTTTCTCCAGCTATCTCTTCAATGGTTTGGCAGAAATTTTCCATGAAAAAAATTCAGACATTTAGAAAAAAAATGCTTGTTTTCCAAATTCCATAATTTCCTTGTTGAGATCTAATACTAATACAGAAATAAATTCCCTAACAGTCCCTGGCTTTCCAGGTAATCGACATCCTGGTTTAGTAAAACTGTGTCCCCCATCAGAGCAAAATATATCTGGTAACTTTACACTAGAACCTCAAGAGAATGCGGAAATCACTCAAAAGGGGTTTTTCCCTCTTTCAAAATTTTTAGTTAAAAAATAAATAATAATAATAATAACCTCAAGAGAATCTTCCCATAATTTTGTCAGGGTAAGAGGGATTATTCCAGAACCTTGAAAGGGATTTTTCCGAACAACTTCTCCAGAATACAGAAAACAGAATTCTACTGGGACTCTCATAGAATGCTGAGAAGGATTTCTTCCGAACCCTAAGAGGAATCACAAAATCTATGCTAGGGATTCTCCAAAATCCAAATTTTCTCTAGAGAATTCTGCCTACAATCTCGTGAGCGATTCTTTAATAATTAATAATGCTAAATGAAAGTGCCCTAGAATCTTGAAAAATATAGCCCCAGTATCCCAAGGATTTCTCCAGAATCATGGTCTCAGAATCCTGACGGGAATTTCCCCAAAAAGCTGAATTTTCAGAGAATCTTGGGAAGGATCTTACGCAAAATTTTTTTACGCAAAAGAATTCTAAAAGCCACAATTCTGAGAATGAGTATGATTCTCCAAGAAGTCTGAGAGGAGTTTTTGAGAATGCTGAGAAAGATTTTCTCAGAATTCTGAGTGGGATCCTAAGTGAGGGATTTCCAGAATCCTTAGAAGAATCAACCCAGATCATCCAGAAATTTCTTAGAATCCTGAAAGGGATTTCACGCTAGGTAGGGAACCCTGGTAGGGAATACTCCTGAATACTGAAATGAATTTTCTTAGAATCCTGAGATTCCTTAGTATTCTGGTAGATATTCCTTTATAATATTGCTGAGTAAAATTCCTCCAGGATTTTAAAAGGGCCTCTTTGCCCAAGAAACCTGAAATATACAGGTATACCTTGTTTTAGTGGAGCCTAGATTATATAGATCCTCGATTTTATGAACTTCGATTTTATGTACATTTAACCTCGATTTTAGGTTATTTATTTCAATGATCAAATTCTACAGTGCATAAAATAAAATATGAAATTTAATATTTTTAAATCGAAAGAAAAATCGAATGTAAAAAATCGATTCGGTCGATTTCGTGTGGCTTCAATATCAATTCAAAAAATCGATTAATCGGAACAAAAACATCGATGTAGCGAACATCGATTCAAAGTTTCCTAACGCTAGTGTAGACCTGAAGTTCTGAACTCCAAGGCAGCTTGGCTGCCCTAGAATATTCCTGGTGTCTCTAAATGACATTTAAGATTTGAAGAGCTTCACGGGTCCCAGCAGATTATGCAATGCTTTTATTTATGGCGAAAACACAGTTATTCTTGTAGATTTGAAGGACTTCATTATAGGACAGTTTGAACGACCCTGGAAGTTCCAAAGGTTTATAATAATATCAAATAGACTTCAGATTGGTCCAGTAACAGCGGTTGATTATGCAAAGTTACTCAGTATAACATATGTGCCTACTGTCACGATTGTAGACCTAAAGTTCTGAACTCCAAGGCTTGGCTGACCTGGAATATCCCTACAGTGTCTAAAAATGACATAATAGATGTCAAGAGCTTCACCGAGCCCAGTAGATTATGCTATGCTATCATTTATGGCGAAAACACATAAAACTCTTCTTGTAGATTTGAAGGACTCTACTGCAAGGACGGTTTGGAACACCTAGAACATCCCAGAAAATAACACACCTTTTGATATTCTTGACGAAGGTTAAATGAATACATTTGAACGTAACCCATATCTTAATTCAGTTTTTAGAACAACACTGGTATGTCAATTAGTTCATTTCTTCAAACTTCAGGATGTTCAGGATGTTCTAGGTTGTCAGTTATGTCTCAAATATAAATATTCCCATTTTTCCTCAATAGAGGGCTCAATTGTTGCTGGAAGATAGTACTCTATTTTATTGAGTGTGTGGATTTATACAGCCGTTTCAATGTTGGGGTCAAATATGATCCCTCCGGCACCAAAGGGTTAAGGAGGATTCCGTAGGCATTTCAGGAAGTTTCAGAGCATTTTCGGCGGGACTCGGGGGCGTTATGCAGGCGTATTTTGGAGGGTTTTGGAGGGTCTCAGATGCGTTACATGGGATCCGAGGGAGTTTAAGGGGGATTTTGGGGGTATTTTAGGAAGTTTCAGAGCATTTTAAGCGGGATTCAGTGGCGTTACGGAAGCGTTACGAAGGAGTTTTCGGAGGCTTCGAAGCATCTCAGGTGCGTTACATGGGGTTCGATGGGTTTTAGGGGGATTTCGCAGACATTTCAGGAAGTTTCAGATCATCTACGGCGAAATTCAGAAGTGTTACGTAGGCGTTTTTGGGGGTTTCGGAGAGTCTCAGGTGCGTAACATGGGGTCCGAGAGAGTTTCAGGGGAATCTTGGAGGCTTTTCAGGAAGTTTCAGAGGATTTTCAGAAACTCCATCACAATATCTTTTAAAACACTCTTTTTAAAAGCTCCTCCCCTTTGATTTAAAAGTGTTCCTAAAGCTCCCTGATACGACCCTGAAATACCTCGAAACGCCCCTGAAATCTCAGTAATCTCATTGAAAGTTGTCATCAGGGATGCCAGATGAAATTTTGAAAAATCTGTATCACTTTTTTCAAAAATCTGTTTCCTATACAACATTGGGGTGAAAAATCTGTATCCCATACAAAAATAAAATATCCCCTATAGCTCAAAAATCTGTACAGGTCGGACTCGATTTTCTGGGTGACTCCGAAAAAAATTCTCCCCGGATAATCGAATTTCCGGATAATCAAGCCAAATTTTTTTTATTTTATTTTTATGATTTATCAATCACAAATAGTTCGATAAGCATAGAAGCAAGCTTGTGTGGTGTTACAATCCTTAAACTTAACGGCTGGCATGATTATGGAATTTTAGCCAAAAAATCTACATAATAAAATATTTCTCAAATAGGCTGAATCTGATTTATGAGTGTTGTATTTAAACATTTGCTACATCTTTGGACATATTGCCATCTAAAATTGTGCAAACAAAACGAAAAATTATTTGGTCCCCGGATAATCGAGCCATTTTTTCCGGATAATCGAGCCCCGGATAATCGGGCCCCTGGTAAATCGAACCCCCGGATAATCGAGTCTGACCTGTATTCCATATAAAGCGATATCTGTACGGATGCTGAACATTCTGTATAATACAGATTATTCTGTATACATAGCATCCTTGGTTATCATATTCATTTTGAAATGCCTCGGAAATCCCTTAGGATGCCTTTATTAGGCTCCATGAGCTCACCTAAAAACCCCTTGAAACGCCACTGAAATGCTATCAAACGCTCCTAAAACTTCTATTGAAATTACCCTGAATTTCCCGTTGAAACGCCTACAATTCTGACAGAATGTCTTTAAAAGCCTCCTCAAATACCCTGAAAAAAAAACCCTAAAAAGGCCCGTGGCGTAGTGGCAACACGTTTACGTCATAAATGTATGGTCATGGGTTTGATCCCAGCCCCGGCATTTGAAATGTTTCATCAGTTGCTCTTCCCCCGAGAGCGGCAGACACTTGACCCTCTTCTGAGCATATGCTCTAACGGACCCGGAAACTTGGATATCGGCTAACGGCAACTCATAATGGATCCCCAATCGGACTGGAGAAGGACCATGAGCCAGCCATACATAAACATACTCGTGCTCATCATTCTACCATGAACAGGGTAGAAAAGTGACGGCAACCAGTTCGATATAGTAGAATTAGAATAGAGCACATTTAGGCGCTGTACAAAGTGTAAGTGCAGCCGCCAATTGAAATTGCTCGCGCAGTGCGAACAATGAAACAAAAATGTGAACAAAAGAGCTGTAAATTAGGTAAAGTGATTGAAGAATAAATAAAAATAGTGCTGTCATAAAATTCAATAAACCGGAATATTCTGATCAGTACAAACACTTTATCAAGACTATGCCTTTCACCCTGCTCTCCCCCAATACCAAAACCCTAACTAGCCTAGCGAAGGAGATGCCACACCACACCACACCACGCCGTTGAAGCCCTCGAGCAGCTCCGAAGAAAATGCTTTCAAATTGGATTAATTAACAGTGCGATATCGACACGCGAAGGTGCCGCGAAGGAAAGGGCTTTCCCCGTGTTGAGATCGGGCTATAGCTTTTTTTCTTCTGCTGTAGTAAATTTTCTTTCCAACAAACGGTAGGTAAATACGGTAGCTTCCAGTGATGAAAGCAAAACGAAACGACTGCCATATGTAGAAGCATGCTGGCCGTTTAGGCGAAAACTCACGAAAAAAAATGCAGATTGAACAGAAATTGGTCGCTTTGTATAGGTTTTATTTTTCTTGTCGCGTTTCGAACAAACATGTTTAGGCTAATGATAGCCGATATTAATTTTGATGGCCAAACGTTATCGCCTGTAAAGTGGGTGAATTTGTTTCTTTTTTGTTGGACATTGTACCTCGTTTGTAGGTTGCTTGTTTTTGGGTAAATTTGATCGATGTGGAGTCCATAAAATATATGTATTTAGTGTTACTTTTTTTTTTATTTCTACGCTGTCACAAGGTGGTCAGCTTCCCAGGAAAGCCGTTTTCGTCCATGATTCTCCATAGATCTGTGCGGTCGATACTGTCGTACGCCGCTTTGAAGTCAATGAACAGGTGATGCGTTGGGACCTGGTATTCACGGCATTTCTGGAGGATTTGCCGTACGGTGAAGATCTGGTCCGTTGTCGACCGGCCGTCGATGAAGCCATCTTGATAACTTCCCTCGAACTCATTCGTTTTAGGGGTCAGACGACGGAAGATGATCTGGGATAGCACTTTGTAGGCAGCATTCAAAACAGTGATCGCTCTGAAGTTCTCACATTCCAAATGGTCGCCTTTTTTGTGAATGGGGCATATTAGCCCTTCTTTCCACTCCTCCGGTAGCTGTTCAGTTTCCCAGATCCTGACTACTAACCGGTGCAGACAGGTGGCCAACTTTTCTGGGCCCATCTTGATGAGTTCAGCTGCGATACCATCCTTATCAGCTGCTTTGTTAGTTTTGAGCTGATGAATGGCATCCTTAACTTCCCTCAGCGTGGGAATTGGTTCATTCGTGACCTCCGCTGCACTGGTGTCGTCGTTTCCTCCGTTGCCGTGGTCTCCCGTGCCTACGTTCTCCACGCCATTTAGGTGCTGATCGAAGTGCTGCTTCCACCTTTCGATCACGTCCGTCCGCCAAGAGGCCTCGTCCTAATTCCTCCTGCATTGAGCTTCTGGTAGAACATCGGTGTTTCTTGGGAACGGCACAGGAGTTCCATTTCTACGCACTCCGCTTCTTCCAGGCGGCGCTTTTTCTCCAGAAAGAGGCGTGTCTGCTGTTTCCGCTTCTGTTTGTAACGTTCCACGTTCTGTCGGGACACTTGCTGCAGCATAGCCGCCCACGCTGCGTTCTTCTTGTCCAAAACCACTCTTCGTCGAACCATTCGTTTCGTCGATTCCGTGCCACGTACCCGATGGTGCTATCGGCTGTGTCGTTGATGGCTGAGGACTCCGGCAGTCCTCTAGAGGAGCCTCAGCGAGCTCGCCCTCGTCTGGCAACGCGGCTTCGAGATTCTGTGCGTATGCTGACGCAACATCCAGTTGTTTCAGTTGCTCTAGGTTGTTTCGTGGCTGTCGCCGGTACTGTACATTGTTGATGACGGAGGGTTTTGGGCGCAGTTTGACCATCACCAGTTAGTGGTCGGAGTCGATGTTAGCGCCACGATAGGTCCTGACGTCGATAATGTCGGAGAAATGCCGTCCGTCAATCAGAACGTGGACGATTTGAGATTCCGTCTGCTGTAGTGATCTCCAGGTGTAACGATAAGGTGCTACGTATGGCCATATTTTTGGAGGCGGCGAAATCAATGAGTCGAAGGTTGTTTTCGTTCGTCTGCTGGTGAGCGATGAACATACCAATCGTCGGTCTGAATGGCCTACCTCAGCTTTTAGATCTCCTATGACGATCTTGACGTCGTTGCTTGGGCAGCGGTCGTACTCGCGTTCGAGCTGCGCCGTGAAATTCGTCCTTGTCATCATCAGTGCTTCCTGAGTGTGGGCTGTGCACGTTTATAATGCTGAAGTTGACGAATCGGCCCTTGATCCTCAACCTTCACATTCTTTCGTCCATCGGCCACCAACCGATCACGCGCCTCCGCATATCACCCCTCACGATGAAAGCTGTACCCAGCTCGCGTGTGTTGCCGCAGCTCTGGTAGATGGTATGATTACCTAAACGTTCGCACCATGGATCCTGTCCAACACACCTCCTGCAGCGCTACGATGCCGAACCCGCGGTCCTTCAGTAGATCGGCGAGTATGCGGGTGCTCCAAATGAAGTTGAGAGATCGACAGTTCCACGTATCGAGTTTCCAATCGCAAGTTCTTTTTGTTCGCTGGGGTCGTTGCCGTTGGTCTCGGTTCGTATTATTCTGTTGCTGATTTTCCGTTACAATGGTTTTTACGGCTGGCTCGTAGGGCCTGACACCAACCCCCTACTTTCCGGAGGACCATAGTGCACAGTTGAGCTTAGAGTCCTTCCCTGGCACTCGGACGCAGATCAGCCGCCCCTAACATGGGGATCAGACGCTGTTGTGAACCACTCCTCCTGGAGAACAGACGATCAGGTATGCAGAAGCAACCCACCCCCCCCCCCCCCCCTCCCTGTCAGCCTTCGACAAAAGTTCCCACCGGGGTTGGTTACCCGATCTTCCCTAAGGTTGCTCATAGTTTCCGGCCGGTACCGCGTGGAGGTAGGGATAGGAGTTGCTGGGCAGGGGCAAGTGGAACACAATCCCAAGTAACAAAATTAATTTTATAATGCTTTTGAAGTATTCTTCAACACCTGTTCTTTAAAACCATGCATAAACCAAATTTCTCTGCAAAACGACATCAACTCAACCATAAACCCGCCATAAGACCAAAGAGGCCCATCCTAAGATGCTCTTGGAGAGTTGTTTTTAAATTTCTCTTAAAACTTGTTGTGCTTCCCAAGTTATCCTCAAGACGAATTGCTCTCTCTTTGTAGAATTCTTCAAGTGCACGATAAAACGATAATAAATTTGTCAATGTTGTTGCTGATGCAGCTTTTATGTCGACAGAAAAGTATGGTGAATTAAATTGAAATTAAAAACACAATGAAAATGACACATTATTGTAATCGGGATTAATTTATTACACAAAATGAAAATATTTCCGTGGTGTAACAAGAATGCCAAATGCCAAGCAAAATTCATCGTATATATGTTGCAAGATATTTCTAAAAATTGCAACGCGCTTCCATTATTACGCACTAATAAAATATTTAAAAATATTATTCCTGATTATGCGAACATTGCTCATGAGTTTTCTCAACATGGCTTCCATTGAAATTTAGGCCGGTGGTCGGTCCATCATCGATGGTTTTAATCAACATCACCATAAGATCGTCTTAAATTTCTTTCAACTCATGCCAGAGCTAAAAGCATAACTCAAGAATACTAGGATTTATAACGTTCTCAATGCAGCCTGGTTGGCCTCCATCAAGAACGTCTTAAATTTATTTCATCTTATGCAAGGGTAAGAAGTATTACTCAAGAGTACTCAGGTTTATAACGTTCTTGATGCAGGTTTATGCAAACTCCGCCGAGAGCGTCATAAATCATGTACGCCAAATTGTAAACAAACAATAAATTATCGCACCGCGGTGGATTTTGTGCATCTCGTCCTGTGAATTTAATTATCAACCCGGTACCGTTGCCAACCAGGCAGACCTTTTTCGATAATCGGCCTTGATGCGGTGCAGTGCCTCATTCCTCCGGTCAGCACTTCCAACAGGTAAGTAGTTGTTGATTTTGAAGATCGATAATTGGGACCCCGATTGCACGGAAATCGACGTCCAACCCACCTCATTTCGGATGCTGCAACCGGAGGAACTTGGCACTGCACCGCGTCGCGGTTGGCTTTCCGGCTAGGTGTTCTTGATTGACAGCAATAATGGAACGATGAGAATCAAAATCTGATTCTTGAGTTTTTTCTTGTATTTTTCATGTACCAAACTGTTCTCATACGAGAACAGTTGCTCTTGATCAAGACCGGATGATTGAAGATAACTACAAGAACCTTATAAAACTGAAAATAAGTTCAACAGTTCTTGTTGTGTTTATGGTTTTATGAACTGAACCTCAAGTATTCTTGAAGGTGTTTTTAAAACCACATATTGACGAAGAATAGTTGCGCTCAGCTGAAACTCCGATAAGATCAACTAGAATATGCAATGATCCGATAAAACTATCATAAAAACAAATAAAATCAAATAGAATTAAGATTGTTACTTGGGAATGGGATCTGAATTGCGCAACATACCGAGCCTTTACCGTGCCGGCTGGTACCAATAAGAGGTAGGAATAGGAGTTGTTAGGACGTATTTTTGTTGCCAAGTGTATGTCTTAAATGTCGTCAGATTCAGGTACCTACAATAAACCTCTTTTTATGCATGTTAATTTTATTCACTTTTTACTCAGAGTTAATATTGTGCATGAGAATATTTAATAACGATAGGAACTATTACAACGGTGACCAGAGGGTGTTTATAGGGGAGAGCAACCCCAGTCAACCCGTGATCGTATAAGGTGTTGCATAAGATGTTAATATGCGTATGCGTAATATTACATACATGCACCTAAATGGAGGCATGCACGCATATGGCCTCCACTTTATCATTTTATGCAACATCTTATACGGTTATTGGTTATCTGGGAAGGAAGGTTACAAGGATGTTTCGGGGGTCCCCAAGGGGGTCTCAGAAGGTTACAGCGGGGTACCGGGAGATCTCAAGGGGGTTTTCGGGAGTCTAAGCGGGTTTTCGAAAGCATTGCAGAGAGTTTCAGAGGATTTTTGACGAGTTTTGAACTTAGGTGATACAGGAACGTTTTCGGAGGTTTCCGAAAGTCTCACGTGCGTTACATGGGGTCCCAGTGGGTCTTAAGAGGGTTTGGGAGGCGTTTCAGGAAGTCTCAGAGCATTTTAGGCCGGTTTCAGAGGCGTTGCGGAGGCGTTTTTGGGGGTTTTGGAGAACATCAGGTGCGTTACATAGGGTCCGAGGGGGTTTTTTAGGGTGATTTCGGAGACATATCAGGAAGTTTCAGAGCATTTTAGGCTGGAATCAGAGGCGTTACGAAGGCGTTACGAAGGCGTTTTCGGGAGTATCGGAGGGTTTCAGATGCGTTACATGGGGTCCGAGGGGGTTTAAGGGAGATTGTCAGAGCATTTTCGGCGAGATTGAGAGGCGTTAAGGAGGAGTTTTCAGAGGTTTCGGCGCAACTTAGGTAAGTTACATGGGATTCCAGGGAAATTAACCCTAAAAGGGATACCTTCATGGCCTCAGTTTCGTCACCTCGCTGAGTGTGTTCCATCAAAGACGAGCTCTGAAAGGCGCCTGGGGTCCAATGGACCCCAGGTATCCCTTTTGGGGTTAACGGGGATTTTGGAAGCATTTCAAGAAGTTTTAGAGCATTTTAAACGGGATTCAAATGCGTTACGGAAACGTCATCAACAATGCACGGAGAAGTTTTCGGGGGTTTCGGAGCCTCTCAGGTGCATTACATGGAGTCCGAGGCGGTTTCAGGGGTATCTTGGAGGCATTTCAGGAAGTTTCAGAGGATTTTGAGAGATTCCATCACGATATATTTTGAAACGCCTCTGATATACCCTTTGTTTTAAAGGTGTTCATTAAACTCCCTGATACGACCCTGGCCTAAAATGTCTTGAAACGTACCAGAAACCTCCGTTATCACATTGAAACACTCTTGAAATCATCATATTCATTTTGAAATGCCTCTGAGACTACTTTGGACCCCTTCCAGAAACCCCCGGAAATGCACCAGAAAACCCCTTGAAGCCCCCCTGAAATGCTATCAATCGCCCCTAAAACCTCCAGGAACGTCCTTTAAATGTTCCCGAAACAACCTGAAAATCGCTTAAATGACTCTGAAATACCTTGCAACGCGCTTTAAAGGCTCCTGAGATCCCATGAATTGCCCTTAAAGCCCCTTGAAACATCCCTGGAACACCCCTTAATACTATTGAAATGCCCATGATTTCTCCTAATCTGATTGAAACGCCAATAAATCCTGAAAGAACGTCCTTCCAAGGCTCCTCAAATCCCCTAAAAAACACTGTAAACGCCCCTGAAGCCCCTTCGAACCCCATTTTTGAGCTCTCTGGGAACTTTTTGGAAACCTCCTTAGTAAGGTGGCCCACACTAATATGAAAAAAAAAAATGCGAAAAATGCCAAGTCTTACCTCCTAAATCAGTTGTGTTGGACTCCCAGAAGCTACGTTCAAAATTTGAGAAAAATCGGTTGAGCCTAAGGGGGCGCTCAAAACGCTTGAAGTTTGTATGGGAAAACTTGGCTAAATGTATGCAGAAAGTTTTCGGATTTAGCCGCTAAGTGGCGCTGTAAGCGTTCAATAAATAAACCCTCCGGTATTATTGTAGGTGACTATATGCCAAACAACTTTGTCGAAGACCGCGAAGTGATCCGACGTCTGTAAAAAAAGTTATACCCTAGGTAAAGTTAATCCTCATTAAAGCCTAAACTTTTTTGATGCATAAATTTCCCCTTTTGTATGTCTTTTTTAATTTATGCAGTCCCAGCCATGTGCATAAGTAGTGTAGTATTTTATAAGCTTGATTAAAGTTATTTTTTTTATAAAAACTCTGTATTGAACTTTCAGTCGTATGTTCCTGATTATCATGATTATTCTACGAGAAACGAATGTTGGCACATTCTGGAAGTGAAATGGCAGATTCGTTGGTGATGCTAATTTCATAGGAAAAACTTCGAACAAGATGCCATTTCACAAAACAGGAAATGCACGCGTTTCAGCTAGCTCAAATTTTCCGTAAAGCATTAAAACAGTGTCGGACGTTGTCCAAAGTGAACTTCCTCACAAAACCACAAACGGCATCCATCAAGGTCCGTGTCATTACCTTAGTGCAAAGTTGTATGTCCTGCCAGTGCTCGCAGGCAGGCAGGCAGTTGAACGAAATATTTCTTCGAGTAATGACCGCGCGGTGCAGCTCAGCACATTCATGGACTTGCCGAAAGCATTTTCATTTTCCCTTGAATTTTTCTCCCCGCCTTCAATTCAGACAATAATACACACGGACAACATTTGAAATGCGCTGATGGTTAGGCCACTTAGCAGAGTCCAAGCTCATTCATGTGGCGGTAGTGTGGTGCCCCGACGACGCGTGCCAAATGGGTAGGTGGGCAAACCGTAAAACAGTAAAATGTATGAAAACAGTTGGTTGGTGCTCGACAGTGGCCAGCAGTCCGATTAATGTTGATACATCCCTAACGATTGATTCGCAACGGAACAGTGAATAATTTAAACAAACATCGCAGGTTACATTTCCAGTTTAATGTGGATTGATATGGCTAGGACTACACACACAGTGCATATAATGAATAGCTTTGGGGTTGATACCATCAAATTGAAACGAAATAACCATCGGGTGATTGATGTGAATAGTTGTGGCTACATACTTACCTTTCGTCCTGTGCACCCATGCTGGTGCAGAAAGCCGAAGTGTAAGATCTACATTTTGAAAGATTACTCGCTATTATCATATACTGTACTGAAAATGTAATTTCGACGAAATATGTGTATCCAATCACCCACAGCCCATTTCAGCAGCAGAACCTAAACATATGGTATATGAAAAATTTGTGCGGCTGGAACAGTTCTACAAGAAATTCGTGGAAAAACAGACTTTTCTTATAACATATAAGGCAAATGTCATCAACTATCTTCGAGAAATGCAAATTTATATTCATCATGAATATCAATTGGCTTTCTTCGAAGATAGTCGATGACATTTGACCATTAATATTGAAGTAAGAGTTGGGTATGGCCGCACTAGTTTTTCATTCCACATTTTCAGGTTAACTTCTGAAATAAGCTGTCTAGATAGGAGAATTTACATATATTCAAACATTTTGTTCTCTTCATCACGGGGAGTTTTTTTTTAAACCTGTTGAACTCAGATTTGGCTTTAAATCCTTCCCAACCAAGCTGAAATGTATGACCAAGTTGCAGCCAACAAAATCCCCCATGACGAAGAGAACAAACCTGCTGATAATGCCCAATGTCACCCTATGTCGAAGTGACATTTTCAGCACTCTTCATATATTTCTTTATTAGGACTGCGTCGTCTTGAGCCTGATGGCCTGCTTCTGTTGTGATGTCCTGTTGGGTTCCAGCGTTCTAGTCTAATGCTTGCTTGCAGATTTCTTTTCCCACTCTGTGCATATACATATATAGCGAAGGCATCTGCTAACTGCTACTTTATTAACTGCTCTTTACTGATACACACCAGGGCACGGTAAAGGCTGGGTATTAGCCTGGTACACGGTTTATATGGGAAAATATAAAAAATGGAAAAACTTCAACTCCTATACTTTTTGAGTTCCATTTTGGTCCCATATCAACTGTGCAAAATTTCAGATCGATCGAAGAAACTATATTTTAGCACCCGCCATTCTTAGTTTTTCATACGATTTACTATGGGGATAATTTACTTCTTCGAAGAAAAATCGCTTGAGGTCACCCATTGATCCCTAAAAATAAGTCGTTGAATGATTTATGTAGATAAATTCACGAGGAATCAGACCTCCGAAGACCGTAAAGCGATGCGACATTCGTGGAAAAAGTTGTTGAGCCTTACCTGATCGATAAAATGACGAGATTTTATTATTTATTGTTATTCCTTACATGTTAAACAGCGTTGGCATGCCATTCGGTTTTCAGTCAATAACTTTCTCCACATGCGTTAGATCGCTTTGAGGTCTTTAGAGGGTTTGATCCTCGTGAAATTTCCAACAGAAATCATTCATCGATATATTTTTAGGGGTTAAGGGGCAACCTGTGGCGATTTTTCTTTGAAAAAGTGATTTTCCCCATAGTAAATCGTATGAAAAATTAAAACGACTGGCGCTAAAATATAGTTTTTCCAATCGAGCTGAAATTTTGCACAGTTGATATGGGGCCAAAATGGAACTCAAAAAGTGTACAGGAGTAAAATGTATTTTTGTGTCCCACGCTACTGGGTATGCTGCGCAATTCAGATCCTATTGTGATCCACCACCCCCCTCCTATCCCTACCTCCTCGCGGTACCGGCCGGAAACTATGAGCAACCTTAGGGAAGATCGGGTAACCAACCCCGGTGGGAACTTTGGTCGTAGGCTGACAGGGAAGGGAGGGTTTGCTTCGGCAAACCTGAGCGTCTGTTCTCCAGGAGGAGCGGCTCACAACAGCGTCTGATCCCCATGTAAGGGGCGGCTGATCTACGTCCGAGTGCCAGGGAAGGACTCTAAGCTCAACTATGCACTATGGTCCTCCGGAAAGTAGGGGGTTGGTGTCAGGCCCTACGAGCCAGCCGTAAAAAAACCAATGTAACGAAAAATCAGCAACAGAATAATACGAACCGAGAACAACGGCAAGGACCCCAGCGAACAAAAAGGACTTGCGATTGGAAACTCGGTACGTGGAACTGCCGATCTCTCAACTTCATTGGGAGCACCCGCATACTCGCCGATATACTGAAGGACCGCGGGTTCGGAATCGTTGATCATTGATTTCGCCGTCTCCAAGAACATGGCCATTCGTAGTACCTTCTTCCAGCACAGCATTCCGTATCGTTACACCTGGAGATCACCACAACAAACGGAATCGCAAATCGACCACGTTCTGATTGATGGACGGCACTTCTCCGGCATTATCGACGTCAGGACCTATCGTGGCGCTAATATCGACTCTGACCACTACCTGGTGATGGTTAAACTGCGCCCAAAACTCTCCGTTATTAACAATGTACAGTACCGGCGGCCGCCCCGGTACAATCTAGAGCGTCTGAAGCAACCGGATGTCACTACCGCATACGCGCAGAATCTCGAGGCCGCGTTGCCGGACGAGGGTGCGCTCGATGTGGCCCCTCTATAGGACTGCTGGAGTACAGTCAAAGCAGCCATCAACAACGCAGCCGAGAGCACTATCGGGTACGTAGAACGGAGTCGACGAAACGATTGGTGCGATGAGGACTGCAGAGCGGTTCTGGTGGAGAAGGATGCAGCATGGAACCCGACAGAATGTGGAGCGATACAGACAGAAACGGAAGCAGCAGACCCGTCTCTTCCGTGAGAAAAAGCGCCTCCTGGAAGAGCGGTGTGCGAGGAAATGGAACTGATGTGTCGTTCACAAGAAACACGTAAGTTCTACCAGAAGCTCAACGCATCCCGCAAAGGCTACGTGCCGCAAGCCGAAATCTGCAGGGATAAGGACGGGAGCCTCCTGACGGACAAACGTGAGGTGATCGAAAGGTGGAAGCAGCACTTTGACGAACACCTGAATGGTGATGAGAATGTAGGCATGGAGGACCAAGGCAGCAGAGGAAATGACTATGTTGGTGCAGCAGAGGACGGGAACGAACCAACTCCCACGCTGAGGGAAGTTAAGGATGCCATCCATCAGCTCAAACCCAACAAAGTGGCTGGTAAGGACGGTATCTCAGCAGAACTCATCAAGATGGGCCCGGAAAAGTTGGCCACCTGTCTGCATCAGTTAGTAGTCAGGATCTGGGAAACCGAATAGCTACCGGAGGAGTGGAAGGAAGGGATAATCTGTCCCGTCCACAAAAAAAGGCGACAAGTTAATGTGTGAGAACTTTCGAGCAATCACCATTTTGAATGCCGCCTACAAAATGCTATCCCAGATCATCTTCCGTCGTCTTTTACCTAAAGTAAATGAGTTCGTGGGAAGTTACCAAGCCGGTTTCATCGACGGCCGGTCGACAACGGACCAGATCTTTACCGTACGGCAAATCCTCCAGAAATGCCGTGAATTCCAGGTCCCAACGCACCACCTGTTCATCGACTTCAAAGCGGCATACGACAGTATCGACCGCACAGAGCTATGGAAAATTATGGACGAAAACAGCTTTCCCGGGAAGCTTACCAGACTGATAAGAGCAACGATGGACGGTGTGCAGAACAACGTAAGGATTTCGGGTGAACTATCCAGTTCATTCGAATCTCGACAGGGACAACGACAAAGTGATGGACTCTCCTGCCTACTATTCAACATCGCCCTGGAAGGTGTTATGCGACGAGCCGGGCTCAACAGCCGAGGTACGATCTTCACGAAATCCATCTAATTTGCCTGTTTTGCGGATGAGATGGATATTATTGCTAGAACATTTGGAACGGTGGCAGAACAGTACACCCGCCTGAAACGCGAAGCAGCAAAGGTCGGACTGGTGGTGAATGCGGCTAAGACAAAGTACATGCTGGTAGGTGGGACTGAGCGAGACAGGACAAGCCTTGGCAGCAATGGTACGATAGACGTCAATACTTTCGAGGTGATAGAAGAATTGATTGAGCATGAATAAACGTCACGTTTTCTTAGTACCCCAAACTTTTGATCGTGATATACATAAATGATGAAAGATATATCTTGACCAAACATCTTTATCGAAAGTGAGAAAATGTTACTGATGAAGTAAGCAATTGTGAGTCTCAGATATATTTGAGATCAGCATGTTTAAAACACAATTGACTGTTTTATTATCATCCCGTATGGCTTTATGAATGTTGCCATTTGGATTTCCCGACCACCCAGACAGTAAGTTACATAAATGTGCTCGTAAACTTTCAGCCAAGAATTACCTAAAAGTCTCAGTACATTAACCACTGTCCCGCCTGTACAGTCTGACAGCACTCAAGTTGTATCAACATATTAGAAAGTGAAAACATCCCCCTCCTGCTCTTTGGATGCGCCAAAGCTCAATCGTAATCAAGGTTCTTTTCTCCATCCTACTGCAATGAACGCATATGAATAATAACTATGGCTAGTTAACTCTAAGTGAAACCGAAACTCATCAAGAGAAAAACACTTGTTTCGCACCAGCCAGCCCTTCTCGCCTGCTCGCGCCAACGCCAACGTCTTCGTCATGTCTCGTCGTCATCATCAGCATAGGTGGATTTAACACCTCCAGCCAGCAGCGCCTGAGCCCTTCGCATTGAGTCCTTCAGGCGTAACGCACATTCATCTCGGTGCAGAGCGCAGGCCCAGAAGAAAAACTTTTTCCTCCAGTCATGCGGCGCATTTCCAAGCCGAATGGTAAGGCACTTAGAGGGAGAGTGGGGTAAATGTCCCATTCCAAGAAAACATCCGCTTCAAGTATCACTCTCGTGTGGTTAGTTTTACCTCACCAGAGCGTTTGATTCTGAATCCCCCATCCAAACCGAACGAAGGGATTTCACGAGCGCACTGCCACCCATGCACAGCCAGTTGCATCACGCGACCACAATCCAATCGTATACCCAGCACATGCAATACCGACCATCACAGAAACAGACGTGGACTTCAAAGGAAAGTGAAACATCCGCTGCCTTGGAGCCGTTGACATACTTTCCTTGAATGGGGAGCATGGTTATTTACATGTCGACGATCGAAGAGTGGGTGGAGGAACTTCGGCGCGGGGATGAGGTCTGCGCCAGAAGGACCCGTTTCGTTCGTTCGTTCATTCGGCGAAAGATGTAGACCTTGAGTTGGATGCACGAGCAATAATCAGTGGCACCGGAGCGCATCGCTCGAACACGATGTTTTAGCTGATCGACGATGGTGTTCGGGGGAGGGATTTGTGGTTTTCAGATGCTGGTTTGTTTGCAGATCGGAATGGTACCTAATCTGCAATGGCAAGCAATTGGTCATGGAACTGGTAAGCTGCAGAAAGAGTAGTGTAGAAATTCATCGCCATGTGATTAGAAATCGGGAAATGTGAAACAGAAAGGATACGTATCCACACAGGGAACAATCAAAGAAATTAATTAAAGTATTGATCGGTTTTACGACTACTGATTCTACTCATGATAGTAATTGCTTGACTCACACCACACTACAAAAAAAAAAACTAATTCCTGAGAAGATTTAATAAACTATGTTGACTGTAGCCGAAATGTTGGTTGTTGGAGTAGAACAGCTTTTTCTACTACAAAGCTTAGAAATGCATACCCCGAAGGTGCCTGGGAATTCAAATCGAAATTGGTTCATCCCGTGATTTGCGGGCCCTTTTTATATGTTAAATATAACGCTGTAAACCTAAAACAAGATGTGTAGAATGACCATCATCTTTATGAAGGGTTAAACTTGCTCTTCTTATTATCAGGTATCAGAAGGCCGGCACCAGAGGCACGTTATCCTCCATTTGGGACATTTGTGCCATCGCCAAAATAATAGCCTAGTTCATCAACTACCTGAGGGAAAAGGAAGAAAATAAGGATAAGGATGGGAATAAGGACAGGTAGGGAAATAGGAAAAGTACCCTGGGAGAGGATACTTACGCATAAGCGTACCACAATGGGTTCAAACAGCGTCCTTAAAAGGGCACTGTTATAACGCATAAAGCGAAAGAGAGCCTATAGCTCTTTACCACAGCGGGTTAAGAACAACAGAATATCCTGAATATTCAGGTCTCTGAAGTCAGTTTCACCTAATAAGTGTTTACCGAATACTCGGAAACGCAGTTAGCGTTGGCGTTAGCGTTAGCGTTAGCGTTAGCGTAGTTACGGTATACTTCGTAGGTTGGATACTAACAACATTCATGTACCTTTTGCTAATCTTGCTCGGATTGCTTTTCGGAACAAAGCTGGGAGTTAACTTCGCTCCAATCTTATGCAAGAATACCAAAAGCACAAATGTCATTATTCCCGGCCACGCCCATCTTTACCGTAACTTGGGATAGGGGATCAACATTTCCTGATGTAGCACTTATTTAAGAGGCCTCCGACTCAATGAAACCCCCATAAGTACTACGGAGTGGGTGGTTGGGAGATGTATTATGTAGGTCAAGGATTCGCCTGAAACGCTGGCAATGGACCCACGGCATTGGTTGTTCAGTTGGTTAAAATTTAATATTTTGAAAGCCGGCAATCAAAAGAGATTTTTTTTCTATTTATTGTTTAAATAATTATGTTTCTGCTCAGTAAGAGGCCCAAGCAGAACCGATCCCCCCAGGGTCATTGGAACATTACAATAGATGTTTGAAACGCGTGAAAAAAAACTGGCGATTCGACAAAAAAAACCCAAATTAATCCACCTAGAGGTGATAGTGCCTTTCTCGTCGTATATGTTCTCACGATCTTTCCGTCGACGTAAGTCAAAGTGTTCCTGAATCCTGATATTTTTTAAGAAAAGCAAGCATTTTATCAAAGCCATCATTGAATTGACTTAAAACTTATTGATGGCACATACTCCGACGTTGTGTTCAGCGTAAAAGCAGAGCTGAATAATATCAGATTTCTCAGTTGACTGCTTGAGTACCTTCACTAACATTGGGAGCTGATCAATATCAAGACGATACTAACAAGCTAAGATATAACTTTTTACACATGCACAGATCACTTTGCGGTCTTCGATAAAGTTTTTTTGCACATTCTAGGTTATATTTTATTGACCGTTAAAAACAAGAACGTAGTGAGTATAGTGAGACGTCTGTTTGTATGTGGGTTTAATATGTCAAGATTTTGTTCTCTTACACATATTTATCGCTTGCATTGATTTTATTTACTTTCGTAGTTCCGGCGAAGCATCAAACGCTGGTTGTGCAACCCTACCACTCTACCAGTAGTCTCTACTGTGGTATGAGCCTATTTTCTAGTTAACCGTTCCTCAGGTTATTAAAAAAGCCGTGATGTGATGGTACATGGTACAGTTGGTTACTTTCCGGAACAGGTTCCGGAGCACCACCGGGTCTCCCAAATATAGTCTGAGGCAATATCATTGCTAACGTCAGTGTTGCATTTGAACTGAACGCGAGCTAAAAGTGAACTGAACGCGTTCAATTTTTTGAACATGAACGCAGTAAACATTGAACTTGCGTGTCAGAGCTTTTCACTGCTCAAGAACGCCCGTTCAGATCCCCATTCGGCTCAATGTTCTAGTGCACTATTCTATCGATATGTAAAGCTAATGAATCGGTTCAGTCGTCCAGAGTTCCGTAGAAATCAGACTTCATGGAACATGGCTCTTTACTGTACCACATAATACCATATTAGTAATACGTACATACATTGCATTGTGGGGTTGGGAAGGGAGCGGATCGAAAGGTCCGGGGTGACAACGCCTCGGTCCTTGGATGCTTGGATGCGTCATCATATCCTATATACCTTTTCTCCTAGGACTTTGTGGCGCATTTTATACACTCGTTGTTGCACGGAAAAATGTGCCATACGACCTAGGACATGTGGCATCGGGCATTAAGATTCTGCTTAGAAATACGGACTATCCGCAATCCACGGTGACCGGACTGGTTCCCCCTCACAATAGAGGGTCAGATTCTGAATCCAATAAGCCCAAGATTGCAAGGATTGGCGAAAAAATGGCAGAAATATGACCATTTCAGTTGCGCGGGTACCAGGGTACCATGTTAGCATGTTGGCATTATACTGGTGCAGTTCTTGCTCATTGTTCAAGGTGCGTTCAATTTCGAGCTCGCACGCGTTCCAAATTTTGAACTGAACAATGTTCAAATCGTTTTGATCGCAGCGTGCCGAATTTGAACATGAACGCAAATTGATCGCGTTCAAATGCAACACTGGCTAACGTACATCAGGTTACCTAAAAAAAACCACGATTTGATTTATCTTATGCATGGGTACAAATCACTTTAACATTTGACCACTTCCAGTGGGACACCCAGAACTAGTTTCGGGACACTACCGGTTGTTTAAAATATGGTCTGAGGCTATGTTCTTACGAATCGATCATCGTGTTATCAAAAAAGGGTCTCCAGTTGGCCTAGTGGTCAAGGCTATGAATCGCCAATCAGGAAACGGCGGGTTTGATTCCCGTTCCGGTCGGGAACATTTTCTCGACTTCCTGAGCATAGTGTATCATTGAACTTGCCTCACAATATACAAATTCATGCAATGGCGGGCAAAGAAAATCCTTCAATTATTAACTGTGGAAGTGCTCTAAAGAACACTAAGTAGAAGAGAGGCAGGCCAAGTTCCAATGCGAACGTCGAGCTATGAAGAAGAAGAAGAAGTTATCAAAAAAGCTGCTATTTGATGTACTGTCAAACCTTGCGTATTCATCACTCTTTAATAAGACACTTTTTAACTTGTACCCCGCTCATTCCAAATTTGTTGAATTAAAAAAATGATCAAATGTCTCAGTGTAATACACTGTAAATACGAATGATACGATACTGTGATGTTACTTACACCCGCAGCGGCTCCTCGTGCAGCTGCTACTTCCGAAAGTTCTAATTTGGTGCATTCCGACACGTGATCCGTTTGTTGATCAACCGCAGTGAACCTCGGAAGCCAACAATCGTAAAATGTACAAGCTATCAATTCGTACCACCACAATATCTGTAAGATTTGTGTTCAAAAACAAATCATACAATCTAAACAAAACTAAAATAGAGTTAGTTTATCGAATTGAAAGTTTACACAGGTAATTTGACAGCAATCATTGTCGAATCAGCGTGGTTTTATGGTACGACACGCATGGATTTAATTCAATTTACAACTTTCGGTTCACATTTTACCACTTACCGATTGTCCCTGATGTGGTCTTAGACGAGTTTCATGCAAATTATTAATCAGTTCTCCTAAAAAGTCGCAATTTGATGTAATGCATGTATGGGTTTGGTTCATTCGTGCATTTCGCCAGTTCCGGCGAGGCACTCGAATCTGGTTCCGGAACACTACTGACCTGAGACTATTTTCTTGCTGACCGTTCTTTGCGTTATCGAAGAAGCCGTTATTTAGTGTGCTGCGTGTATGCGTTTGGTTTTTTTTCTACATTTGACCACTTCCGTCGGGGCACCTGGAACCGGTTTCGGCACACTATTGGTTTTCCAAAGTATGGTCTATGATTTTTTTTGTTAACCATTCATCAGCTTACCTAAAAAGTCATTAAATGTGTCGAATTTATGGGTTTGGTTCTCCTTTACATTTGACCACTTCCGATGGGGCAACCGTAATCGGTTGCGGAACACTACCGGTTGTCCCCAATATGGCCGGAAACTTTTTTTTTGTTAAATCAAGATGCCTTAAAATCCGCGATTTGATGTGTCGCTTGCATTGGGTTTGGCCATTTCCGGCGGGACACCCGGAACCGGTTCTGGATCTCTACACATCATTTATAGCTCGTACTTTACAGAATAGACAGCAAGTAGACTCGATTTATACTGATTTTTCGGCAGCCTTCGATAAAATCAATCATAGGATTGCTGTCGCTAAATTCGAACGCCTTGGTTTTTCGGGACCATTCTTGAACTGGCTTCAATCCTACTTGAGTGACCGTGAAATGGCCATCAAAATAGGAGATACTATTTCACACTTCTTTCCAGTTACATCCGGCGTACCTCAAGGTAGTCACTTAGGTCCCTTAATATTTTTAGTGTACTTGAATGATGTGAATCTGCAACTCAAATCACTCAAGCTCTCATTCACGGATGATTTCAAACTGTACTGGATTGTCAATAGCAACCATGATGCTTCATTCTTGCAATCCCAGCTTGATGTGTTCGTAAAATGGTGTGATACGAATCGTATGGATCTCCACACCTCTAAATGCTCCGTGATATCCTTTTCCCGCAAACGCTCAGCGTTTCTCTTCGATTACAGGATCGGATCTACTATTCTCAAGCGAGACATCGTAGTCAAAGACTTAGGTGTATTATTAGATTCCAAGTTCACTTTTAAGGATCAGGTCGCATACGTTACCTCTAAAGCTTCCAAGATGTTAGGCTTCATCTTCCGCGTAGCTGAAAGTTTTAAAAATGTACAGTGTCTAAAATCTCTCTATTGCTCATTAGTTAGGTCAGTTATAAAATATTCTGCTGTTGTTTGGGCACCGTACTACCAAAATAGTATTTGTCGTCTCGAGGCGATTCAACGTAAATTTGTGCGCTTCGCCTTACGTCATCTCCCGTGGAGGGACTCTCAGAACTTACCAAACTACGAAGATCGTTGTAGACTTATTGGGTTAGAACTCCTCCATGTACGGCGCGAAGTTTCAAAATCACTGTTTGTTTCGGATCTTCTACAATCAAGAATTGATTGCCCTCCGTTGCTTTCGCAGTTGCCTTTGAGTATTCCATATCGTCGACTTCGGAATAATTCTTTTCTTTTTCTTCGAGGTGCTCGTACAAATTATGGGCATAACGAACCGTTCCTGGCAATGTGTCGCACCTTTAATCGCTGCTTTTCCGAGTTCGATTTTCATCTCTCTCGGGGTACTCTCCGAAAAAAATATAACCAGGTACTTGCCTCTCCTCCACCTTAAAATCAGCCTCTAGTTTCATTAGTTAGGATAGTTTAAGTAATTATAAGCTTTCTGTAATGTTAGATTTAAGCAACAATTGTATCATTGGGAATCCATTTATTATTCTGTTGGTACAAAAAGACGAGGAGGTTTTGCGCCCATTTGAGAAAGGACTACATGTTGTTCTACTCAAACGGGCTTTTCCCTGCTCCAAATAAAGATAAAGATAAAGATAAAGATGGATCACAACCGATTCAGATATGTTCTGAAAATATTTTCCTGCTTACTGTTCATCAGGATATCAAAAAAGCCACGATTTGATATGTCCCTTGCTGAGTGTAGAATTAGCATTTAAGTTAAAATACACAAGAATAAAAACTAAAAAAAAAAATTGTCTCTTGCATGGGTTTAATTAACTTTTATACTATGCCACCTCCGGCGGAACATCTGGAACCGGTTCCGATATGGTCTGAGAATGCTTTCCTGCTAACTGTTCATCAGGTTATCGAAAAAGCTGTGGTTTGATATGTCACATGCATGGTTTTATTTCAATTTTATATTTGACCACTTCCGACAGGACACCCGGAACCGGTTCCGGGACACAACCGGTTCAGATATGGTCTGAGAATATTATCCTGCTTACTGTTCATCAGGATATCAAAAAAGACACTATTTGATATGTCGCATGCATGGGTTTGGTTAACTTTAATACTTGGCCACTTCCGGCGGGACATTTGCAACCGGTTCCGGAACACTACCGGTTCCGATATGGTCTGAGAATGTTTTCCTTCTTACTGTTCACCACGTTATCGAAAAAGCCGCGGTTTGATATGTCGCATGCATGGGTTTAGTTCACTTTTATGTTTGGTCACTTCCGGCGGGACACCCGGAACCGGTTCAGATATGGTCTGAGACTATTTTTCTGCTTACCATTCATCAAGTTATCGAAAATGCCGTAGTTTGATGTGCCGCATGGATAGATTTGTAGCGTTTTCATATCTGGCCCCTTTCTGGGGTACCGGTCCGGAACACCTAAATGGCCATAACTCCGGAACGGCTGGACCGATCTGAACCATTTTCAATAGGAAACAATGGGACTAGATTCCGCGTCGAATGAACTGTCGGTCAATAAAATCGGTTGAGGTTTACTGCCAAAAAGTGATGTGAGTTTTTTTGTACACACACATACACACACACACACACATCCACACACATACACATACACACACAGACATCATCTCAATTCGTCGAGCTGAGTCGATTGGTATATAAGACTTGACCCCTCCGGAGGCTCTATCAAATTTTCGTTTTTGGAGTGAACATATAGCCTTTCGGTACACCTTGGTGTACGAGAAAGGCAAAACCTCAATTTACATAAAAAAAACGCGCAAACAACGAAAAAAAACCCAGATTTATCCACCTAGTGGTGATAGCGCCTTTCTCGTCGAATATGTACTCTAAGATATTTCCGTCGCCATAAGCCGAAGTGTTCCTGAATCCTGAAAATACTCTAGAACGGAACAAATATCATTTTCTTCTTTTGTCACAGTGTTCGTTCGTCAATGAGGGGGTGGAATTGATAAATAATAAATGTATTTGATGAAAAAAATACTCAAACAATTATGCAAAATCGCCTAATTCATCGGGTTTGGTAAGAAATTTTCTGGAGGACTGTTCACCTTAAAATTTAAAAATTTATTGGTTTATTCATTTGTGCCCTTCCTCAAAATGTTGAATTCCGACCCAAAATTTCCAAGGGGGGACTTAACCTTCCGTAACCTGCGTCAGCACCACGCTAATGCTGAGTACAAAAAGCGAGACTTTTTCAACGTGTTGTACAAAATACAACAGCGCGATCGCTCGAGGGTTAAGAAAAAAGCGAAATTTGTGTCAGCCTTGTTCAGAAAAGCAAGAACTTTATCAAAGCCATAATCAAATTTGGAAACTTATTGATGGTTCATATTCCTATGTTATGTATTATGTTTAAACGTATAAGCAGAGCTGAAAAATATTAAACCTCTCAGCTGACTGCTTGACCACCTTCACTAGCGCTGAATGCCGAACATTATCAAGAAATTTCAGCATTTTTTTTTCTGCACAGTTTAGCCTTTACTTTATTATCATTGGTTATACTGCCGGTCTACGCATGATTATCCCATGTTATACGGGATTCCCATATAACATGGGACAATTGGGCGTGGAACGGCAGTAAAAGATTCATATAAAATTTGACAAAAAAATGCAAGCAAGTAAAATTTCCCATAACGAAACCCATTCAAATTTCAACCGTGTTACAGAGCGCGATGGCACAACCAGTTGCATCAAAATTGTGCGCAGTAATTTAAGTCGCAAAAGGGGATTGATGCTATAAAATTAAAATTTTCCCATACAACATTGATCCATCCTACTGTATAATTACGCCTCAGGAAAATGGTGGGATTTGACAAGATCGCTTAAATTTTTATCAAGATTTTGTTCGTATGCGTGAACGTATGTATCGCTTGCATCGATTTTGTTTTGTTGTAATTTCAGCGGAGCATCTAATCCTGATTCTGCAACACTGCCGGTAAACTTAGGTGTGGTCAGAGCTTGGGTCAAAGACTATTTTCCTGCTGCCCGTTTATCTGGTTATCGAACATTTTTGATGATTTGAAATTTCGCATGCAGGGGTTTGGTTCACTTTTTAATCTGGCCACTTCCGGCGAGACATCAGGAAACGGTTGCGGAAAACAACCGGTTCAGATATGTTATTTAGAGGATTGATTGGTGATTATCGGTGATAAACAGCTTGTTAAGCGTTCGACCTACTTTTCTTCGGTCCATCCATTAAGTACGTCACGGTCCTAGGGGTGAGGGGGGGGGGGGTTGCTAAAGTGTGGCAAGCAAATGTATTAGGTATAGGAAAAACCCGTACGAAGGGGGGAGGGGGTGTTGAAAAATCCCAATTTTAGCGTGACGTACTTAATGGATGCTCCCCATTCAGCAGGATTCACCCCTTCAACTACGTCAGTTTACTATATTAGCGATTCAGATATGGTCTGAAACTATTTTCCTGCTTACCGTTCATTCGGTTATCGATGAAGCCGCTATTTGGTGTGTCGCATGTCTGGGTTCGGTTCACTTTTTCAATTGGCCACTTCCAGCGGGACACCTGGAACCGGTTCCGGAACACAACCGGTTCAGATATAGTCTGAAACTTTTTCCTGCTTACCGTTCATCTGGTTCTCAAAAACGTCGATCTTTGATGCGTGGCATGCATGGGTTTGGTACACTTTTATAGTTGGCCACTTCCGGCGGGAACCGCTTCTGAAACACTACCGGTTCAAATATAGTCTGAAACTACTTTCCTGCTTACTGTTCATCAGGTTCCCAAGCAACACACATGTTATAATAAAGCTACGACAGCGCAAGTTTTGGTTATATAGAAATTTATTTTACGTAATTCTAACATTGTGTTGAAATAACGTAAAATAAACTTCTATACAACCAAAACTTGCGCTGTCGTAACTTTTGTATAACATGTGTGTTGCTTGGGTTACCGCAAAAGCCGCAATTCGATGTGTTGCATGCATGGGTTTGTTTTTTTTTTAATTGGCTACTTCCAGCAGGACACCTGGAACCCGTTCCGAAACACAACCGGTTCAGATATGGTCTAAAACTATTTTACTGCTTACCGTTCATCTGGTTATCCATACAGCCGCTATTTGGTGTGTCGCATGCCTGGGTTTGGTTCACTTTTTCAATTGACCACTTCCGGTGGGACACCTGGAAACGGTTCCGGAGCACAACCGGTTCAGATATGGGCTGAAACTATTTTACTGCTTACTGTTCATTTGATTATCGAAAAAGCCGCTCTTTGATGTGTCGCATGCATGGGTTTGGTTCACTTTTTTAGTTGGCCACTTCCGGCGGGACACCTGGAACCGGTTCTGGAACACTACCGGTTCAAATATAGTCTGAAACTACTTTCCTGCTCACCATTCAACTAGTTATCGAAAATGCCGCAATTTGACGTGTCGCATGCATGGGTTATGTTCATTTTTATATTTGGCCACTTCCGGCGGGACACCAGGAACCGGTTTCGAAACACTACCGGTTCAGATATAGTCTGAGGCTATTTTCCTATTTCCCGTTCATCAGATAATTGAAAATGCAGTGGTGTGATGGGTTGCATGCATGGGTTTGTTGCATTTTCATATCTGGCCCCTTCCTGGGGTACCGGTCCGGAACACCTAAATGGCCATAATTCCGGAACGGCTGGACCGATCTGAACCATTTTCAATAGGAAACAATGGGGCAATATACCGCGTCGAATAAACCATCGGTCGTTGAAATCGGTTCATATTTACTATCTAAAAATGAGGTGACCTTTTTGTACACATACACACACACACACATACATACACACACACACACACACACACACACACATACATACACACAGACATCATCTCAACTCGTCGAGCTGAGTCGATTGGTATATAACACTTGACCCCTCCGGAGGCTCTATCAAATTTTCGTTTTAGGAGTGAACATATAGCCTTTCGGTACACCTTGGTGTACGAGAAAGGCAAAAACATCTAAATTTATTTTAAAAACCCAGATTGATCCACCTAGTGTGATAGTGCCTTTCTCGTCGAACATGTACTCATGATCTTTCCTTGGTTGGGATACGACTGGGATGACTTTGCTTCAGAATGTTGGCTTCAGCCTTTTGGGGGAATCAAAAACACTAGTTCATGTTTTTTCCGACGTTTCGATTTGTATGGGGCCTTTTCAAGGGTTCAATCGGTCAAGGTTTCCTAGTCAAGATGGCCTTGCCTAACTTAAAAATGTCATACGGAAGTTTTGGTATTTATTGAGTCCGTTCGGTTCGAAACCGTCGTGATGTGGACAATCTCCTACCTATCGGGCGGTTTAGAATTCGGTCCCTGTTTTTGAAATCTTCTACTATTGTTTGTTTAGCTAGTTTCTGTGCTAGGGCCATCATTCCGAAACATGATCTTTCCGTCGACGTAATGCGAACTGTTCCTGAATCCTGAATCCATTTGGGTCATAAAAATGTGACCAAGATTTTTTGATCTTGTACCGACTTTTCGAACCCTCTAAGCAGAATACCCTCTTCGAATGAGTGTAATCAGTTTTCATTCAGTTATTTAGTTCACATCAAATTCATGATACTGCAAGGACCACTGCAAGATACCTTAGACAATTTGTCTGCTTGGGCTGTAAAGCTGGGTATCGAATTCTCTCCGGAGAAAACTGAGTTAGTTGTCTTTTCTAGGAAGCGTGACCCAGCAGAGCTAGAGCTTCAATTTTTGGGTAGGGAACTCACTCAAGGTTTTTCACATATGTATCTGGGGGTCTGGTTCGACTCTAAAGGCACCTGGGGAAAGCACATTAATTATCTGTATCAGAAGTGCCAACAGCGAATCAACTTCATGCGTACACTTACCGGAACATGGTGGGGAGCCCACCCGGAAGATCTGATAAAGCTTTATCGTACAACGATACTGTCGGTTCTCGAATACGGTAGCTTTTGCTTTCAGTCCGCCGCGAAAACACACATCTTGAAGCTAGAGCGTATCCAGTATCGTTGTCTTCGGATCGCGTTAGGTTGCATGAACTCGACGCACACAATGAGTTTGGAGGTACTAGCAGCAGTACTCCCTTTATCAGATCGTTTCGTGGAATTGTCGTTAAGGTTCCTCATCCGCTGTGAGGTGCAAAATCCATTGGTAATTGAAAATTTTGAAAAGCTGATCGAACGAATTCATCAAACAAAGTTTATGACAGTGTACTACTCGTACATGACTCTGGAGGTTCACCCTTCATTGAATGTTCCCAACCGCGATTGCTTCCCAGACTTCTCCAATTCCACTATAGGTTTTGATCTGTCCATGTTGCAAGAAATCCGTGGAATTCCAGATCCGCTCCGATCAGAGCACATTCCAAATATTTTTGTAAGCAAGTTTGGTCAAGTCAGTAGCGACAGAAGGTTTTTCACTGACGGGTCAAAAACAAATGATTCCACTGGATTTGGTGTATTTAATGAGCTTCATAGCGCCGCCCATAAACTTCAAAGTCCTTGCTCAGTATATGTCGCAGAATTGGCAGCTATACACTACGCATTAGAGCGAATTGCCTCTCTTCCCTCTGATCAATATTTCATTTTCACGGATAGTCTCAGCTCAATTGAGGCTATTCGCTCAATGAGGCCGGTGAAGCACTCCCCGTATTTCCTGAGCGAAATTCGATCAATTCTGAGTGCTTTATCGCATCAAGCATATAACATCACTTTGGTTTGGGTCCCTTCACATTGCTCGATCCCGGGCAATGAGAAAGCGGACTCACTCGCCAAGGTGGGCGCTATGGAAGGCGATATTTATGACCGTCATATCGCCTTCAATGAATTTTTTTCGATTGCTCGTCAGCATGCCTTGGTCAGTTGGCAACAAAAATGGGATGCAGGGGAATTGGGCAGGTGGTTACATTCAATTCTCCCACAGGTATCGAAGACGGCGTGGTTCAAGGGGTTGGACATGGGTCGAGATTTTATCAAGATAATGTGTCGACTTATGTCCAATCACTACTCTCTGGGCTCGCATTTCTATCGAATAGGGCTCACAGATAGCAATCGTTGTAGCTGTGGTGCAGGCTATCAAGATATCAACCATGTTGTGTGGGAATGCCCCGAATACGGTATTGCCAGATCCGATTTATGTGCATCCCTCAGGGCCCAAGGGAAACCAGAAAAGGAAGACATTAGAGATGTGTTGGGTAAACTTGATCTTGAGTACATGAAGCTTGTGTACGACTTCTTGAAGCAAGCTGAAGTCTTCGTTTGATAATTTCGTCTAGTTGATCCACTTGTCCACCTCGTGTCTTTGTTTGATATCTCAGTCTTGTTGCTCCACTTGTCCACCTCGTGCCCCTTCGAAACTCGTCTGTTTGTATCGTTACAGGTTGTTTGTCCACTCTACGTTTGTCCAGCAGCAATACGCCACATCATGCTGTTAAGTGTCAACGAAAAGCCCTCATTACCCTATCCTTTCCTCAAATATTATTGTTACCCCTAACCTCGACTAAACCGCGAGTTTTACGGTTCCCCAAAACTAACATAGTTTTAGTCAAACACATAACATTGTATGAAATTAAAAAAAATAACTGAATTCGGCTCCGTTATGCCTGTTGGCGCATGAGCCTCAAATAAATGATTAAGTAAAAAAAAAAAAAAAAATTCATGATAATACTGAATCAACAATTTGCCGCCATAATACTCGATTTGCAGTTGCAGCTCTCCATCCTCGGTCACGCCCAACACTCGCCAGATCACGCTCCACCTGGTCCGCCCATCGTGCTCTCTGCGCTCCACGCCTTCTTGTACCAACCGGATGGTTATTATTATTTATTTTTTAACTAAAAATTTTGAAAGAGGGAAAAACCCCCAACCGGATGGTTAGCAAACACCAACTTTGCAGGGTTGTTGTCCGGCATTCTTGCAACATGCCCTGCCCACCGTATCCTTCCAGCTTTGGCCACTTTCTGGATACTGTGTTCGCCGTAAAGTGCAGCGAGCTCGTGGTTCATCCTTCTCCGCCACACACCGTTCTCCTGCACACCGCCGAAGATCGTCCTTAGCACCCGTCGCTCGAAAACTCCGAGTGCTTGCAGGTCCTCCTCGAGCATCGTCCATGTCTCGTGTCCGTAGAGAACCACCGGTCTTATTAACGTCTTGTACATGGTACATTTGGTGCGGGGGTGAATCTTTTTTGACCGCAGTTTCTTCTGGAGCCCATAGTAGGCACGACTTCCACTGATGATGCGCCTTCGGCTCACGTTATTGTCAGCCGTTAGCAAGGAACCGAGGTAGACGAATTCTTCTACCACCTCGAAAGTATCCCTGTCTATCGTAACATTGCTGCCAAGGCTTGTCCTGTCTCACTCAGTCTCACCTACCAGCATGTACTTTGTCTTAGCCGCATTCACCACCAGTCCGACCTTTGCTGCTTCACGTTTCAGGCGGGTGTACTGTTCTGCCATCGTTCCAAATGTTCTGGCAATAATATCCATGTCATCCGCAAAACAGACAAATTGGCTGGATTTCGTGAAGATCGTATCCCGGCTCGTCGCATAACACCTTCCAGGGCGATGTTGAATAGTAGGCAGGAAAGTCCATCACCTTGTCGTAGTCCCCGTCGAGATTCAAATTAACTGGATAGCTCACCCGAAATCCTTACGCTGTTCTGTACACCGTCCATCGTTGCTCTTATCAGTCTAAAGGGTGATACGGTCAAAATTTGGTCACACAATTTTTTTCATAACTTCAGACTGCGTACACCAAAACAGCTGAATTTTGGACCAGTAATGCTACATTATATGTAGCTTATACCATAAAATTTTCAACAAAATCGATTGAGTATTGGTTGATATATAGACAAAACCATCGACCTACCTTTTTAAAATTTTGTACAAAGGCGCTCCATAGTAAATTTTCGGAAATTTAAGGTCAATAAAGCACAATTTTGATTATAGAACTACCAATACTGCTCCGATTTTCATCAAAATTTTACAGTATAGTACTATTATGAAAATACGTTCTTAGTAAAATTTTGAGCCATTTTGTATGAATACTTTCAAAGTTGTAGCAGTTTGAACATGAAAAAAACTGACCGGGTGCCACTTAAGCAAATATAACTTTGTAACGGCTGGATCGAATTGAATGAAATTTTTACACAACATTTTGATATGCATACTACACATACAGAAAAATTTTCATTGAAATCGGTTAAGTATCTCTGGCTCTATAAATAAAACAGTAAAACTGTATGAATCCTCTTTGCACAAAATTTTAAAACTGTGGATCTCAGGGTTCAATAATATCTCCGCAAATACTAGACCGATTTTGATGAAAATTTTATGGTACAAGCTACATATAATGTACCATTACTGATCCAAAAATCAGCAGTTTTGGTGTACGCAATCTAAAGTTATGAAAAAAATTGTGTGACCAAAATTTGACTTGACTTGACAAAATTTGACAAAATTTGACCACCTAAACAACTATAACTTTGTAACGGCTGAATCAAATTGAATGAAATTTTTACATAACATTTTGATATGTATACTTTACACACAGAAAAATTTTCATTGAAATTGGTTCAGTATTTCTGGTTCTATAAAAAAAAGAGTAAAAATGTGTTCTTATTTTTTAATCCACTTTGTACAAAATTTTAAAATTGCAGTTTTCAGGATTCACAATATCTCCGCAAATACTAAACCGATTTTGATGAAAATTTTATGGTATAAGCTACATATAATGTACCAATAATGGTCCAAAATTCAGCTGTTTTGGTGTACGCAGTCTCAAGTTATGAAACAAATTGTGTGACCAAATTTTGACCGTATCACCCTTTAGTCAGCTTCCCGGGAAAGCTGTTCTCGTCCATAATTTTCCATAGCTCTGTGCGGTCGATACTGTCGTATGCCGCTTTGAAGTCGATGAACAGGTGATGCGTTGGGACCTGGTATTCACGGAATTTCTGGAGGATTTGCCGTACGGTGAAGATCTGGTCCGTTGTCGACCGGCCGTCGATGAAATCGGCTTGGTAACTTCCCACGAACTCATTTACTTTAGGAGAAAGACGACGGAAGATGATCTGGGATAGCACTTTGTAGGCGGCATTCAAAACGGTGATCGCTCGAAAGTTCTCACACATTAATTTGTCGCCTTTCTTGTGGATGGGACAGATTATCCCTTCCTTCCACTCCTCCGGTAGCTGTTCAGTTTCCCAGATCTTGACTACTAACTGGTGCAGACAGGTGGCCAACTTTTCCGGGCCCATCTTGATGAGTTCTGCTGCGATACCGTCCTTACCAGCCGCTTTGTTGTTTTTGAGCTGGTGGATGGCATCCTTAACTTCCCTCAGCGTGGGAGTTGGTTCGTTCCCGTCCTCTGCTGCACCAACATAGTCATTTCCTCCGCTGCCTTGGTCCTCCGTGCCTACATTCTCATTGCCATTCAGGTGTTCGTCAAAGTGCTGCTTCCACCTTTCGATCACCTCACGTTTGTCCGTCAGGAGGCTCCCTTCCTTATCCCTGCATATTTCGGCTTGCGGCACGTAGCCTTTGCGGGATGCGTTAAGCTTCTGGTAGAACTTTCGTGTTTCCTGTGAACGGCACAGCAGTTCCATTTCCTCACACTCCGCTTCTTCCAGGCGGCGCTTTTTCTCCCGGAAGAGACGGGTCTGCTGCTTCCGCTTCTGTCTGTATCGCTCCACATTCTGTCGGGTTCCATGCTGCAGCATTACCGCCCGCGCTGCATCCTTCTCCTCCAGAACCGCTCTGCACTCCTCGTCGAGCCAATCGTTTCGTCGACTCCGTTCTACGTACCCGATATTGCTCTCGGCTGCGTTGTTGATGGCTGCTTTCACTGTACTCCAGCAGTCCTCTAGAGGGGCCACATCGAGCACACCCTCGTCCGGCAACGCTGCCTCGAGATTCTGCGCGTATGCTGAGGCGACATCCGGTTGCTTCAGTCGCTCTAGATCGTACCGGGGCGGCCGCCGGTAATGTACATTGTTAATAACTGAGAGTTTTGGGCGCAGTTTAACCATCACCAGGTAGTGATCGGAGTCGATATTAGCGCCACGGTTGGTCCTGACGTCGATAATGTCGGAGAAATGACGTCCATCAATCAGAACGTGGTCGATTTGCGATTCCGTTTGTTGTGGTGATCTCCAGGTGTAACGATACGGGAGGCTGTGCTGGAAGAAGGTGCTACGAATGGCCATGTTCTTGGAGGCGGCGAAATCGATGAGGCGTAGGCCATTTTCGATTGAAAAAACTTTCTCCGGGATTGATGCGATAATTTTCTCATATAACGTTGACCTATCCTACTGTATATTTTTACATCTCAGTGATTTGATGAGATTGCTTTAGTACAGACAAACAGACATATCATTTGTAACATATTGCTATTGCATATATTCATCGTTACGAAAAAATAATCGCCAAATGCTAATCAGGTTGCGTTTCACTGCGGCTTGATGTTGGTAGTGAGTAGACGTCAAACGAGCAACAACGATTAATATTTGATTCAACCGTTGAAAACAAGGACGATGGAGAGTGAGTAGAGTAAGACGTCTGTATGTATGTGGCCTTAGTTCAGTCAAGATTTTGTTTTCTTACACATATTTATCGCTTGCATTGACTTTGTTCATTTTTGAAGTTCCTGCGAAGCACCCTAGGAAGCACCCAATGCTGGTTTTGTATCACTATCGGTAGCCTCTAATGTGGTCTGAGCCTATTTTCTTGCTTATCATTGCTCATGGTTTAAAAAAAGACCGCGGTTCGATGTGTCGCATGCATGGGTTTGGTTCTTTTTGGCATTTGGCCTCTTCCGGCTGGACACCCTAGATCGGTCCTGGAACACTATCGGTAACCTTTATAAAGATCTTCGTTGTGTTCTGAGCCTATTTTCTGACTAATCGTTCATCACGTTATTTAAAAAGCCGCTGTCTAATGTGTCGCAGGCATGGGTTTTGATATCTACTACATTTGACCACTTCCAGCGGGACACCCGGAGCCGGTTTCGGAACTCTATCGGTAGTTCCAAATATGATCTGAAACTATTCTCTTTTATTAACCGTTTATCAGGTTGCCTGAAGAGCTTGCGATTTGATGAGTCGCATGTAAGGGGTTGGTTAACTTTTATACTTGGCCAATTCCGGCGTAACATCTGGAACCGGTTCAGTAACACTACCGGTTCCGATATGGTCTGAGAATGTTTCCCTGCCTACTGTTCATCAGGCTATCGAAAAAGCCGCTGTTTGTTGTATCGCATGCATGGATTTGGTTCACTTTCATCTTTAGCCACTTCCGGCGGAACACCCAGAACCGGTTCCGGCACACTACCGGTTCAGATATGGTCTGAGTATGTTTTCCTACCTACTGTTTATCAGGTTATCGAAAAATCCGCTGTTTGATGTGTCGCATGTATGGGTTTGGTTCACATTCATATTTGGAACACTACCGGTTCAGATATGGTCCGAGAATATTTTCCTGCCTACTGTTCATCAGGCTATCGAAAAAGCCGCTGTTTGATGTATCGCATGCATGGGTTTGGTTCACTTTCATATTTAGCCACTACCGCCGGAACACCCAGAACCGGTTCCGGAATACTACCGGTTCAGATATGGTCTGAGAATGTTTTCCTGCCTACTGTTTATCAGGTTATCGAAAAATCCGCTGTTTGATGTGTCGCATGTATGGGTTTGGTTCATTTTCATATTTGACCACTTCCGGCGGGTCATCCGGAACCGGTTCCGGGACACTACCGGTTCAGATATGGTGCGTGACTATTTTCCTGTTTACCGTTCATCATGTTTTCGAAAGTGCCGCGGTTTGATGTGTCGCATGAATGGGTTTGTTGCGTTTTCATATCTGGCCCCTTCCTGGGGTACCGATCCGGAACACCTAAATGGTCATAACTCCGGAACGGCTGGACCGATCCGAACCATTTTCAATAGGAAACAATGGGACCAGATTCCGCGTCGAATGAACCGTTGGTCATTAAAATCGGTTGAGGTTTACTGCCAAAAAGTGATGTGAGTTTTTTTTTTTGTACACACACATACTCACACACACATATACACACACACACACACACACACATACATACACACACACAGACATCACCTCAATTCGTCGAGCTGAGTTGATTGGTATATGTGACTCGACCATCCGGGCCTTCTATCAAAAAGTCATTTTTGGAGTGAACATATAGCCTTTCCAGTACACTTAGTGTACGAGAAAGGCAAAAATTACGGAAAACGAGTTGAAGAAAATAAAATCAAAAGATATTTTTTTCTATTTATTGTATAAATAAGTATGTTTCGGCTCAGAGCGAGGCACAAGCAGAACCGATCCCTCCAGGACCATCGGAACTTTGCAATAAATGTTTAAAACGCAAGGAAAAAAAATGGTGACTCAAAAAATAACAAAATAAAAAAAATCGCATTACACAACAACAAAAAATATCTCAGTTTATCTAAAAAAAATAAAACAAGATCGCGTAAAACGAGTAAAAAAAACCATGGTTGGCGATCCGAAAAAAAATCTATTTTTCTAAAAAAAAAACGCATCCACACCCGCGACATTACGACACTCGGCTCGAAGAAAAACGACGCGGACAACGTGGTCTACCCGCCACCGAATGATATGGTTGCTTCAAAAAATAAGAAGGGTGTTTCGTCGTCCCGACTGCAGGGTTGCCCGCTTGTACATCTGAAATAGAAAATAGTATTAAATGGTGATAGGCTCACAACAGTTACATAATTTACGGAAATAAATCAATCTGTCTCTATACATAGATAAAAATTACCTGAATCCTCCTAAAATAAATGGTTTATTAACAATGAAAAACATAATACAAAAAAAAGTCGAACAAATTATGATCTTGAAATTTTCCTGCATTAAAATTAACAAAGCTAAAAAATTACAAGATCAGAATTTGTTATGGTAGATCTTACACCGTAACGCACCATTATAAGGTGATCTACCCACGTTACGGGGCACCGAATACGCGGAAACGCAGTTGAGCAAAAACTGGACAGTTGCACATCAAATGATACGAAGTTCCATTATCGGATTCACAGCTATCACATGCAAATGAATCAGCTTGCTGAATATTCGCCATGTGATAGCTGAGTCGGCAGTGGCCAGTCAATGCTTTGACCAGAATGCTGCAATTCTGTTTTGACAGATTTGTAAGATACTTCGCCACCCTTGGAGATGGCTCAGTACAATACAATTTGGTTTAACTACATGACTCCAAACTATTCCAGTATTGCCTGTATTGAGTAGCAGCCCAGGTGTGAATCTGAAGCTTTACCCAACACTTTGATATCGGAATAGCTGGCTCAGGGCCAATGAAGTCATGTGATGCTCCAGTGCGTGCTAACTCATCAGCCAATTCATTTCCAGCGATGGAAGAATGGCCAGGTACACATACAAGGTGAACAGCGTTTGTTGAATTCAGCTCCTCGATTTGAGTTCGACAAGCGATAACTACCTTCGAGAAGGGAGCCATCAGTGTCACATACGATGCCGTCTGAAATGCTTCTCTCCAGATATCCATGTGTCCACTCTTCCCGGGAAGGGAATTTCGTGGAAAATGTGCTATATGGAAAATTACAAGCAATTGTAAGACCACTTGGAGCAAGGACAATTTTGTCCAGATTCATCAAAAGTGGAAACAACGAGGTGTGTGTTGATGTGCAGTTTACAGGAGTTTCCTCTAGTAGACCGAGTACATGTAGACGGTAAGTGCAAGAAAGTGCTTCTTGTTTGAGATGAATGTGTATTGGAGCAACGTCAAAGAGAACTTCGAGCGTTGCCGTGGGAGTTAAAGAGAACGCTCCAGACATCGTCATTAAGCACATCCGTTGGAGATGGCCTAACTTTGATTGGACCGTTCTCATTTCGCCCTTTTGCCACCACACAAGACATCCATAGGCCAGTATTGGCCGAACAACAGTTGTGAAGATCCATTTGATATATGTACTTGGGTTTGGATCTCAAGTTGTACAAAAGGTTCGCCGGCATGCCCGAATGCCAAACAAGCTTTCTTGATTCTTAACTCAATGTGTGGTGTCCAGGAAAGCTTGGAATCAAGAATGCCTCCAACGTCCTTTACCTATTCAGTCACATCGATTTCAGAATCAAAAAGACGCAAAGGACGAACGCCATTACGGTTTCGCCTTTCCGTAAAAAGAACAATACAGTAACAAATTTTGAAAACGACGTATAATCAATGGTGTAGCATTGATTATACGTCGTTTTCAAAATTTGTTACTGAATAGATGTATTACTCGGATTAACCGAAAGGCCATATTGGCGACACCAACCCTCAACTACCTGAAGGGCGCTTTGCATCAGGTCAAAAAGGGTGGTGATACACATACCAACTAACAATGCTAGGTAGTCGTCGGCAAAACCATAAGTAGGAAAACCGCTATTATTGAGTTGCCTCAATAGCGTATTTGCTACGAGATTTCACAAAAGCGGTGATATGACTCCCCCTTGAGGGCATCCACAAACACTCAATTTCCTAATCGCCGCTTGACGCAATGTCGAGAAGAGATGTCGGTTTTTGAGCATTTGGTGAATCCAATTGGAAATCATTGGAGATATACCATGACCCCGTGCGGCTTCCAATATGGCATCGAAAGGCACGTTGTCAAAGGCACCCTCGATATCTAAGAAAACACCCAAGCAGGATTGCTTTTGAGCGAATGCCTTCTCGATATCGTAAACAACTTTGTGTAAAAGAGTCACAGTGGACTTTCCAGATTGGTAAGCATGTTGGTTCACATGAAGAGGCACATTGGCCAGATGAACAACACGGATGTTATGATCGACAATGCGTTCCAAGCATTTCAGAAGAAAAGAGGTCAAACTGATAGGTCTGAAGCTCTTTGCTTCTTCATACGACGCACGACCCTCTTTCGGAATAAACTTTGTAGTAACATCCCGCCAGGATTTGGGAATATACCCTGTAGCAAAACTGCAAACAAGTAGTTGTTTCAAAACACTTGTTTGAAATGATCAAATCCCTTCTGAAGCAAAATACGTTAAATCCCATCTGCTCAAGGAGATTTGAAAGGAGCAGAGCTAGTAAGTACCCATTCAATCGATTCTAAATTTATAATACTCCGAGCCGAAGCTAAAGAATTATAACTACAAGAAAAGACATCAGGTTCATCCGAAGATGTAATATCCACACATCCGGGGAAGTGTGTACTGAATAAACATTCCAAAACTTCCTCATCAGAGGAAGTGAAATCACCATTTGGCAAACGAAGTTCGTTCACTTGAAAATCCTTAGATTTTGTCAGGATTTTGTTCAATCGACTGGCTTCACTCAGACTGGAAAAATTTGTACAAAGGTTTTTCCAGCCAGATCGTTCAGCAGACCGAAGAGCTTTCTGGTAGGCCTTGCGAGCCGACCTGAAAGCCTCCGATCCTGCCGAACGTCGTCTGTTGCAACTCTTTCTACATTGTTTCCTGAGTTTCGCCAGATCAGAGTTCCACCAAGAGGTTCCTCTTGTGGTCTTCACAGACCGCAGAGGACAAGCTTCTTCAAAAGCTTTCATGATGAAGGCCGTTGTAGTACATATACACGGCATCATCTAAATCACCTGGATTGTCAATGGATGGTGAGTATCCATGAAATTTGGCTGCAACCAAATCGGTAAGGAGATCCCGGTTGGTTGACCGGGGGTTCCTGAAACGCAAAGTTTGCGTTCAGGACAAGATGTAGCGATGGTCAGATAAAGATTCTTCATCTGACACATGCCAATTGGTCAGCTCGTAACTAATTCTGCTAGAGCAAAGCGTTATGTCTAACACTTCCTCTCTAGCAAATACCATGAAGGTTGGGTGGTTGTCTATGTTAAGTAATCCAAGATTTGTACTACTTAAGTATTCCATCAAACTGGAGCCTCTCAAATTGATGTCTGAGCTGCCCTTGATGATATGGTGAGCATTAGCATCACTACCAACAATAAGCGGAAGGCCTTTTGAAGTGCAGTATGCAATGACTTGCTTGAAAGCAAGGGGATAGTTCGTCATGCGGTAAATAAACCGAACAATAAACGTATTTCCTGTTGGGATTTCCAACAGATACATCGATTGTGATAGCACACACATCTCTAGTAGTTAGTTCAGAGATGAGTGTAGCAACGATTGCGTTGTTGACAAGCACACATGCTCGAGACATGACACGTGAATTTGCCATTTCATTTTTACTGAAAGTAGCAAACACCGGATTCACAAGGTTTCCTAGATAGAAATTCCCCTTACGGAAGTAAGGTTCTTGGACTAACGCCACTTGGGCTGTACCATTTTGCATAAGACGAATTTCGCCCCAAATCGTATTCGGAGTTGGCAGCACCCTCTCAGATTACAATGAAACTTTCTGGGTATGTACACCAAGACTAGATAAGCCACTTTGCATACTTAGTTTCTTCAAAATTTATCTGGACTGACTTTTGAAAAGGGCTAAACTTTTTTTATGGATTTTTTAAAAATGTTTTTAATCAAAAAATGACTACTCCTACAAAAAAGTGTTGTATGGGTGATTATCACAAAATAAGTCAAATTTTAAGAAAAAAAATACTGAAAAAAATCCAAAATGAGCCCTACACTGAAAAAAATCATTTCTAAAAATTCAAAGTTGATTTAAAAAAAACACCATTTTTGATTTTGATGAAATTTTTTCTCAAGACAGGTAATTATGTTCCCTACCAACCGTCCATACATCACAAGATGGGCACTTTTAAGGAAAAAAAGTTTTTCTAACAAAAACTTTTTCATGTCCAAATTATTATTTTTTCAGTGTCTTTTTTTAAAAACAAACTAAACCAGTGAAGGTTATCTAGTAATCTCAAAATGCAATGAAACTTATTGTGTCATATGCGACAATGCAATGCACCCATATTCACGCAGCAGCACTCTAGAAGTACGAAACAATATACAATTAGAACACGCATTTCATACGTGCTGCTGTAATTTCTACCCAAACGTTTCTACCCCATGTTCTTACCTAATATGGCTAAAATATAAACGACTCATAGAAAAGTGATAATTTTCCATACCAAAATCAGAAATTGCCAATAAAGAAGTAAGGGTGGGAGCAATAATAAACTTTAAATTTTCCATAAACAAATCAAAAAGTGCATAAATAAATCAAAATTTCCCATAAATAATTGATTTTCGAGCAATAAAAAATATCGGAATTTCCACAAATAATTCAAAAATTGCAATAAATAACTACATTTTTTCCTCAAAAAAAGTTTAAGTTTTCCATAAATAAATTTGATTTTCCATAAATAATTTAAACATTCCCAAATGAAAAACATCAAAAAAGCAATTGAAAATTTAGCAATAAATATGAAACAATGAGAAAAGTAAAAGTTCCGGGCGAACCATGAACCAGAAGGCCGCCGAAGTTTCCGAAATCCGACGCGGCGTAACTGCGTCGATTCGGATCTAGGCAATCCACAGATCCAAGAATTTGCCCGGAAGAATGCGAACAGAGATGTTATCCCTTGTTAAAGTCCGACGAGCGTTAGCGAGTTCGGACAGCAAGCGATTGTCTGTTAAATTGCACACATACACGCTAAGAAAATGTTACTCCAAAATGAGTAAGATTCACACAAAACTGAGCTAAACTGGAACAGCTCAAAAAATGAGTAAATTGCATTTCCATCGATAGCGCAGGCCCAAGTGTAAAAATCCAACCAATTTAGGCCGTATAATATTCTTCACATCAGCAAGAATATTATACGACTTAAACTGATGAGATTTTCGCACTTGGGCCAGCGCTATCGCTGGAAAAAAAATTTACTCATTTTTGAGTTGTCCCACTTTAGCTCCAAAATGAGTGAATTTTCTGACCGTGTAGTTTCAGTCTTTCTATCATAATAGTTCTGTGATGTATGTAGTATGTTCGAAATGTTTTGTTGGAAAAAATGTAGTTTTTTATTGAAATTGTTGATTTTTTTGTGGAAATTCTGGCATTTTTTATTGCTCTAAAATCAATTATTTATGGGAAGTTTTGATTTATTTATGCGCTTTTTGATTTGTTTATGGAACTTTTATAGTTTATTATTGCTTCCACCGCTATTTATTTATTGGCAATTTTCGAATTATTTATGGAAACTTTTTAATTTATTATGGGGCGTTTAATTGGCCGCCACCTAATATTAGTTAAGGCTATTTATTAGATTCGAACTACCTAATCGAAAAAAAAACAAATCAAGAGTTGTACCTAAAGCAAATATGAACAAAACAAGAAAATGAATCGGTATCATTCAACGTGTTACTTCTCTTTGGTTATTAAAGGCAGTTCTGAAAAGTAATGGATCAATCGTATAAATCAAAATTCAACAAATTCAAGTGCAGTGCAAAAATAAACAATCCAAAGTGCAACCGTCATAATCTACGGGGAATGTCATTAAGATTGATAGATAAAATTCATTCCATGGGATATACACATGAAATCGACGAATCGATGAGTATTTGTGAGTCATGTCGTGGATTGATAAGTCACAACAGAAGCCCGAATACGAAAAAACGCCGATCGGATGGAAACGACGAAACTATGCAACCATCATTTAGTGGGCAGCAACATCATGATGTTCCAGAACCAGAACCGTCAACGAGTGGTCAACAAATCGAACATGAGCTGGGTAAGTAAGCCTTCAACGTGTTAGCTTCTTTTATATAACTCATTTTGCAGCTCGTTGCAAAACTACATTTTTCAGTATTCTTCGTATTTATCCAACCCGGCAAGCCTCGTTGGATAAATGTACTACTTGTGCGAAAAAAAATCATTTTTGCAACTCGTTGCATAAATAACTATCATTAACTTTCCACTGCATTCATTATTATATTGTTAACCTTAACTTTTATCTTACAGATATGGTACCATCTATTCCATCATTGGAGTCAATTCCGTCAACAGATCAACTACAGGGTCCCCATAATATTGAGAAGTTTAATACCATTGCTGAAACATTGAGTTTATCGCCAATCTCATCTAGAAACATGAGAAGTATGGAATATCGCATAAACAAATCATTGCAGATTACGAAAGCAGTTCGAAAAAATATCTTCGGAATAGATTCAACGGATGTTGGCAAAGTGGAGGCGTATGACGAGATAATTATGCAGTTAAAGGATAAGTTCAATCACCCTACAACTGACAGAAGCGAACAGATTAAAATACTATCTGTACTTCCTAAGTCTTGGTCGGTAAATAAAATCACAAGAGAGTTTAACGCACCAATGTATATGGCGAGGCAGGTGAAGGATCTTGTTTATGAACAGGGTATTCTTTGTACCACCGAAAAAAGAAGGGGGCATGGTATTGATGACGATACAAAACAAATAGTAAGAGAATTTTTTGATGATAATGATATCAGCAGGCCAATGCCAGGAACAAATGATTTTGTTTCTGAGGTTCGAAATGGCAAAAAAACAACAAGTTCAAAAACGACTTTTGATGATGTCGCTCAAAGAGGCTTATATGATTTTTGTAGATATGTACAAAACTATGAATATTGGTTTCACAGTATTTACACAGTTGCGACCAAAGCATTGTATTTTACTTGATTCTACTGGTATACATAATGTATGCATATGTACTATTCATGAAAATGTAAATTTAATGTTCAACAGTATAAGAATTGTGTCACAAGATGAAATAATACAAAAAATGCTTTGCGATATTTCCACCAGAACAGATAATTGCTTTTTCCGTGCTTGTGAAAAGTGTGCTTGTAATGAACACATTGAAGAGGAACTTACATTGATATTAGAATCAAATGACAAAAAAGAGATTATATTTCAGCAGTGGTTGAATACTGATCGCTGCAATTTAGAAACGATTATTAAACCTGTTGATGAATTTGTTCCGTATCTTGTTGATAAAATTGACAAACTTATAACACACGACTTTATTCATAAACAACAATCATCATTTCTCAGAAATAAAAAAAGATACATTAAAGGATGATGAAATTCTTGCGATTTGTGATTTCTCTGAAAACTATTCATACATAATTCAAAACGCTGCTCAAGGATATCATTGGAACAACTCGCAAGCAACAATACACCCATTTGAAATTTACTATATGAAAGATAATAAACTTGTTAATGTTAGCTTCATTATCATATCGGAAGTAATGGCTCACGATACAGTTGCGGTCCAGTTGTTCATCTCAAAAATGATAGATTTTATGAAACAATTAACGAACTTTTCTAAAATTTATTTTATGTCTGATGGGGCAGCATCACAATACAAAAATAAGAAGAACTTTGCTAGTCTATGTAGATTCCAGTCAAAGCATGCATTAAGAGCAGAATGGCATTTTTTTGCAACGTCCCACGGTAAAGGTCCATGTGATGCTATTGGTGGCACTCTCAAGCGAATGGCAAAGAGAGCAAGTCTTGCTCGAGATTATGGAAGTATCATAACAACTCCACGAGAGTTATATAACTGGGCAGTTGTACAGACAGATAAAAATATAACTAAATTAAATTAATGTTACATATCCACTGAACAGTACATTAAAATGTCAGAAGATCTCGAAGAAATATATAATAACGCCAAAACAATACCAGGCACTCAGAAATTCCATAGTTTTTTGCCTATTCCTGGCGACAAAGTAAAGGCAAACAGGTATTCTAATTCAGAAGATGAACCAAAAATATTTAGTATGATCGGAAAAAAATAGAAAAGAACATGTTTGAAATTGGCTCTAAGACACATATATATATATTTGAAAAATTCATAATAATAAATAATTGTATATTTAAAAGTGCACTTCAATACATATTGCGATCAAACATTACATTTCCTAAGAAAATACATTTGTAATATTTTCAGTTTTTTATGTATAGGAAAACCCTTCCAAATGATTGAATAAATAACACAAAATCTCCTAGAAAATTGACTTTCATTGGATTCTGGGATTGTTATGGCCTTCACTGGTTTTATTGTTGATAACAAAATACACTGAAAAAAAAACATTCGAACAAGAAAAAGTTTTTGTTAGAAAAACTTTTTTTCCTTAAAAGTGCCTATCTTGTGATGTATGTACGGTTGGTAGGGAACATAATTACCTGTCTTGAGACAAAATTTCATCAAAATCAAAAATGGTGTTTTTTTAAATCAACTTTGAATTTTTAGAAATGATTTTTTTCAGTGTAGGGCTCATTTTGGATTTTTTTCAGTATTTTTGCCTTTCTCGTTCACCTAAGTGAACTGAAAGGCTATATGTTCACTCAAAAAAAAATTTTTCGATAGGAGGCTCGGAGAGTCAAGTCGCATATACCAATCAACTCAGTTCGACGAATTGAGATGATGTCTGTATGTGTGTATGTATGTGTGTCTGTGAACAAAATAAGTTCACTCACTTTTAAGGCACTTCCCATTGGCCGATTTTTCGGATTATAGCTCGAATCGAACCGGAATTTAACCGCATTGTTTGCTATTGAAAATGATTCGGATCGGTCAAGGCGTTTCGGAATTATGGCCAATTTAGTGATCCGGACCAGCACTTTTCACCCGAGCGACAGGTGTAACAGCCTGCTTAAGTTGGTGCGCGACGACCGCCACGACGGACGCCGCAGCTCGCAGCACACCACGAGAACGAAAGTAAGAGAGAATGTGAGAGAAAACGACGACGACGAAAGAGCGGCGCTAACGTGCTATACATATAAGCAAAAAAAAAGCCTAGAGTTGTCACCCATCACTAACGAACCACGTATGAGTGTGATGATGGCAACTTATCCTGATATTTCAAAGTTTCCTTTTTAACAGGGGAACCATTAGGGAGATCATCCAGGATCTTGTTTTTTTTTTTTTTTTTTTTTGTTTTTATTTTTGTGTATTTTAACTAGTTGCTAATTCTACACTCATCATCCAGGATCCATCCTGTCCCAAATTCTCAAAAATCGTGTTTTGGGACCGTTCATAAACCACGTAGACTTTATGGGGCGAAGGGGGTGGGTCTGGCCAAAGTCTACGCTCTATACAAATTTCAAAATTTTTGTATGGACAAAGTCTACGAGGGGGGGGGGCGGGTCTGAAATGGCCAAATTTTGGTATACGTGGTTTATGAACAGCCCCTTCGGAATGTCGAATCAGTCGTAAGCAGGGATGCCACATATACAGATTTTTCTGTAATCATGCAGATTTTCTCGCAGTTTTTCATACAGAATTCTGTATACCAAGATTACAGATTTTTGGAAATGATACAGATTATACAGATTTTTCAAAAACTTACAGAATTTCAAACAGATTTTCCGCGAAATATTACAGATTTCATACAGATTTTTCGCAAAAAATGGTGATACAGATGATGAAGATTTTTGAAAGGCAAAATACAGATTTAAATGTGGCAACACTGGTCGTAAGACCGATTGCCCCCCTCCCCCTAAAGTAATACGTCATCGAAATGGGACAACTGTCATGGATACCCAGCGCTTCGACGCCGACTCAAACCCACCCGAGTGCATGGGCTGGGTGAAGGTGGCTAATCGAGCATAGCACCCAACCTCACTGCCATTCATGGTTCGATAGCGATGGCCATGCTAAGTGACGGCAAGGTTGCCACATTTAAATCTGTATATTTTTCGTAAAAAATCTGTATATCTGTATTTGAAAGCAAAAAATCTGTATATTTAATCTGTATCCATAATTATTGAAAAAGAGCCAAAAAATCAACTTAAAAACAAAGAAAATCCAAGTAATTATAACTCTTACTGCATTTTTACCACTATTTTTTTATTTAGACCAATACCTAAAATCTGTATTTCGACTTTGGCTCAAAAATCTGTATGGATCTGTATTGTTATTCTGAAAATCTGTATATATCTGTAAAATCTGTATAATTTCTATGTTTCCAAAAAATCTGTAATTCTGTATATATTTACAGATTCTGTATCGGAAAATATCCGAATAATCTGTAAAATACAGATTAATCTGTATGTGTGGCAACCCTGAGTGACGGACGGGAGGCAGCCGAAGGTTTTCGTTTTAAATTACGTTCGTATAGGATATTTACCTAGTTGATCGCGGATACTGCCTTTCCGCGTTTCGTCGTGAAACTGGGCCTACACTGAAATAAATTTTGTTGTGGAAACTACCGATTCCATAGTAAAATTACTAACCGTACCTATGATTCTTAACCGACAACAAAATCTGTTAAGGTAGCTGAAATATGCTTGAAATTACAATGCATTGTAGTAAATTCAACTAAAAGCATAGTCGTCTCAACACAAAACATTGTGAATTTTTCCAGGACACGCATTTTACAACACAGTATGGTTAAAAATACATTGCTCATTTGTTAAATTAAGATTATTTTTGGTAATGTTAACTGCACTGCTAGTTAAGTTGACAGTGTTTTAGTGGAATTAACTGGAAAATGTTGTCGGTTGAGAATCATAGGTACGGTTAGTAATTTTACTATGGAATCGGTAGTTTCCACATCAAAATTTTTTTCAGTGTAGTTTTGAAGTGCATCCCACCAAGGTATTTACATATTCTAAAGTAGTCTTAGATGTCAAAACTGGTTGAGCGGCCATTATTTTTTCACCGTGAGAAATTCAGAAAACAAATCCCCCGCCACCTCAAATTCCTTTGAAATTTCGCTTCCTCTGCTTTTCTCCACAAACTAAACGTCATGCTCAACCTTACAATATATAAAAAACTTGCATCCCACTATCGGCACCAATTCAACATATGTTGACAACATATTGACATTGATATTATCATATCATAATATCAATGCTGGGATAGTGCGAGCGAAATGGTTGTCACTCGCGAATGATGTTGTTTGCCCACCGAAAGACTGGTGCGCGCGGGCAGGATCAGGATCACGCACACAGCCAGCGGTGATGCGCAGACCGGACAGCTGACTGGTTGGGTTGGGTTTCGGTTTCGGTTCGGGTGGCTGTGGGTGGTTGTTGGGTGGTGCCGCGCCATTCGGATGGACCGAAACGAATAAATTAGATTGATGGATATAAATAAAATACGAGCTAAATAACAAACAAAGATTGTCTTGGTGACCGCGATCGATAGCATTCGCGCAGCTTTCAGTGAGTCGCATACGTTTTCTGTATCGCGTAAGCCTTCGCTGGAAGAAAACGTCATGTTGTTCAGCGAAGCAAGGAAAATTTTCAGTGAAAAAAGCAATATTTATTTACGCGCTTTATTAGATTCTCATACTGGCTACTGTGGAAACGGGTAGCTTCAGATTCCGCCAGAACGCAACCGTAAGATCATTAGTAGCCCAGATCATTATTAATAACGAGCTCGAAATTCATAATGAACTACATGAGCAGTTCCACCACGTCGGAAGCCACATGCCTGCAACAGCTTGTATAAATCAGTTTGTAAAACCAAACCTGTAAAAGATACCTATATCCGTATGCATCTAGGACATTGGAAATTCTCGATACTTAACATAATTTCAGGCATTTCTCGGAATTTTTAAGGTTTCAGAACTTTTGAATTGTCGCGAATATGCAAAGAAATTTAAAGGAAATTGAAGCTCAGTAATTTAAGGAAACTAATATTCAAAATTACATTTTATTTAAACCACGTGGCAAATGCGATTCTACTACAAATTCAGAGTCAAATTAAATTTAGATAAAAAATAAAAATTTCTTGTATTCCTTTAATTGTCAAACTAGGATAGTTTTAAATGTCATACTGCTATTAAATGAATGGATCACATTATATATATGATTCATCTATTGATCCGGTTCTAGCGATGGCTAGACCCACATTCAACGGCGGCGGCTGATTTGCTGCGTTAAGATCTAAATAATTCGTGCATCACTCTTACGAGTCGAATTCATGTGCAGCAAACGGCTCAAACATCCGTCATCATTTTTCGGAAACGTGATATCAGGGAACGTCCATAAATTTCGTCACGCGAAAATTGCCGATTTTCAAACCCCGTTCCCCCTATGTCACACTTTTTGTATGAGAACTCTAAAAAAATGCTCACACTTTCACACTTTGCTGAAGCCCCCCTCCCCATCAACGCGTGATGTATACGCTCAAGAATTTTTGCCATGTTCACAAACATGTATCTGGCGAATAGGATGCTGTTTAATCATCAAAACAGTCATCATGGAGCATCCATTACGTACGTCACGCTAAAATTGGTAATGTACATCCCCACCCCCTCTCGCACGGGGTTTTCTGTGCGTTTTTACGAGTCAACTATCCCAAACCCCTCTCTCACTCCAAACGTTATAACGTTTACGTTTTTTTATGGGTATTCCCCTATATAATTTTTCTTATAAGAGAAATAAATGTTCTTATTGGCCGTTGGGTTTTAAGATGTTTTAAGAGAAAAAATTCTACTCAGTTACTGAGATGGTTTTATTTCAAATTATTTTTTTTTCCTGCTCAGTTTCAGTTAGAAGCGAGGCAACTCATTGAGTTGTCTCAGTTTTAACTTAACGGAAATTAAGTAAGAAAATAAAAGTCTTTTCTTTTTCTGAGTAGGACCAACTCAGTGACTGAGTAGAAATTTATCTCGGTGTATGAATGTAGTAAGGCAATGGCACGTCAGGTAACGGTAAGTGATAACGCTAAGTTGCATACATCTGGGCGTTAAATTGGATATTTAAGTAAGACCAACTCATTGGCCAAGTGGAAATATTTCTGCATGAGTATACGTTTTCGTTTGGGCACAAGCCCAATGTTCTCTATTCCACAGGTTCGGCCCATCAGACAAAGTGGTATTTGTGATGTGATATTTTTAAAGACTTTAAAAGTGGCGCGAGGAGTTGCTAGGACATATCCTACCCTATCCTACCCACAAAAAATGCTGGGTTGGACAGTCCATATGTCCTACCCACACTCTTAGAAAAAATCATGTTAATTAAAGCTCACTTGGATGCACATAAAAGGAGCGGCCCGTTTGAGACAAATTTACGTCTTCTATCATAAATAAAGTCGAGCTAGCAATCGCTAGAGCTGAAGCGAGAGATAAAACATACGTATGTAAAAAAACAAACAGCATTTGAAATCTGATCTGCTGATTGAGAGGCACGTGCTATACCTCTCGGCTGTATCTCCGAGTTGTAAAACTGTTTCTACCTACACTGAACGGAAACCCCCGCCCAAGATCGACTGAGAGGCGATACGATCGCGCCCCTTAACGACATTCGGTCGGAAACCGTATGGTCCACCGACCGAATGATGTCATCCTAAAACCGGATGACAGTGATATGAAAATGGAATGCCGACCATATGGTCGAGCAACCTTGCTTTTTAGCGATTGATGACAATCATATATCCGCCACCTTTTTCAAAAATGATGTGCTTAGTCGCCAGGGTGCCCTCGCGAACACCCTTTTCAAAAATATGTCACGTCCAGAAATAGGACATGCAACACAACATCGTCAATGTCGCGGGTATAACGAACAAGAAACTTGTTATGCTATCGATGAATAAATTTGGTGCATCTGTGTTGCCTTCGCTCTGCAACTAATATTCATTCACATAGCGTGCGTCGACTCATACGCGAATAAGACGGTCATCATCCGCTTTTGAGGATGATTGCCGTATGACTGATTCGTCATTTGAAAACACGATTTTGGTAACTTGGACTGGATGGTCGGACAAATCAGTCGATTTCAGGATGGGGTTTTCGTTCAGTGTATCTGGTCAGATAGATTTGTTGACATCTTGTGCAATTGAGTCAAATTTGCCATTCAGTCATGAAATGTTTACGTATGTTGATGGTTTACGTCATGTGTAAATTCCTAATTTTTTAAGAGTGCAGATTTGTGTACTACTAGATCAGCCTCACCGCTGTGTCAAATGTACACAGTTACTTTTCCGGCTCTGGCGCTGTCATGAGAACAAAATTAACAATTATTATTGCACTGATCGATTCCTGATAATGCATGTCACCGTTCAGAGAGAAACTTATTTAATAATTTTGAACTTTGCTCCCATACCATGGACTTAATTTGTCACTTGTGTTTTGTTGAAAGAATATTTTATGGCACGAGAAAGGCACCATCACCGCTAGGTGGATTAATAAGGGTTTTTTCTTAAAATTTGACTTATTTTGTGATAATCACCCATACAACACTTTTTTGTAGGAGTAGTCATTTTTTGATTAAAAACATTTTTAAAAAATCCATAAAAAAAGTTTAGCCCTTTTCAAAAGTCAGTCGAGAAAAAAAATTAGAAAAATGAGTATGCAAAGTGGCTTATCTGGGCAAGGTCTACACACCAAGAAAGTTTCGTTGTAATCTGAGAGGGTGCTGCCAACATTTGTTCGAGTTGGCGCGAAATTCGTCTTTAGCTAAATATGATGATCTGGATAAATACAACCGATTTTCCGGCATATTCATAGAACATGGATGATTTGTCAGTGAAACCATTTTAGCTTTACCTTACGAAGTCGAATTTGTTTTGTCGAGTTTGTTTATCGAAGACAATGAAGAAAATGTAATGTGTTTGTTACAGGTTGCCATGGGCGAAATAAGTCGTCGCGTTAGCTGGGGCACAGATATTAGGCGAGTTGTTAATTGAACCTATCGTTTGTTTGATGAGTTGCACCGGTACGATGTCATGCTACACGATAAGTTTCTTCTGCAACAACCAGCCATTTCATCAAAGAAGGCTCAGGCTAATTTGATTAGAAAATTGCAGATGTAAATAACAACAAATTGAATTTATTTTAGACACTGCGGCGGCTGAAACAGTAAATTAATTAATCGGAGGAATTACTGGACCAGTGCTCATAAGGTATCCTTTAGAAGCTCCTCGTATATTAACGGTGATGAATTCTCCCAAAGGATTTAAAGAGGATTCCTAGCATTCGCCTTGAGATTTCCCCGGAAAAGACTGCAGGAAAAATTCTCAGCTGGAATTACTGAAAGATTTCGAAGTGGAAATTGATGAAAAATTCCTCTGAAAGAAAGAATGTAAGATTCCCTGACATTGCGGGAGCGGTAGTGCTAGAAATTGCCAAAGAATTATTGCAAGTAACTACTGGAGAATTTCTCCGGGTATTACTCAAGCAATTTTTTCGCAGATTCTCCTAGCTGAATTCCAGATAACTCCAGGAATTTCTCCTAGGATTCATCAATAATTTCACCGGGAATTCCATCAGGAATTCTCACCGAAAAATCCTCCTGAAACTAATCCGAAGATTCCTACTCCTCCTGGAATTCCTCCGGGTATTCCTCCAGTATATTTTTCGGGGATTCTCGTAGGGATTCCGAATATATTTCCGAAAATTCTTCTAGGAATTCTTTTGGGATTTCTACAGGAATCCCTAGAGAGAAATGCCTTCAGGAATTTTACAGGGAATACCAACAGCAATTCTACCGGGGATTTATCGAGGGATTTCCGCCAGGGATTCCACAAGGAATTCTTCCGGGGATTCTCCCAGAAATGGATTCCTCCAAGAATTCCGCCGGTGATTCTTCCAGGAATTTCTCTGAAGATTCCACCAGGAATTTTTCCAGAAATTCCGCTGGAAATTCCTTCGGAGATTCCTCCAAGGCTTCCTTCAGGGATCCTCCAATGATTATTTCAGGAATTTCTCCGAGGATTCCTCCGGGCATTTCTCTGGAAATTTCTCCAAGAATTCCTTCGGAGATTCCTCCAGGGCTTCCTGCGGGGATTCCTTCAAGGATTCTCCAGGAATTCCTCAGACGACTCTTCCTGCAATTACTCCGGGAATTCCACTGGTAATTCCAGTAGAGGTTCCTCAACGAATTCTACCGGGAATTCCTCCAGGAGTTCCACCGGAAACTCTTCCAGGAATTGCACTGGGAATTCCACCAGGCATTCCTCCAGAAATTCTTCCGAAGATTTCTCCGGGGATTTCTACCCGAAATCAACGGACTCCTCCTGGAATTATTTCGAAAATTTCTCCCGGAAATCCTCCTGATTTTTTTTCAGGAATTCCTCTGGGTACCCGTCCAGCATTCTTTTCAGGGATTCTACCGTTAATTTCTCCAGGAATAACTCCAGGAATTCCTCTGGGTATTCCTCCAGCATTTTTTTTGGGTATTCTTCCAGGAATTCCACTGTATAGGGCCATAGACTGATAGGGCTGTTTGCAGTTCAGAAGGAATTTCTCGGCCTATCTTGATGCATGGGAAATTCCTTGCCTGAATCGCCCAAGAAACCGTTTTTCTTCTATTGCAGTACGCAGTTGCGAAGAAATGACAATTCAAATGGCAGTCACCGTAGAAAGTTTCTGCCAGGAATCGCTCAAGAAGTTTCTTGAGCGATTCCTTTTGAACTCGAAACTGCGCTTATATAACTCTAGGAATGCATTCGGGGATTTTTTCCATGAATTCCTCTAGCGATTCCTCCAAGAATTTCTCTAGGGCTTCCTTCAGGAATTCTTTTAGCACTAATACAGCACTTCCACAGAGGATTGCTCCAGAAATTCCTCCGAGGATGCTTTCAGGAATTTCTCCGAGGATTCCACCGGGAGTTCCTCCGAAAATTTCTCTGCAAATTCCTCCATGAATTCCTTTGGAGATTCTTCCTGGGCTTCCTACGGGGATTCCTTCAAGGATACTTCCAGGAATTCCTCCAATAGGCCATATGAATAGAACTGAGTAATTACGCTTTACTCAGATCCCTGTGAAGGTTCACAGAGATTTGCTCCACGGCTTCACATAGATTTAGTAAAGAGAATTTACTCAACTTTATTCATATGACCTAATGGCTCTTCCTGAAATTCCTTCAGTACATCCATTAGAGATTCCTCAAGGAATTCTATCGCGGATTCCTCCAAGAAGTCCACCGGCGACTCTTCCAGGAATTTCACTGGGGATTCCACAAAGCATTCCTCCAGAATTTCTCCCGGTCATTCTTCCTAGGATTCCTTCAGGAATATCACCGTGAATTCACCTAGGATTCCTCCATAGATTCCTCCTGCATTTCCTCCGTAGATTTTTCCAGGAATTCATACGGAGATTCTTCCAGGAACTTCAAGGACTCTTCCTCGAATTCCTCTGGGAATTAAAAAAAAATACTCCGGGGATTCATCCAGGAATTCCTCCGGTTCTCTTTCAGCAATCTTTTCTAGGATTCTTCCACAAATTTCTCTGGGAATAACTCCAGGAATTTCTCCGCGAATTCCTCCAGAAAATTACCCAAGGATTCCTCCAAGAATTTCTCCGGGGATTCCTCCTGGGTTTCCAATCCAGCTATTCCCACCTGGTGTTATTCCCACCGAAGATTCCGAAAACTCATCCTGGATTTTTTTTTTCGGGAATTTCTCCAGGAATTCCTTCTGACATTATTCGGGGATTCCTCCAGTGATTCCGGCACGAGTTCTTCCGGATATTGCTAAAGCATTTTTTTCAGTGATTCTTCAGGGAATTTCTCTGAATATAACTCCACGAACTACTCCGGGCTCTTTCAGCATTTTTTTGGGGTTCTGCCTGAAATTACTCTGGAGATAACTCCAGGAATTTTTGTGGGGATTCATCCGGGAATTCCATCAGGGATTCCTCCGGGAATTCCTTCAGGGATTCCTGCGGCAAATCCATCAAGGATTTATGTGGGAATTCCTTCAGGGATTCATCCGGGAATCCCTCCAGGGAGTCCTCTGGGAATTCCTCCAGGAATTCCTCCGAGAATTCCTTCAGGGATTCCTCCGGGAATTCCTCCAGGGATTCCTCCGGTTATTCCTCCAGGGATTCCTCCGGGAATTCCTCCAGAGATTCCTCCGGGAATTCCTCCAGAGATTCCTCCGGGAATTCCTCCAGGGATTCCTCCGGGAATTCCTCCAGGGATTCCTCCGGGAATTCCTCCAGGGATTCCTCCGGGAATTCCTCCAGGGATTCCTCCGGGAATTCCTCCAGGGATTCCTCCGGGAATTCCTCCAGGGATTCCTCCGGGAATTCCTCCAGGGATTCCTCCGGGAATTCCTCTAGGGATTCCTCCGGGAATTCCTCCAGGGATTCCTCCGGGAATTCCTCCAGGGATTCCTCCGGGAATTCCTCCAGGGATTCCTCCGGGAATTCCTCCAGGGATTCCTCCGGGAATTCCTCCAGGGATTCCTCCGGGAATTCCTCCAGGGATTCCTCCGGGAATTCCTCCAGGGATTCCTCCGGGAATTCCTCCAGGGGTTCCTCCGGAAATTCCTCCAGGGGTTCATCCGGGAATTCCTCCAGGGATTCCTCCGGGAATTCCTCCAAGAATTCCGGGAATTCCGCTGTGGATAACTACAAGAATTCCTACGGGATCTCTTTCTTGAATTCCTCCGGGAATTGCTTCAGCATTTTTTCAGGGATTCTCCCAAAAATTTCTCTGAGGATAACTCCAGGAATTCCAGGAATTTCTCCAGAAATTCCTCCGGGAATTTTTCCAGGGTTTTTTACTATAGATTTTTTTCAGGAATTCCTTCGGGTATTCCTACAGCATTTTTTTTCGGGGATTCTCCCAGAAATTCCACCGGGAATTTCGACAGGAATTCAGCCGAGAACCACTGCAGCAAATGCTTCGGGAATTCCTTGGAGGTTTTCTCTAGAAATTCTTCCGGGGACTCCTCCTGGAATTTCTCCGAGATTTGCTTCAGGATTTTCTCCGGGAATTCTTCCTTGAATTTGTCCTGGAAGTTGTCCAGGAATTCCTCCAGGGATTTGACCAGGAATCCCTTCAGGGATTTTTCCCGGAAATCCTCCATGAAATCCTTCAAGAATTCCTCCAGATTCCTTCTAGGATTCCTCCTGGGATTTCCCCGGGATCTCCTCCTGGTATACCTCCGGGATTCCTCCGAGGACTTCTCTTGGATTTCCTCCAGGAATTACCACTACAAATTCCTCCAGCACTTTTATCGGGGATTCTCCCAGAAATTCCTCCGGGGATAACCACAGGAATTCCTACGGGAATTTCTCCAGGAAATCCTTCGGAAATTTCTCCGGAAAATCCTCTAGAAATTTCTCCAGGCATTCATCCGGGAGTTTCTCCAGGAATTCCTAATATAATTTCCTCCAGGAATTCTTCCGAGTATTCCTCCAGCATTTTTTCAGGGATTATCCCAGGAATTCCGCAGTGGATAACTCCAGAAATTCCGCCGGGGATTCCTACAGGAATTCCTCCAGGAATTTCTTCATGAATTCAGCCTCTAGAAATGCCTTCTGGAATTCTACTATAGATTCTTCCAGGAATTCTTCCGGGTATTTCTCCAGCAGTTTTATTCGAGGATTCTCCCAGGAATTCCGCTGTGTATAACTCCAGGAATTACTCCGGGAATTTCTCCTGGAATTTCATTTAGAATTTCTCAGGCAATTTCTCCAGGAACTCCTCTTTGGATTTCTTCAGAATTTCTTCTGGGGTTCTATCAGAAAAATCCCTGGAAAAATTTTTGGACAAATCCTCGGTGGGAATTCTTGGAGGTTTCCTCGGCGGGAATTCCTGGAGGAATTCTCGTTGGGAATTCCTGATGAAATCGCCAGAAGAATATCTGGAGGAATCTCTTGTGGGATTTCGTGGATGAATTCCCTGTGGATATTCCAAGAGGAATTACATGTATCCACTAGGAAATTTCTGAGGGAATCCTAGTAGCAATTCCTGGTGGAATCTCCGGAGGAATTCCTTTAGTTTTCCTGTGAGTAATCCCCAGCGGAATTTCTTGGAGAAAGCCCGAAAAATTTGCTGGAGCAATATCCGGAAGAAATCCAGAAAAAATCATTAGTAGGAATTTCTGGAGATATTCGCGGAGGAATTCCAGGAGAATTTCAGGAGGAATTTTATTAGGAGTCCCCGGAAAAATTCCAGGAGAAATTCCCGAAGGAATCCATGGAAGAATCCCTGATGGATTTCCTGGGAGAATGCCAGGAGGAATTTCTGAAAAAAATCTTCAGTAGGAATTCCTGGAGGAATTCTCATTGAGAACTCGCTGGGAAATTATTCCAGTAATTTCTTCGGGAAATCCTTAAGAATCTCCTCCTTGGATATCACCAGAAATTCTTCCGGGGATTCCATCTGGAATCCCCAACAAGAATTCCTCGAAATAATCCTTCAGTGGATTCCTCCAAGAATGCCCGTCGAAAATTCCACCAGCAATTCCCAACAGGGGATCCTCCTGGATTTTGTACCGGGGAAACCTCCGAGAACTCCCATCGGGGATTTGTCCAGGAATTACTCCGGGAATTTTTCCAGGAAATTCTCCATGAATTCCTCCGGGATTTTTCCAGGAGTTCCTCCGGGACTCCTTCTGATATTCCCCCGGGGACTCCACCTGGCATTCCTCCGGGAAATTCTTCCGGGAATTCCTCCAGGGATTAATCCGAAGATTCCTCCAGGAATTTCTCCGGGAACACTTTCTGAATTTTTTTTTGGGATTTTCTCCAGGAATTTCCACGGGGATTCGTCCAGAAATTCTTCTATGGATTTCTCCAGGAATTCCTCCAAGGATTATTCTGGGTATAACTCCAGGAACTACTCCTGGAATTTCTTCAAGAATTCCCCTAGGAAGTTCTCCAGGAATTCTTCCAAGGATCCCTCCAAGAGTTTCTTTAGGGATTTTTTTTCAGGAAATCTCCAAGGATTGCTCTGGAAAATTCACTTCAAGTTCCCCTGGGGACATTCCCTAGAAATCCACCGAGAATTTCTCCATGCATTTTCCGAGAGTGCATCTGGGAATTCCTCCGGAAATTCCTGTAGGAATTCCTATTTGGATTCCTCCAGAAACTCTTCAGTTATATCTCCAGGAATTTCTCCGGAGTTTTTATCGGGGATTTATCCGTGGATTCCTCCAGAAATTCTTCAGAGATTTCTCCAAGAATTCCTCCGGGGTTTTCGCTGGGAATTCCTCCAGAAATTCCTCAAGTCATCTTTCGGGGATTATTCTTGGGATTCCTTCAGGAATTTCCCGGAGCATTACTCCAGGAATTTCTCCGGGAAATTTTATAGGAATTGCTGGGGGAATTTCTAAAGAATTCGTCCGGGGATTCCTCCATGAATTCCTCTAGAGATTCCTTTAGGATTTCCTCCAGGAGTTCTTCCGGAAATTGCTCGGGAGATTCCTCCAAGAATTGCTTCTTAGATTCCTCCAGGAATTCCTTGGAAGATTCCCCCAGGGATTCTTTCAAGAATTACTCCGGTGATTTTTCCAGGAATTCCTCCGGGGATTCCTCCAGAAATTTCTTAGAGTATTCCTCCAGGAATTTCCTCGGGTATTTGTCCAGTAATGCCTACTGAGATATCTCCAGGAATTCCACCGAGGACTTGTTCTGGAATTTTTTTCGGGATTTTGTCCTGGAATTCCTCTGGGGATTTCTCCAAAAAAAAAATCAGATTCCTCCAGGAATTCGTATGGGATTTTCTCCAGGAGTTCTTCCGGGGATTGCTCCAGGAATTGCTCCGGGTTATCTTCCGGAGATTACTCCGAGAATTCCTCCAAGAATATCCCCGGAAAATTTCTCTAGAAATTACTGCAAAAAGTTTTCCGGGAATCCTTCTAAGGGTATTCCTCCTGAATTTATTCAGGGATTCCTCCAGGAAGTCGTCCAGAGTTTCCTCTAGAACTTCCTCCGGAGATCCCTTCAGAAATTGTTCCAGGGCTTCCTTCAGAGAATCCGCCGGGGATTACTCCGGCGATTCCTTTTAAATTCCCCCGGGGACTTCTCCTGGAGTTCTTCCGGGAATTTCTTCAGAAATTTTCCGGGAATTTCTCCAGAAATTCTTCCGGGAAATTTTCCAGAAATTCCTCTGAGAATTCCTCTTTGGATTCCTCCACAAATTCTTCAGGGATTCCTCCAGGAATACCTCCGGGTTTCCTTCAGAAATTCCTCCACGAATTCCGCTGTGGAGTCCTCTAGAAATTCCTCCGGGATTTTCCCCAGATATTCCTATAAGGATTCATTACGAGATACCTCCTTTAATTCCTTCAGGAATTCCTGAAGGAATTCCCTCAGGGATTCTTACAGAAATTCCTCCTGGGATTTTGCATGGTATTCCTCAGAGAAATTTTCGAAGGACTTTCTGGAGGAATTCAGGCGGAGTCCTTGAATAAATCTCTGGAGGATTTTTTTTTTTTTTGAAGAATCCTTTGAGAAATCTCTGGAGGAATCCCTGGAGTAATCCCTAAAAGAACCCTTGTAGGAGTATTTGATGACATTCTTAGAGGATTGGAAACCGTAGTTATTGCTGCACGACTCTCCGGAGGAAATTCCTGTTGGAATCTCTGAAGAAATAAGTGGAGGAATCCCTACGTGAATCCCTGAAGGAATCCCTTGTGGAATAACTGGAAAAAACCCTGTAGGAATCCCTTGAGGAATCTCTGGAGTAATCTTCTGAGGAATCCATGAAATAATCCCTAAGTAATCACTGGAGGAATCTTTGGCGGAACCCCTGAAGGAGTTCATAGAGGAATCCTCGATGCAATCCCTGGAGGAACCCTTGCAAAAATCCCTGGAGAAATCCCCTGTGGATTCCCTGAGATAAACCACTTAAGATATTCCTGAAGGAATTTCTGGCGGAACTCCTTAAGGAATTCCTAGAGTAATCCTTTGAGGAATCTCTAAAGGAATCCATTAAATTATTCATTTGGAATCCCTGGAGGCATCCTTGAAGGAACTCCTGGAACAGTTTCTGGAGGAATCCCTGGAGAAACCCCCAAGGATTCCCTGAAGTAACCCGTGGAGTAATCTCTGAAAGAATCCCTGAAGGAGAATCACAGCTGGAATTCCTAGATAAATCAATGAATCTTAAGGAATTCCTGGAGAAATCTCTGGAGCAATTCCTGGAGAAATCTCTGGAGCAATTCCTGGAGGAATCACTGTAGTAATTCTTTGATCAATCCCTGAAGGAATTCTTGGAGAAATCCAAAAAGCAATTCCTGAAGGAATCCCAGAAAAATTCCTGGAGGAATCCTTGAAGGAATTCCTGGAGCAATTCCTGAAGGAATGTTCGGGTAATTTTTGGAGGAATTTCTAAAGGAATCCGTGAAGGAATCATGGAGAAATCTTTGAAGGAATTCCTGGAGGAGTCCCTGAAGGAATTTCGGAGGAATCTCTGATAGAATTTCTAGATGAATCAATGAAGGAATTCTTGAAAAACTTCCTGGAGGAATCCCTGAAGGAATTTCAGGAGGAAACTCTGGAGCAATTCCTGGAGGAATCACTGTAGTAATTCCTTGATAAATCCCTGAAGGAATTTTTGAAGGAATCCAAGATGGAATTCCTGGAAGAATCTCTGAAAAAAATCCTGGAGGAATCCCTGAAGGAATTTCTGGAGGAATCCCTGGAGGAATTCCTGGAGGAATGTTTGGAGTAATTTCTGGAGGAATCCCTGAAGGAATTCGTGAAGGAATCTTTGAAGGAATTCCTGGAACAATCTCTGTCGGAATTCCTGGAGGAATTTCGGAGGAATCTTCAATGGAATTCCTAGATGAATCAATGAAGGAATCCCTGAAAAACTTCCTGGAGGAATCCCTGAAGGAATTCCTGGAGGAATCTCTGAAGGAATTCCGGAAGGAATCTCGGGATGAGTTCCTGGAGAAATATCTGAAGGAATTCTTGGAAAAGTTTCTGATGGAATTCCTGAAATCACGGCATTTGAACCGTCATATCGAGACTATACAAGAAAATCTGTATGTGTTCCCTGTGATTACCCTCCGGAACCGATTACATGTCCTTCAGAGTTATATCTTTTAAGTAAGCCTATAAGAGATTGTAGATCGGACCAATTTTTTTTATAGCGTGTGTCAAGTAAAATTTGGAACGATCATGCTCGTGTAAAAAAAATGACAGGGCTCATCAGCAAATTTCATTCATCAGACTTTTTCTGAGATTACCAAAGCCTACCCTGACAACTGTCAGCTGTCAAATTTGTGCTTCCTACTTTTCGCTCCCCTGCGTAGCTCAACATCTCAGCATGATCCACCTGACGATGGGTTGATGAGCTGCCTGGTTGTTGCAGTTGAACAACTTATCGTGTAGCGTGACATCGATGCGACACCACCGACGTAACTCATCGAACAAACGATAGGTTCAATTGGAAGCACCCTTGGAGGATTCCCCAGGGAGAACTCTTGGAGGAATATTCTGAGGGAACTCCTGGAAAAATATCTGGAGGGAATTGCTGGGTAATCGTCAGAGGAAACTCCTGGAGGAATTCCCCATCCTCAAAACGATCTTCTGGAGGAATCTCTTGGGGAACTTACGAAAGAGTCGCTGGAGAAAATACCCAAAGGAATCTTCGAAAAGAACTTCTGGGAATACCCAAAAGGATCTCCTGCGGGATTCCCTAAGTGGTTACATTTTACGGAATTCCCAAAAAGGTATCCTGGAGGAATCTCCAAAGGAAATTTCTGGCGGAAACCTCAAAACGAGTCCCCGTCGGAAGCACCATGAGGAATTCCTGGTGGAATCTTCAAAAGGAGCTTCTATGGAATCCACAACAGGAACTCATTACAACAAAGAATTTCTGGCGGAGTCTGCAAAGGAAATTCCTGACTGTATTTGTAAAGGGAAATTCTGGCGAAACCCCCTGACAGAATCCCCGACGAAGTCCCAGACGGATTTGGCTGGAGTTCCTCTATGTAATTCCCGGCGGAATACTCAGATGGGATTCCCGGTGGAATCCCAAGAAGGTATTACCAGAGGAATGCCAGGAATGAGTTCCCGGTTCCTCATAAGGAGCTCTTAACGGAATCTCCAGAGGAAAACATGGCGGAATCGTCAGAGAGAATTCTTTGCCGAATCTCCAAAGGGAATTCCTGTTCTAAAGGGAAATCCTGTTAAAATCTCAAGACGGAATTTTTGACGGAGTCTCCAGACAGATTTCCTGACGGAACCTTCAGAGAGAATTCTTTCCCGAATCTTCAGAGGGAATTTCTGTTGGAATTTACAGATGGAATTCCTGGCTGAACCTTCCGAGAGGATTTCAGATGGAATCTCAAGAGGGAGATCCCAGCGGGATCCTCCAAACAAAATCCCATGACAGAATTCCCGGAGGAATCTCGAGGAAATTCCCAGTCAAATCTTCAGAGGAAACTCTTGGCAGAATCTCTAGAGGGAATTTCCTGCGGAATCCCTAGTGGAAATATCTTACCAAAACCGAAGAGAAAATCCCAAAGGGAATTCCCATTAAAATCAGCTGAAATTGAGCTGAAAGGATACTTGGCTGAATTACCAGGAAGAATTACGGAAGAGTCCGTGAAACATCCAAATATTTGACGTTTGTTTTGCTACTTTTCAAAAATGGGTTACCTTGATATTCCATCCAAGCATGCAACATTTGAACTAATCACGCGCAACAAAAAACTGACAGTGCAACTCATCAAAATTACTCACCAAAGACGTTTGGTGATTTTACCAACACAGCTTTAGTATTAAGTCTATGGTATTAAGTCTATGGTTCGACCCTCACGGTTTAATATCCAATTTCCTCATCCACGGCAAAATTGTAATACAAGATCTTTGGCGTAGTGGACGAGCCCATCCCACAAGAGATATTTGCACGATTGAAGCGCTGGATCGACCAACTTCCCTGCCTTCAAAACGTTCGTGTTCCGCGGTGCTATTTTCCGTCCTACAACGTTGAAGATCTCCAAACTCTCGTGTTCCATGTATTTGTTGATGCAAGGGAGTCGGCATACGCATGCGTGGCCTATTTCCGCATCATCGAGCGGGGTGAGCCACGCTGCACATTCGTATCATCCAAAGTTAAAGTGGCTCCACTTAAAACATTATCAATTCCTCGCCTGGAGCTGCAAGCGGGAGTTAAAGGCAGTCGACTAGCCAAGACGATTAAGGAAAATCGCACCCTTCCAATCAAGCGTACCGTTTACCATAGTGATTCTAGAACATTGCTGTCGTGAATTAGATCAGACACCCGGAAATACCGACAGTAAGTGGCAGTGCGAGTAGGAGAGATTTTGGAAATAACCGACGTTTCTGAATGGCGCTGGGTACAAACTAAACTCAATGTGGCAGATGAAGCGACGAAATGGAACAACGGTCCAGCAGTGGAGCCCAAGGGGCTAGACATGCATTAGCATAATGAGTGTATAAGAAGTATATTAGTATATTCACGGTATATTAATGTATTAATGTATATTATTGCGAGGGGTGGATCACCAGCGCATTTTCGATTCAGCCTTGCATATTGACATTACGCATCGGTGCGTTTTGTTGCGCATTTGTGAATTGAGGTTTAAAAATACATGAGTATTTCGTGCATTTTTCAACGCATTAAATTTTATGGCGCATTTTCAATGCATTTTTCAACGCATTAGGTCAAATCACAAATTTTCTAACGCATTTTCGATTCAGTTGTTTTAGTAGTGATCCACACCTCGTATTATTGTATATTAATGTATTACCACCGACGAACCGACGTTACAGTGGAGTTTCAAAAGTGTCCCCCCTAAATTTAACGGTCGACCAGCAAAGCGAGCGAACGCTTCTGTCAAATCAGCACAGGCGCGAACCTTTTCCTATATGAATACACGGGGGTTTGGAGTCAAGCTATCAAAACAACGCGAACCGTTATAGAGGAAGCAGTAGTGTTCGGCTATTTTTCATCATGGCGTCGGGGACAACAAATTTGAATTTATTTGCTCTAGCTGTCACGTCGGTTCGTCGGTGGTATTACCATAGAGTATTACCATCCAATTAACCTACTGGCTGAAATCAAGGCTATGCCAGATGAATAAAAAAATAAACATTGTTTATCGAAAAAATCGGCCGCAGAATTTGCTACGATGCACTAATCTATTTCAGTATACTATAATATACTAAGCCCAGAATTATACGTGTCTGGCCCCTTGGTGGAGCCTGATAGTAGATGGTTCACAGGACCAGACTTTCTATATTATCCGGAAGAGTGTTGGCCTCAACAGAACTCTGTAGCGACTGATACCGCAGTGGAAATGAGATCGATTCATATTCATCAGGAACGGCTACACTGTTCAATCATCGATGTTTCTCGTTTCTCAAAATGGGACCGCCTGTTGAGAAGTGTAGCATACACTGTGGTGCATAATTGATCGGACAAACGCCGATTTTCATACAAAATGGCCAAGTTTGAGATGCTGTAACTATAGTTTGCTTTGGTGGATTGAGCTCAATTTTTGACACGGAACTACGAATATGCTGAATTTTATGTAGACAAAGTATAAAATGTTTTCGTTCACAGGTCTGGGCGTGGCAAGGCGTTGAAAATATTGCAAAAGTGATCAGACAGCGGTACCCCTTTGATTTACATGCGTGCCGCTGTCCGATCACTTTTGCAATTGTGAATGCCGGGCAACTCACTGGAACAATCCGTTCCCAGCCATCTTAGCAAACTGCAGTAGAATCACTTGGCATAATACGGAACCTCACGGTGATGGCGACTTGCCCCGCCAACAGTCCACTCGTCAAAGAGGCAGCATCACACTGACGACGACCCCGTCATGGTGCTGGCTGTCACTGATGCTTGCTAGGGGAAATACACGCATGGGAAATGCTACTCAGCTTTGTTCATACCCCACATTCTCCCTCTTCTCCGAAAAAAAAAAAAAGTTTTCTTACTAGCAGCCTTGTTATTTTTACGCTCAAACCCTCAATTTCGTTCTCTTCATCCTTATGGCACCAATGCAACAAGATACACTTCAAGATACAAGAATGAAGACGAATGGCCACATTTACTTTTTTTTGTTTAGTAAACGCACTTTTGTTAATATCGAACCTATATCATTTGATTGATAACTTGCAATGCTAACCAATCATCTATGGGGTTTTGCCGAGCTCCAATAAAAATAACTACAACACACGCAGTTGGGTGATGCGTCTTCTCTCCTTCAAGCGCACGTCTCGTTATGTAGCCGGCCCTGTTTTTCTCTCACTCAAATCAATCGTTATTCACGATTGCGAAAATTCGACGCATTCAACGAAAACGAACATATTTTGTAAGAATTATTTGTCAAAAAAGAACAAAATACAAGAGATTAACGAATTTGAGATTTATCAGACTAAAGATTCCGTATATCATAAAACTCCATTTTCAATGCTTCAATGTGATGGTACAGATAGACCATAACACACAAATGTCCCTCATTATACGAAAATAGATTCTACAAAACGAGTTCGAAAGAGGTTCTACAACATATTTTCAGTAGATATGTTTTCGAATTTTAAACTGTTTTACGATATGCAATTTTTATGGGCGGTTTTCATTACACGTCCCTGCATTTTCCTCACGCACAGCTTTCGGCAGTTATCATGCAACGCCATTTCCTTAGACGGGTTTCTTTACACATCGCTGCATTTTCCTGATGCCAACAATTTTCGGCAGTTTTTCAATAACGCCATTTCCTTGGACGGATTTCATTTCACGTCCCTGTATTTTCCTTAAGCAGAAAAATTTTCGGCGGTTATCCAACAACGCCTTTATCTTGGACGGTTTTCACTACACGTCCCTGCATTTTCTTTATGCAGAATAATTTTTCGGCGGTTATCCAAAAATGCCGTTTCCTTGGACGGTTTTCATTACACGTCCCTGCATTTTCCTTATGCAGAAAAATTGTCGGCGGTTATCCAACAACGCCTTTACCTTGGACGGTTTTCACTACACGTCCCTGCATTTTCTTTATGCAGAATAATTTTTCGGCGGTTATCCAAAAAATGCCGTTTCCTTGGACGGTTTTCATTACACGTCCCTGCATTTTCCTTATGCAGAAAAATTGTCGGCGGTTATCCAACAACGCCTTTACCTTGGACGGTTTTCACTACACGTCCCTGCATTTTCTTTATGCAGAATAATTTTTCGGCGGTTATCCAAAAATGCCGTTTCCTTGGACGGTTTTCATTACACGTCCCTGCATTTTCCTTATGCAGAAAAATTGTCGGCGGTTATCCAACAACGCCTTTACCTTGGACGGTTTTCACTACACGTCCCTGCATTTTCTTTATGCAGAAAAATTTTCGGCGGTTATCCAAAAAATGCCGTTTCCTTGGACGGTTTTCATTACACGTCCCTGCATTTTCCTTATGCAGAAAAATTTCGGCGGTTCGACACGCCAATAATTTGCCCAACCAAAAACCCGAGCAAAAACCAACCCAACCAACCAACGCCGCGAGTATTTTACGGCAACATTCACAATAGTCAAACACCTCTACCATCATGCACATCATCCTGTTTGCATTTACCGTTCAACCAAGCGACAACACGAGCATGTACGATCCGAAAAATCAACGAAAGCGCGACCATCCATGCCGAGCAAGAACATGAAGAAACATGCATGCAATCATCGACCGACCACCTATCCACAGCGTGCTACCAGTCGACAACAAAAATCAACCACGTCACCGCGCCTTTGTTCATGTGTTTGTGCTAGAACCAAGGCTAAAACAGAACGCGGTTGGAATGACAAAAACTTTCCGCACTCTAGCTTTCGTCAGGAACCGCAGAATTGCAACACCCACTTCACTGTGTTTGCAGCACCACCACACACTTCACACACCAAAAACGATTTGTTTTCTCTCACTGTTTTTATGCCAAGTGATTCTACCTATTTTATGATTAACTTGTTATTGATTATGATGCACTCCTGGCAGGATCGCCAATGTGAATGCCGGGCAACTCACTGGAACAATCCGTTCCCAGCCATCTTAGCAAACTGCAGTAGAATCACTTGGCATAATACGGAACCTCACGGTGATGGCGACTTGCCCCGCCAACAGTCCACTCGTCAAAGAGGCAGCATCACACTGACGACGACCCCGTCATGGTGCTGGCTGTCACTGATGCTTGCTAGGGGAAATACACGCATGGGAAATGCTACTCAGCTTTGTTCATACCCCACAGCAATATTTTCAACGCCTTGCCACGCCCAGACCTGTGAACGAAAACATTTTATACTTTGTCTACATAAAATTCAGCATATTCGTAGTTCCGTGTCAAAAATTGAGCTCAATCCACCAAAGCAAACTATAGTTACAGCATCTCAAACTTGGCCATTTTGTATGAAAATCGGCGTTTGTCCGATCAATTATGCACCACAGTGTACGTCTATGATTTTCTCGATTGCTGCCGAACTCATAGTACAGGAAGTTATCACTGGATCGACCGGACTTCGAACGAGCAGAACAAACACTTTGGCGGCTGGCACAGGCAGATGAATATGCAAGCGAACTCGAAGAGTTGAATAAGAAGTCGATGGAAGCAGCAGGACGACAGATATGGTTCGACAAGTCTAGCAAGATACGAAAGCTCTCGCCGTTTCTAGACAAACTGGGGGTGATAAGAATGGAAAAACGAATCGAAGCTTCACCGTATGCGTCTTTTGATGCAAATACCCCATTATTCTTCCCAAAGGGCACTATGTGACTCAGCTGCTAATTGATTGGTACCATCGGCGTTTTGGGCATGGGTTTGGCGAAACTGTGGTGAATGAAGTTAGACAAAAATTCCACATATCCAATCTGCGAGTTCTGGTGCGCAGCATAGCTAGGCGATGCAACTACTGCTTAGTACGCAAGGCAGAACCGAGAGTACCAAGAATGGCTCCTCTCCCCGCGGTTCGAGTGACCATTCTCCAAAGTAGGAGTCGATTACTGCGGCCTTTTTCGATTAAGGTCAAAAGAAGCAATGTGAAAAGGTGGGTGGCGCTGTTCACTTGCTTGGTTACGCGAGCCGTGCATTTGGAAGTGGTTGCGTCGTTATCTACGGAGTCGTGCAAGCTTGCTTTCCGGCGTTTCATCGATCGTAGGGGTGCCCCTACCGAGATATATACGGACAACGGCACCAACTTTCAAGGAACATGTCGGGAATTAGCTAAGCAACTTTCGAACGTGAATGAGGGATTAGCGGAAACTTTCACCGATGCGAAAACAAGATGGTACTTTATCCCGCCAGCTTCCCCACCCATGGGAGGCGTGTGGGAGCGTATGGTACGTTCGATCAAGGCAGCGATGGAAGGTCTACGTCATTTACGTTCCCCAACGGAGGAGGTATTTCAGACGTTGTGCACCGATGCGGAATCGATGATGAACAGCAGGCCGTTAACTTATATACCGTTAGAGACTTCAGACCAAGAAGCCCTGACTCCCAATCATTTTCTGCTGCTAAGTTTGTCGGGGTTGAAGCAAACCTACGGATGAAGGAACGGGATTGCGAAGCGATTGGGATCAGTGTCAACTGTTGCTTGATCGATTTTGGATCAGGTGGATACGTGAGTACCTGCCCACCATTACGCGTAGAACAAAATGGTTCGAGGATGCCAAGCCGATAACAGAAGGTGCCTTGGTGTTTATAGTGAATGACAAGGAGCGAAACAGCTGGGTAATGCAAAGTCGTAAAGCTAATCCCAGGAGCAGATGGGCGATTAAACGAGCTGATGTTCAAGTCTCTGGAGGTGGAATACTGCGGCGAGCCGTAGCGAAGCTAGCCGTACTAGATGTGTTAGGTGTCAGTAAAGCTGACGGAATCGGGAAGCTTTACGGGTCGGGGGATGTGGACCCTGGCAACACGGATGGTGACGTGGCTATGTGTGTGGATCACGCTGATGGCCAAGATCAACCCTAGATCGTAAGCACGTGTGTAGGTAGGGCAGTAGAAGGTAGCGAAGCAAAACGCCAGATAAGATGACTTGATGAATTTGATAGAGCAAAACAGTTATTAAACAGTGATTGAGAATTTTCGAACAAATTTTGGAGTTTTTTTTTTCTTGTAGACGGACAATTTATTTTCTAATGTAAGTACCTCTAGAATTTGGTTGTTTTCTAAAAATGTATACGCCTTAATTTGAACTTATAGATGACTATTTAGTACGAACAGTATCGAGATTGTACGGATGAAATATCAGTAAATCTCTACATTGAATTGTACGTAAGTTGTCATGTATTAAATTGGGTTTTTAAATTATGAAAAATGTATTGATTTTTTGATTTTATAAGAAAGAGCACCTTTTTCTGAGTCACTATGATTTTTCTCAGATTTTTAGAACTTTGTTTTGGTACCTAAAATCAATTTTAAAGAGATTTTATGAAATCACCTTTTGACAGCTGGGCAACTGTTTGACAGCTCCGCCCAGTACAAAGTGCGACGAGGGGTGATTCGACAAATCGTTCCCATACAAACTTCAAATTGATTGTTAAATAGGTTCCCGGCCTCCAAAATTCATGAAAATTTGGATTTCGGCTCAGTTTGACATGCAGATTCAGAATATCGAATTATCTCAACACCGTTAAAGAAGCCAATTGAATCGCAAATTATCAGCTTATTTTTATAACTAGTAGTATCGTGACCTCAAAATTTATCTGTGGAAGTCGAGAAGGGACAAGACTTTAATAGTCAACGAAACTGTGAGTTATATTGAACTGAACTACTGAACTAAAACTAACTATGATTTTTCCAGCTTAAAAGCAACACCTGAAGAAATAAAAACTGTTCGCTCAAGAGACTTTGACTGGTTTTCCTTTCCCCGGCGGCCACACAAGGGAAACCTAGTATATGAAACTTTGTTAAAGGAAGGGGTGTGGTTTAACCCAAAATATCCCTGAGCTACTACCAGGAACCACCTGGAGAAATTTCTGGACAATGACTGGAAGAACTGCAGTATCCTCTGCAGTTATTCGTAGGAAAATTTATTGAAAAATGTCTCCAAACAAGCATAGGATCACATTCTGCAATAATATCTGCAAGATTTAATGTTTGAAAAGAAAGTAAAAGAATCCCTGAAGGAAGGTTTTCTTAAGTGGAACTTTTGGAGGAATCCCTGGAATAACTTCCAGAAGAGTCTTTTGAGATTTGTTTAAGGAATTTCCAGATAAATGCCTGAGAAAATTTTGAAATAAATGTGGTAGACGTTCTTTTAGGACTCTCTGGGGAAATTCAAGCATATCTTCCTGAAAAAGTTTTGGAAAAAATATGAATTTCTAAAGGAGACCCTTAGAGGAACTTTTGAAAGAATCTCCCTATCCTTGAGGAAACAAGATGTTCCAGGGCGTTACAGAGGCGTTACCGGGGTATTTAAAGGATTCTCCAGCGGTTTCAGAACGTTTCAGGGGTGTTCTAATGGCTTCAGGGCGTTCCAGGAGTGTTCTAAGGGGATCTCAGTTTCAGAAGATTCAAGTACGTTCCAAAGATTATCAAGCGTTTTAAGAAAAGTTCAAGGGGCGTTACAGGTTGTTTAAGGCTATTCCAGAGAGTTTCAGGAGGCTACGATGGCGTTTTAGGGGTCTCAGGAGGTTGCATAGGCGTTCCAGTTTTTTTAGATTATAGGTACGTCCTCTGCGCACAATGAAAATCCTTTCGGAATCCTCTTGAAATTTTCTCAAAAGCCTTAATACGCCTCTGATACATACCTGAAACTCCTTTCAGAATCTCGCTTGGTAGCTCCTGAAGCTTAAATATGAAATTCTGATATATTTGTAATAGATACATTATAATTTCAACTACCAGTGTGACCCGTTCAACAATTAGCGAGAATCGGTCAGAATAAGATAGTTTAAGAATGCGTTCAAATGTATTAATTTCTTTTAGAAGATAATATTGAAGGCAAAGTGAATTCAATGGAAAAGTGTAAGAAATAACTGGATTTTTGATCACGTGGAATTGTGAACAGAAAAAAAAACAAATAAAAAGTTGTGAACAAATTCAAGTCAATTGGAATAATATTGACTGAGTTGTAAGCTGAAAGTGCCCAAAATAGGACCCCGGCTATGAAAAACTTTCCCAGCTTCGTTCGTTTCAATAACCATCAAACAAAATTCTAGGGGGCTGTCCATAAACCACGTGGTCATTTTTTTGGGACTTCTCAACCCCCCCCGCGTGGTCATTAGTCCATACAAAAATTTTTATTCGTCCATACTAAATGGTCATTGGCCGAACCACCCCCCCCCCCCCCCTCATGACCACGTGGTTTATGGACAGCCCCTAGCTTAAACTAAACTTCATTTTTAAAGTGAATGACAGAGATGAAATGTACCCATCCAAGCTCATCCAACACATATGTGCCCATGTTAACATCGTTCGCTTCCACACGTCAAGAACTACGGGCAACGATGCGAAAAAAGAAATGAACTCAAATAAAGCTGTGGAAAACTTGCTCAGCAGTGAAAAGGCCTTGGGACCAGCAAAAAGCTTTCCCACAATTTGCTGAAGCTGAACCAACGATCATGCATCTAGACGTGCATAGTTTAAGGCGTACTTACGTTGAACTATTTCGTCAGCAACCGATGCCTGGTGTTCGCAATCCTTTTGGCCCTGGTGCAGCTGATGATGGTGTGAACCGAAACGCTTAAAATAATTAAATTTACTCTCTTTTTTCAAACGCAATCTCATTTACCGGTGCTGTTGACTGTAAACCGTCACGTGCTTTTGGTTGGTGAGAAACTGCGAGAAAAGCGGTTAGTGCAATAATTAATGTTGACGACGTGGTTTTCTTGATCTGTGTCGAAAAAAAGTTGTACATAAGAACAGGGGCTAGGACTCATGAAGATGCCAGGTATTCAGTTAGGGACCGTCCATTAATAACACAAAGGTTAATGAGGAAAGGAATTCGAGAAAACTGGTGAGAGTTATTAAGGGAAGGAATTATGATATTCAATCTTACCCAAAAGTAATTCCTTTGATGTACACGAACCATTGAATGAATTCAGCCACAATGAAACAAAATACTCAATGAAATGAAATCACAATCCGTTCTGTTCATTCAAAAGCGCTCGACCCGGTTGACTTTGGCGGAAAACTTCCATTGAAACATCAAGCGGTAATGTCATTTCACGGCGAAAATCGAAACCGATTAATTTCAGTGCACGGCTCAATGACTTTCCATGGTGCGGCGGCGGTATTTTCCGCTTTTGTACGACAGCACAGTGTACCTAGGCATCTATATTGCAAATTTCTCCGGGCTTCCGACCGATTCGACGAAGGTGATTCTAGCGCGAAACCGAAAGCATGAAAGCGAACGATTTTGGGGAATGCGACCGGACGGAGCGAGTGCACAAATTTATGCTAGATCCAACCGGGAAGGCCTGGCAGCTGCGCTGCCACAGCACGTGGGCCCGAATTATTTGCAGTAGCGAAATGAAACACTGAATGGAGGAAAAAGGGGTTATAGAGCTTCGGAAACAATTTACATAGTTTAATTTCGTAAGTGGAATGGAACCAGCAGATACCAGAATTGTGTGGCTTAGAAGACAGCACAATTTTCAATTTGCATGGGAAGCATTTCTCTTGGCTTGCGTTTGATAAATTGAAACGACGGAATGCTTGCTATTGAGTTCTTGATATGCATGAATTGTGCATACATAACTATATTGAATTTATGAACTAAACCAATATTATGATTAGAGCAGAAAAGCTGAAAACTATACACAGAGTTGGATGCTAGAAGGCTTCCAAAAGCTTGAAGATGAAAGAAGACAGAATCAAAAATCAAGAATTAGGAAAAATTAAGAAGTAGAAAAAAATAAGGAAAAATAAACCAGAAATGAAGACACATCAAGAAACATAAATTAAGAATCAATAAGCAAACAGTGAGAAACAAAAAAGCAAGAGGTCAGAAGCAAAAAACAAAATAAAGCATGTTCAGTAAGTAATTCGTTTATTTAGAAGCGTCTGTCTTTTTAAAATAAATAACAATAAATAAATAAATAACCAATTCCAACGATTGGTTTTCAGTAATTCTCAACACTAACGAATGTCGTTTCAGCCTCTATTTCACCGCCCGTCGTCTCTTCGTTTAATCATGTTTCTCCTCCTCGGTCCATCCCCGGTAGGGCGCCAAACTCGGCGAGCGTCGTCGTCGTCGTCGTTGAACGGCCGAGGAATCCACCCGGTCGTAATGGTCTCCTCCGTAGCCACCATCCAGCACCTGGATATCGGCGTCGTAGTTCTGGCGTCCCTTGTTGTCACCGCCTCCATCGGCCAGTTTCTTCAGCCCGATCACGCCAGCCATCACCAGGGCCATCATCGAGACGCCGAGGGCCTTCATGGCCAGCGCTGCCACCGCACCGAATCCGAGCGCTCCCAGCATTTTGCTCATCATCACCTTCATCAGCAGGATCATTCCGAGGCCTCCCTTGTCCTTTTTGCGGGCTTCTGTGGATGGGAGACGGAGGGGGAAAGAACGGTGTCAGTGGAATATTATAACGTATTTGGATAGTGGTAAGTTTGAGTTAGGCCCATATAGCCACAGCTGTAAAGGGTAACGGGTTCGATTCCCGGCTGGTCAAGCAAATTTTCGCAAAGGAAATTTCTTTAACTTCCTTGGGTATAGAGTTTCTTCGTGCCTGCCATACGATAAACAGATGCAACGAGTCATTGACAGAGGTTTAGTCAGTTTTGCTTAGATGGCTACTATGTGTGCCATTTGGAAAACGATGTAAACAAACTTGGTGTTTTTTTCGGCTTTTAGTCACAGAAAAAGCGTTGATTGTTTCAAATCATTACCTACGTTTCGATGCTGTGGTTGGGATCTTCATCAGGGCCTGTTTATTATGTAAAAAGGGGGGGGGGGGGGGCGGAACACCAAGTTTCCGTAAAAACCCAGTCAGTCCCTGTATGTAATCACGATGTGAACAAACTAAACCAAGAAGAGCAATACGGTACATGTACCAGAGAATGTAGCTTGTGTAAGTAACAGGGTGAGTAAATAAGAAATCATTTGCCCTTAAAACGCTTGAAAAATATATGCAAAATATATTACCAAACCCGTCGGATGTAGAGACAATATGGTTCCTGCTAATCGATCCTTCTGCTGGTGCTTCTCAGCTTGTTGTTTTATTTAGAACTTTTCATACATTTTGTGAAACCTTTTCGAATTTACCAGAACTTGAGTATTCCGTTGCAACAGCCTCAGAACTTTAAGCGGAATCATTAGTAAGCGCTGTCCACAACCTACGTTACCTAATGTTGGGTCATTTCTGGAATGCCTTCGCTACTGCAAAAATTCACAGCGATGTATTTTAAAGATTTAAAAATTTCAGGAATGTTTATTTTATTAAAGATTGCGTTTTGAAAATTCTAGATATTTGAGTTATTTTTATTAATTTTGTATTAAGTCCCAATAATAAACATATTTTAAATTTGCCTCATTCAATGTATCACAGTAGAATTGAGTGGAGTTGAATACACTCTAAACCTATTTTTCTATAAGACACACAAAAAAAAATTTATCAAGAAAAAAAAAACTAATACATAATAATTTAACGGTAAAAAAACGTTTTCGTTTCAAAAAATTGGTAACCCACATAGGTCTTAGGCAAAATATAAAAGTGCAGAAGTGTTCAAAATAAAAAAAATACAAAAATCAAAAACTTTAATTCACAAAATCTGGGATATAATAAAGCTCCGAACAAAACATGTTTAATCGATGATGGTATTTTTCATGAGGGCCTAACTGACATAATCGATTTCTCCTTATCGATACTCTCTCTGTGTTATTACAGGATATGTAATGAGTTTTACAAAGATTGTTTGGTTTGCAACAATCCTGGTAGTATCCAGGAAACTTTCCACTTGATTTTATAATTGACAATCAAACGAAACAAACAATACTTACTGTGTGGCAAGGCCTTGCGCAGAGTAGTAGGGGTTCTAACCCGAACCCTCTTCCCCCTTCTTTGCAAAGGCCTGTAGTGTGAACATTTCGTGCAAAAGTAAGAAAATTTAATTCTTAAAAAGTGGAAATTGACAGGCAAATTAAAAAAAACAAAAATGAAATGCTTCATCAATAAACATTATTATAATCCAAATCATAATTATCAATAGCCGGGGCCCGTAGCGTAGTGGCTACACGTTCACTTCATAAGTGGATGGTCATGTGTTCGATCCCAGCCCCGGAACTTGCAATTTTTCGTCAGTTGCTCTTCCCCCCGAGAGCGGCTGGCACCTGACCCTCTTCAGAGCATATCCTCTTACGGACCCGGAAACATGGATATCGGCTAACGGCAACTCATACTGGACCCCCCAAACGGACTGGAAATGGAACAAAAACCACACAGCAACATCGTGCTTATCATTCTACCATGGACAGGGTAGAAAAGTGACAGCAGCGCAAAGGCAACCAGTTCGATATAGTAGAATAAGAATGAGAATAGAATACAATAAGGCGCTGTACAAAGTGTATGTGCTAATTGGAATCGCTCACGCAGTGCCCTAGTGTAAAAAAGGTTAAGTGATTGAAGAAAAAAAAATATCGATAAAAATGTTAACAAGTTAAAGTATTTTTTTTATTAATTTGGTTGGGAATCGTTTTTGGGAGTAAAGTTCGTTGGAAAGAACTTAACAGTACTTTAAAATATCATGATAGTTGAAATAATGAACACAAAAATTTGTGTGACGAAAAAAATCTGAAAAATTATAGCAATAATTCAATTTGTTCACAAAACAAAGTAGGGTCTGGGACCATTTGGGCAGAAGCACCTATTTTGGGCACTTGCAGCTATAACTCAGTCAATTTCAAACCGATTGACCTGAATTTTTGAACATAGCTAGATACTGCGCCTTCCTGAACGTGTTTCAAAAATCAAGTCAATCGGTTCAAAATTGACTGAGTTATAGCAGAAAGTGCCCAAAATAGGTGCTCCTGCCCAAATGGTCCCAGACCCTATATTTAAATTTTTTGAAATAGTCTACATTACCAGCAAGAAAATAATCTTCTACCGAGTAAGCAAAAAGCTGGTCAAGCAATCATTCCATGAGCAACTACGAATAATCAATAATATACAATCCACTTAATGCCATGTTCATAAAAGTGCTAAAACAATAAAAAAAAAAGCACTGGTGTGTCTGTACGTGCGAAAGACTTCAGAAATATGACTTCTGAGGAATGTTTTTGTAATATTTGTGTTTCATTTTTATTTTTTGACTTTTACTGCGAACGGTTTCAGTTTTTTTATTATTTACTTCTTTCTCTCCAATCTTCTGTTTGTCAATCATTGATTGGTTGCCTCAATCCTTCGGCCCCTTTAATATCTTCGTTAGGAACCACTGCCGGCATCACGCCATACTTGCCACGCTGGACTGCTGCGTAAGCAGTTTTAAATTATAACTCACGCTCACGCCACGCGGTTAGGTCTCTTTCTCGTTCAACGGTACAGTGCAGGTAGTTCTTTGATGGTATATTGCAGGTAGTTCTCTGATAGTCTCCACGGTATAGTGCAAGTAGTGCTTTGATAGTTCAATTAGTGAATATAGTGTGTGTGTTGAGGACTAGTATAAAGTTTTTTAAAAAACCGTTACCGATGACAAAATCCATTTCTCTTCAATATCGAATGCAGATGTTTGTATTATTTTCATTTTATTTTTGCATACAAATAAACCTTCCTTCAGGAATATCAGGGTTAGTTCATTTAACAGATATTTAAACCATCCATCAAATGTGAACTGCGCTCTAGATTGTCGAATAGAGCTCCTCATAACAACCATACCCAACTAACACAAATTCCTTTTCCTTAACATCGATTGGGATAATATGGGAAACCTGTATCTTCTCAAGTGGACGTTACACTAACATTCCTACCCTTTCCTAGCGATTGTAAGGACTTGGCCAGGTATACAATGTGATGCTTGTTTCGACCAATTTTAACACGTAGAAAAAGGCGTTAATCCCAGCACTTTTTCTCAAAATGAGCCCCAAAACGAAAAAAATAAGAATGTCCAATTGTTTATTTAGTCAATTATGACAATCGGACACGCTGGTTTTGTTTGCTTTTTCGTCAATCTGGAGAAAAGTGCTTCTTCAGTTTTGGATAATATGCATTTCTTATTTGAGCCTTAAAGTTTTCTCAGATATTTGCAGATTTCCAAGAATATCAAAGGATTCGAAATATGTTTTTATCTCGTTTTTACCTTCAGCTTTGCTACCCTTCCTAAGTAGATGTCGAAAAGGGGATTCGATCCCAGGTCCGAGGCATGAAAGTCATGAGCGTTTGAACCATCACACTAGGATCACTCTCCTAAGCTTCAATTTGATTTAACATAAAATGTTCCAAGCATTCTTAAAAATCGATTGAATATATGTATAGAGACGATGAGACCCATTAAGATGTCAATTCTCGGTTATTTAGGACTTCAAAATATCCTAAGGGTGCATCTAAATAATTGGAACTAGCTGTCCCGGCAAACGTCGTACTGCCTGCCTACTGTGCTTTTTTACTCTCAGCGTCATAGAGAAGTCCCCCGCAACTTCATCTGTAAGGGAGCTCCTGTTTCCAAAGATCGGAGGAGTCTCACATTATGCTAAGAACCTTCCCCGGCCCCAAAAGTACCTATACAAAGTTTCACGCCGATCGGTTCAGTAGGTTCGAATCCATAAGGGTCAGTTTTATATGTATAGATATTTTAGGAGTGAGTATTTTCTAGAACGTTTCGATAATATCGCAGCAATGTTGAAGCTTTTGTTAAAAAATTTGAATTTCTGAAAATATCACGGGAATATTGAAGTTATTAAAATAAATGAAACAGGTCTTAAATAACAACGTAGAGCCACAAAGAAGAAGAGAAAACACAAAAATGCTTATAGTGAACCCCACCTTTGGGCGGGATTGGGAATTGTTAAAAGCAAACTTTCTCAGCAATGAGAATATTGCATTCGGATGAACTGTAGTAAAGATTAGATTACTCGAGATTAAACGGACGTGTTTTTTCTGAAGGCATCCGAGGTTTGATTCCCAGTCGGTACGATTTTTCGAAATGAAAATAAAAATAAAAGAAATGTGAAAATGCCAAGCTGATCTGAGAAGCAAGCAAGAATATTTTTATATTGTTTTTTTTTATTTATACTTTATTATACTTATTTTCTGTAGAGATGTGTGAAATTGACTATCAGTATCTTTTAGAATATTTCTACGGCGCCCAAAATACACACCAAGATTACTTAGTTGCATCATACGGATCCAAACAATGGCGAATTTTTGAAAAAAGCGGCTTAGTGCGTTTTAGCAAAACCCCGACTGAATGAGGGCTTTTCAGAATGTTTGAGAAAGATCATCTATTGTTACTGGAATATTTGAGATAATCGGTTTTTTGATAAATAGTAAGGATTTTTTTTAACATTGATCAATATTTCTTATGTGTTTGCGTATATATTAATTGTAATAAAATTGACACTTTTCAAATATCTAAAATGTTGTAGCATTCTTGAAAACTAAAAAAAATCCATTCATAGTAATGAACATATCGTACATAAGGAATTTTATTTATTTTTTATTTAAAACTAGTTGTCCCGGCAAACTCTGTCTTGCCAATCTTGTGGTGGTTTGACAGCTTTTAAGCTAATTAAAGCACCGCACTCTAGATTGGTTTGATTTCGATCATGTTGATTTTCTTCCCAGTTCATAAAAATCAGTACTTTATCAATTTTCTAACTTTTGGAGTTGATTTTCGTAACTTTTTATACAAATAAACACAGCCACCATGAATACGAATCGAAACGTGCAAGGGTCATGCTGATCGGTTCGGCCATTCGTGAGTTTTGTTGCCTCAAAGGGGCTGCAAACTCATTTATATATATATATATATATATATATATATATATATATATATATATATATATATATATATATATATATATATATATATATATATATATATATATATATATATATATATATATATATATATATATATATACATATATATATATATACAGTGTATCAAACAATTGTCCGTACAGCAATTTTTTGGTCAAAATAATTTTTCATTCAAATGTTTATAACTTTTTTATACGTCAATCAAAAACGCTGGAATTTTGACCAATCATAAACCATATATTGCAGCTCCATTGGTAAAATTTTGAGCGAAATCGAATAAGTTTTCTGAAAGTTATAGAACTTTTAGTAAAACATTTAGGATTTTTGAACACATTTTTAAAACATTATATCTCAATATGTAGTTGATGAATATTTTTCAATCTTTTTTGTGTTACAGCTTGCACCTGAGGCTTTCACATGCAGCTTTGTTCGAGGTTTTATATTCTCTACAAAAAATATGACAAATATGTATATATTCAGAGTATTATTTGGAATTTTATCATATTTTGATCAATAAAAGTGCCAAGTGTTTTCAACTTTTTTAAACTCTCTTAATGTAATATTTTTATACAGGACCTACTAAACAACATATGAAGAGTAGGTCCTATGCATTTTTCGTTCATTTAATGCACTTTTAGTGGTAGAAAACGTTTGGCAGATTATATGTTCAAAATATGGTAATTTTTTAAATACCGTCAACTACATAAGCAAATTTTTCATATTTTTTGTAGTGAATATAAAACCTCAAACGAAGCTGCATATGAAAGCCTTAGGTATAAGCTGTAGCACAAAAAATATTGAAAAAGTTTCATCGACTACATATTTTTCATTTTTCATTTTCATTTTGCAGCATTTGGTGGGGCAATGAGAGCGCAAGTCAGTCCAAAGCCGATGATAAGGAGGGGTAATGGCTGAATAGTCTTTGCTGACCACATAAACGCCATGGGATAGGAAAAGGGTATTTTGGTGTGGGATTAGGGTGTTGGTACAGACTTGACAATATCAATGTTATTCAGATGCAAAATAATTTCAAGGCTCAATAGTGAATCGCATACTTTCCAAAACCAAAACAAAAAAATCCACAAAATGCCAAGCAAGTCATAGAAAGAAAAAGCGCCCGATTGTTTATTTTGTCAATTATAACAAACGGACCCTCTCCGACTCGCCAGTCACCCCGAAAAAAAAAATGTTCCTTCAGTTCTGGAAAATATATTATTCCCAATTAAGCCTTTAATCGAATTGTCCGCGTGGTCTTGTAGTACCCCTACTAGGTAAGAATCAGTCATTGCCATACATATTAAATGCTAGACATGACCCCATGGATAACATTTGCATATGTAAAAGCTTTGCTGATGTGGCTTTCCTATTAGGCAATTCTCTCATCTCATGTTTGTCTTCAAAACCTTGTCAAGCTTAGAAAATTGTAGTTAATAAAGTTAATTACTAGGTTCGAATTCCCATAGAATGAGATCATTCATTCGCACTACAACACCATAGGAGATAATATCACATTGGCTGATTACAGTACAAATGCGAAAAATCTCCCTTTTCCCCCTATCCGCAACCCGGGGACGCGCCCTGTTGGATTTCGAAAGCCTCGGAGAACATTACAAACCTTCAATGGCATTCCCATACACTAACCCACATTGCCCATGCAGGGGTCTGACTGGGCCTATTACCCTCCCTCAGTTTGTAATATTCTCACCAACTTGGAATTATATTTTCCTGGCACATAAATGACTTCGACAAATGTTCGATATACTATGCAGCAGCATGATCAGTATAACTATATCAGATGACTTGAAGATCTGATTTTTACAGAATTGGTTGCCATTGATTATACATTCAGCTATTCCAATCATTACTGCAAAGTACATCGGCCACTTGCCTGAAAACAATGCTTCCTGGAAGATATAATCCAAGCCCAGGGAAAAAAGTTTCAGCGACTACATATTGAGATATAATGTTTTAAAAATGTGTTCAAAAATCTTATAAGTTTTAGTAAAAGTTCCATAACTTTCAGAAAACTTATTCGATCACGCTCAAAATTTTACCAATAGAGCAGTAATATATGATTCATGATTGGTCAAAATTTCAGCGGTTTTGAATGACGTATAAAAAAGTTATAAACATTTGAATGAAAAATTATTTTGATAAAAAATTTGCTGTACGGACAATTGTTTGATACACTGTAGATTTAAAATAAAAGAAAAATAATAAATAAATTGAACGTGAGATTTCCAAGCATTGTGATCATTTGAAATCGTTTTGAAATTTCCTCCAAAAATCAGTGAAGAATCTGAGTATGGTCGTCACAATACCTACCGAGCAATTACCAAAGCCACAGACTTCGTCACCTATAGTGTCACATGCAGAGCTGAAAATTCTACTCACAGCTAGCCCACTCGTAGGACATAAGGGTATGCAGTATGGGATTTTTTCAAGGCGAAACGAAACGAAACGAAAAACAAAATTTCTGATACGATGCGGAACGAAACGAAACGGAATTCAAAAATGTTTCGTGAGATCGATACGAAATCCGAATTCACTCGGTATTTTTCGAAACGAAACGAAATTTTTGTAGAAGTTTCGCGGAATTGTGCAGTTACATCATTTTTTTGCGATTTTTTACTGCGTGTTTGCGGTAACGCGTATTGAGTTTCCATAAATACTCTCATCCCATAGCTTCATTTGCTACAGTGCCATTTATATTTTCAACATTTTTCGCGACGTATATTTAAAATTTTAACAACTCCACCACTAACCTGATAAGATTGCTTCAATGACTTAATAAGAGCACACCAATAGTGCGTGCTCTAATGCCGTTTGTTTATCAGAAACATGAAGCAATGATATGGAAACATCAGCCAAATGTTTACCAATCAAGCTTTGTTGGATAGCGTAACTTCTGGAGAAAGCCTAAAATCTTAGCCTAAAATTTTTAGATGATTGAATTTATCGAAAAATACAAATAAAAGTCACATAGAAATTGAAAAGAATATTTAGGAAATGTGTGCACCACTAATTGAATATGATCTTATTCGAAAAATATGACACAATCATCTCTAGGTATTAAGCCAAAACTTCAACCAGATAGATCTGGACTCGAACCGGGTGTGATGGTGAAAGTGCATGCCGTTTTCGGCGTAGGCGCCGAGGACCTAGTGTCAACTACCACTCCCAAAAGACTTAGGGTCTTTCAATTCGAGCCTGTGCGTTCCGAAATAAACTAGCCTAGGGCTTAACATATTGTTACAACAGTTGAAGAAAAAAAAATAAAAAAGATTTTTCAGAACTTATCTACCCAGCATAACAGTCGCATTCGACAAAACCCGAGCAGACATGAATAACTGGCATATAACTGCAGCATACCAAGATAAGGTACTATTTGATTATCCTCGTATAAAAATTAGCCTGTTTTGGTATTGGACAGGTATTGATTCATCGAAAAAAAAATACCTCAACAAGTTATTGGTATGGTATTGAGGCTTGCTTGAGATATTATGGAATTATCGAAAAACCACCATTTGTATGGGAAAATTGTCAGTTATTATTGAGATATTGCAATACCTGATGTCATTATTCACGTGGTATTCGTAAAATATACACCTGTAATTATTTAAGGTATTTTACCTCTTATGTAGGGCTTCTTAATACCTCATTTAGATTGTAGGTATTGGATTTTGCATACCTGAGTTTGGTATTCTGCAGCTATTTTCTCCTGCTCGGGAAGTAGGCATTAAAGAAAATGGAAGTTTGCAACTTAATTAGTATGGGAAAGGATCAAAATTAAAAAAAAAATGATAAAAATTCAAAATGAATCTTTTAGCAATGAAATCTTCTAGAGCTCTTCTTCTATTCTGGGCGAATAGTTGGAGAAATAATTAGAACAAAATATTATTGATGGAACGCTACGAGGCCAATGTGAATACCCAGTGTGACTGTTATGCGGCTACATTCGTGAATAATAGGTAATGAAAGAAAACGAATTTGTATTTTTTACACGTTTCGTAAAATAAACATGTCAAGTTCATTTTTGTGGATGAAACTACTGATGATTTCGAGATGATCCCCGGTATTAACTCAATATCGACATAAATCGGAAAATGTTACAAATATGCAGTTATGTATTTGTGTAATCCAGTTATTTGAGTTTAGCAAGATCATCAATAGATGATATGGACATTTACACTATGTATTTGTTTTCGAAATTGTTTGGACATTCCGTGGAATTCCGTTTGATTTCGTCAAAGTCTATTTTTTTGAGACGAAATTTTTAGAATTTGGCGAAACGAAACGAAATTCAAAATCATAAATTTCGCCAAGCTGAATTCCGTGGAATCCCGCGGAATTTCGTTTCGAATTGCATTTGGCGAAACTTTTCGGTATACTGCATACCCTTAGTAGGACATGGTCAAAGGCCTTTTACATTTCATACTTTTCGCGAATTTTGCAAATCAGTAGTTTAGAAGAGTTAGTCACTAGTACGTCTAGACGCGAAAACTCCTTTCAGCTCGTTAATCCAAGCATAGGAAACACTCAATCAATTTTGGAGTTTAAATACAGCACAACCTGAAGACTGTCTTCTAGACAAGCAAATTCTTTTCGACTACCACTTCATTCTGGTGATTCACGAAACAGTGGTTGAATAAATCGCTGCCTAATTTGTGTGCCAATGGCGAAAAATTGATGCCTGGAACCAACCAGCAACCAACGTGTCGTTCGCACTTTTAAGAATATGACAGATTACTATGGAGGAGTCAACAGCCATTCATAGAAAAACGATATAGTGCAACTCCGATTGCGTTGTACTTGGTAGGTTTGTAGTTCATCGAAAATAATTAAACCAGTATTTTTTTATTTCGTCATTAGGGTGACCAATTCTCAGATAGGGTGATCCTAAAATCAATGTTTTTGAAAACTGAAAGTCATCAAAAAAACGTAACTTTTGAACAAGTTGTCCGATATTAAACTTCTTTTTTTGTTTGAAAGCTATTAAATTCTAGTTTTTAGGAAAATACGTTGAAGGGGCCAAATGTGTTTTTGTGAAAAAAATCTGCAATACTTGTTTTTACCTTTTTTATGGTCTGACATAAATGATACCCTGGTTTTAAATTTTTATCAGAAAATTCAGGACATTTAGCACACATAAAAAAATAGAGATGCATGTTTTTATCTAGTTTTTGAGATTTATGAATATAGAGAGTCATATATTTTAATATTGTATATTCAGTTCAAAGTTGAATTATCCCGACTGTTTGTGAAAAGTTCAGAACAATCGTCAAATATCGAGGGGATTCTCGATGTATTCTACAGAAACCAATAATTCAGCAAATTTGTTCAAGCACATCATTATTTCAAACGTATAGGTCTTCAGAATAACAAACATTAGCAATTATGCTGGAAATAATATAAATTCAGGTATAAATTGCATTTATTAAACCTCATTTTAGAATATTTAAAACATTTATTGCGTAAAAAATATTTTCATACATTTGTTGAGTGAGAAACATTACATCTGAACACCCCCGACTTCCGCGCCAAAAAGCTTGCGGCTTGGCTGCCGGCAACAGCTGATCACGGCGACCGGTTAACTATCCTTGTTCCACCAATTGAATATTTTTGAAAACGCGTTTGCGCAGGAAATCTTTCTCGCTCATTTCTGTTGTCAAATCCGTCACCGACTGTTTCACCGACCGTTTGAAATGGCGACTGTTTCAAACGGTCGCGAACAGTTTGGAACAGGACGGTCAATACTAGCTGCTCTGAAATAGTCTGACATTGTAAATCATCATATACCTGGCCGGGGTTCTGCTAAACCGAACTAAGCGCCAAAAAGATAATTCCGAGATAATTAAGCTTAAAGTTCAACCACTCACAAATAAACAACAGCGGAAATTATTTGAAACTTTTCCGCACACATGTAACTTACAAGCCTTCATTAACCATCAGAAATTAAGAATACATGTAAATTATTTGGAATCATTGATATAATTACATTTTATTTCTTAGTACTTTGCACTCAGTTCACTCTAGCTGATCAAAAACATTAGATAATGGTTTATAGTTCAGTTTGGCTGAATGTATTTTGTTGTTTCAGGTAAAACCAGTTGGACAGTGAAAAAAATCTCGATTTTTCATCGTCTATCAAGTTGAAATCGATATCACTCACAATCCTTTACATGAACGCGTATAGTATGGTAGCACGAAGGTCTTAAAATAGTTTGAAATATGAACGGCGGAAGCCCTCCCAGTTCAGCTTTTCCCACTCATGCTTTTTCTTCATAAGCGGTCCATGTGGAGGCACATAGCAAGAGTGATTATGTCAAACGATGTCCTTGCATACCCTGAGGTCCTGAGATGTGAATGTGGAGCAATTTGTGTACTTCAAATTTATGCCGGTCGAAGAAAACCATGAAAATGTTCTGCCAAAGTGCACTAAGTACAAAAAAGTTTTCGAAAATGTGAAAGAGATTCGAACTTGGATCATCTGAGTGATAACCAAGCTCGTTACCTCTGTGTCATATTATCTTGCTGAAGGTCAGTCGTTAAGTCTGAATCAAGTTCTAAACATTCTTCTCAAGGATGGTTTTCGTGAAAAAGCCATTTTTCGATCAGCCAAAGCGAACCAAGTGTTTGATTTTTTTCAAGCTTTATTGATCTTATTAGGCTTGTTGTTCAATGACGGCTCCTGTGGTAAATTACCAGTATGAGGTGTATCGACATATCGCTGGTATTAAAAACCAGTTGGTTTTTGTATTGTTGAGAATAAATTGATTCTAAAATGCTGTGGACTTGGTTCGGTCTGGCTGAATGTGATTTGGAAAAATCACACCCATATTTCTAATAACGTGTTCATTTCTCTCACAGATTGTTTCTATGAGTCGGTTAGAAGTTAGAAATCTGACGGCGATGAGGAGAACTTGAAATGTTCATCACCTGGACCAAAACTAAAATATTTCGCTGATTCCATCGAATGGTTTACAGTTCACTCTGGTTGGATGCAAAATGATGTTTTATATGTTCCGCCAAACAGAAATTCTGAATTTACTCCACGAAGAGCTGTCAGAATTACTGGATTTTTACATGGAAGGAAGATCATCATTTTCTTCACTTAATGGTTAATAAAACTCAATTTTTCAAAAAATGGTCTTTGGTTCGGTTTAGCAGAACCCCGACCACCTATGTCTTATATTGCTTTTTGAGAGGTTCCTGATATTGTTGGCATCCAAGATTCAAAATATAACCAAATTTGAAAAAAAGTGTTTTGTATGGGAAAATTTTGTCTATTATTTTTTATTATTTTGGACACAGCGTTACGCCAATATATTTTGGTCACTTTTATTTGTTTTTGCAGTAAGTGTTAAAAAAATATTGGCTCGTTGCTGTGTCTAAAATATGTTGGTTCCCCTATACCTCAAAAAAAAAAAAAGACATACCTCTTTGGCTTTTTGATATGTTACACCAAATTTCCTGAATTTTCTGATAAAATATAAATCCAAGGTACCTCTTTGGTCCTGAGACCACGAAAACGTGAAAAAAGAAAACAAAATTGCATATTTTTTACACAAAAACACAATTCAGCCCCTTCAAGTATGTTTCCTAAAAACTACAGTTCAATAGCTTTCAAACAAAAAAAAGGAAGTTTCAAATCGGATCTTGTAAATTCGAATGAAACTATGTATTGTATTGCATTTTTAAGTGACTCCTGGTGTTTTGTAGTCATAGCTATACAAGGATTAAAAAAAAATCAAATATAAAAAGTGTCTTGTATGGAATTGACAAATAATTAAAAAAAAAACATATCTCAGCTACTAAAAAAATGCATCTCTTGATTTGTTACGCCAAATTTCCTGAATTTTTTGTTTAAAATATTAAACCTGCCTTTTGGTCCTGAGACCATAGAAACGTGAAATAAATGAATTTTTTGCATATTTTTTTGCACAAAAACACAGTTTGACCCCTTTGTCGCATTTTTCCCGAAAACATTAATTCAATTGCTTTCCTACAAAAAAAGAAGTTAAAAATCGATCAACTGGTTTAAAAGTTATGATATTTAGAATATTTTTTGTTTTGAAAAATCTTAAATGAAAACAAACGGTTGAGTTGACTGAACGTCGAAATTGACCGCACGAATTAAGGACCTTTGTAGCCGATCGTGTTTTTTTTTTTTTTCATATTCTCGTAATTTTTGAAGGGGCTTCTGCAGAAATAATTCAGAATATTGCTGAAGGAATGTCTTGAAGGCGCTGATGGCCTCGAAAAATAATCATTTAAACTCAAGAAAGTTCTTTCGAAGCCTTCTGTAGAAAACCGTCCAGGGATTTTTTTCAATTATGCTTTCAAGGATTCTTAGTTTCTAAGATTTCCTCCATGATTATGTCCAAGACTTTCTCTAGTTTTTTTTCATGGATTCTTGAAAAGATTACTTTTTAAAAATCATTTCACGGATTACTCCAGAAATTTTCCCAGAAATGATTGAGAAGACCTTGACAGCATTTGTTAAGAATTCATAGAAAGTGTTCCAGGAGAAATGTACGGCAATATTTTCGGAAAATCCCTGAAGAATTTCTGGCAAAATCTGTTAAAGAATTCTTTTGAGAATCATTGGAAAAAATCCTGAAAAAAATCTTGAGAAATCTAAAAGAGAGAAACTCCGGAGAAGTCAACGGATTTTTTTTAATTTCTGGGGAGGTTTTTGATAGCATAGACCATAGGGGTTTTTGAAGAATTTCTCGACAATAAATAGAAATAGTTCTCAGAGAATTCATACTTTTTGGAAGAATTCCTAGAGAAAGCTTCAATCGAGAAAACAGAAAAATTCCTGAAATATACAATCATCCACGAGTTCGATTGGAAAAAAAATATGAGGGGATCTCTCACAGTATTCCCGGAGAGCTTCTCAAATCATGGAACAACTCATTTAAAGATTTCCCCATAGAATTCTTAGATATTTACCATTTGAATTCTGATATTTTTTTGAAGAATCGAGATTTACCTTGTAGATTCTTCCCAATCAAAAATTGGATAAATAATATGAATTTCGATTCTTTCAATAGTTATTTCTGTTAAAGCCAATAGGAAATTCTAAAGAAATTCTTAGATAAATGTTCTGGATGCCACCAAGGAATTCTTCAGATTTCGTTAGTTTATGCCATTATGCTCCAACCATCGGTGCAGTGTTGAACACTCCCAAACAAACGGTTAATAAGTAGTACACCAATAGAATTGGCCTTTCACAATTTTCAATTTCAACAATAAATCACAATTCGAATTGAAAATTAAACACCTCTTTTCCTCAATTACCCATTCATGCAACACGTACCTGCCATTTCGCCTAGCATATCATCTTGGACATTTCGCACCATCGATCCGATCGCATTCTGGAAGTTACTTTTACGCGCCAACTCGCCGAAGTTAATTTTCATCTCGTGGCTGCTCAGATACCGAGCGATGCGCCCCAACACACTCGAATCCTCCTTATCGTTGTACGACCGAGCACCCTCGGGCTCATTGCTGTCCACCGGTGCCTCAACAATATCCACACCCGGGAACAGTTGCAGCGACTTTTCACTGGACAACCGCTTCAACCCACTTTGCACCATCTTGGATCCGAAACAGGAAACGGAACTTTTCGCACCGGCACATTCTTTGAACACATCCAGCGATTTCACCGGGAGAGCTGCCCCGATCAGCAAGAACACCAACGCCACCAACAGCGAAGACGACGACGACGACGATTGCACACTGGAACGCTGCATTTTGATGGATTCTCGGTTCTTCGAGCACTTTTCTCTCCGTTTCTAACAACTGTAAACAGCGCGTTTTGATGATGATGATGATGATGGTACGGGGGGAAACACCGGGTCCGGAACTGTTTCTTGTTCGAGCACAACTGACGCAGATGGTGATCAGGTGCGAACAATTTATACAGATAGGGCATAATTTTCGCACATCGATCAACAATTTCCCCACATGAGCGAACACAACCAACAATCGCGCCCCATACGGGGTCCGTCCATCCGACGGACCGATCGACCGACCGGCGGGGCAGGGTCCCGCCCGGGCCAGAAAGAAAAATTTGGCACTCTGCAGCAAATAAGAAAACACTTGGTTACATGAGTCGCGCAATTGGGCGATTTTGGGTGTGGCAGCGGTTCTCCATTTGTGGGATTGAGGGGTACTGGGAGGATGTACTAATGGGTCCAATCCGAACTTGTATTAAGCTTCCTACAAATTTCACCGATTTGTGTGATTGAGGTTGATCGAAAGTTGAGTTCAATGGACAAATATAATCCCAACTGGTAGATATAGTGTCTACCTTTATGCTTAGTCGTTCTATGATCACTTTCACATCCAAGCAATAACAATTGCTTGGAAAAAAAATGAACGAGTCGCTCCAGTTATTTATCTAAGAACTCCTTCAGTATATTTCCAGAGATTCCTCCATAAATTCCTCAAAAGATGCTATTATTTATTGCTCCAAGGATTGTTTCTGTTGATTTTTTCACTGACATTTTTGGCAGTTCTTACAAATAATTATCTGAACATTCCACCAAGCACTCCTGTTTTTCTTTTCAAAAATTACTTCAGAAGCTCCTTTAATCCTAGTAAGATGTTGGGGTCAACATGACCTAGACTTGCTAACCGTGCACTACGCCATCGTGGTGCGTCTAGCTTAACCTCTTAGGAAGGTTAAGTAATTTTCTGAAAATTTTACACAGATTTTCGTACAAAATCTTACTATAATTTTGCCTGGAATTCTTCCAAATGTTTTCAATGAACTTTTTCCAAAAAATTGCTCTCCCGCACAAATTTCTCGGAAAATTATCCTAGAACCTCAAGGAGTTAATTCGCAGGCTCCAATCTTTAATTACTACAGGGATTCTTAACTGCTCCAAGATTTCATATGAGTATGCCCAAGAATTTCTCCAGGATCTACTTCATGGATTTATGTTCATACTTTTCAAAAATCGTTTTTTAGATAACTCCAGAAATATCCCCATAAATTGTTCCAGGAGTTCCTTCAAGGTTTCAATCCTCTAGGATTTCTTCCAAGGAAGCTCAGAATATTTTCAGATATACTTACAAAGAACCCTGCAAAAATTCTTCACAGGGATTTTTTTTGAGAAATTTTCAAAAAATAAAGTTTGATGAAGTTCTTGGAAGCATTCATTATTTTTTTTTCAAGAATAATCCTCGGAAGTATTCTAGGAAAACCCTCAAAATAACTTCTGACAATTTTTTTAAAGAAATTCCTCGAACAATAATGAAAGAACTCCTGGATAAGTCCTTAAGAAATCTTTGATAGAGATGCCCTGGAGAAGGTTTTGGAAAGATTCCTAGAAATATACTTATTCAATTTATGTGCAGATCTCTAAAATTATTCATAATAAACTCAATGAAAGAATTCCTGGGGAGAGAAGGCAGAAAAGAACTTCTGCAAAAAGCATTAGAATGAAAAGTTATTTTAAAGTTCTTCAAAGGAAGCCTAGATTTTTTTTTGAAATCAAGAATTACCTTCTTGTATCGATACATCAAACCCTCTAAACAGAATACCCTCTTCGAATGAGTGTAATCAGTTATTGTCCCATTTGTAATTTTGGGCGGAATTAAATGGTACAATAACTGATTACACTCATTCGAACCAGAGTTACGCTGGCAAGCATGAAAGAAGTTCTAGAAAAAATCTTGGAAGAAACCTAGGAGAAATCCGTGGGAGAATGCTTGAAAAAATCGTGAGAAGACTTTTCGGAGGCATCGTGATAAAAAAAATCACGTGGAATACCATGATCAGAAAAAAAAGTGGGAGCTTTTATTTTGCGCAACTCAGCCGCTTGTGAACATATTTTCAATTTTCTGTCAAGGACCTCTTACCCAACTTTGCTACTTTTATTTTAAACAAAATTTATGTTTCGAGGATGCATCATGCATGTTTTTCCTCTAAAATAGCGTAAGTGGGTAAAGCTTTTGAAAAATCTCATATTTACTTGATTTCAATATTAAATTTACGTCTTGATTAGACCTGTGCGCTGACTATATCTAGCTCGGCGGTGGCGTAAGGGCCATTTTTGGACGGCGGCGGCGGCGTGAATCTGCGTGACCAAAATTTGACCAAAATCTTAACATTGTCAAAGCAAAGAAGTTGTCATTTCGTTCTAGAATTTGTAGTCAGAGCTTTTTCATAACCATTGATAATAAACTCTTCTTCTTCTTCTTCTTTATGGCTCTACGTCCTCACTGGGACTTGGTCTGCCTCGCTTCAACTTAGTGTTATTTGAGCACTTCCACAGTTATTAATTGAATGGCTTTCTTTGCCTGCCATTGCATTAATTTGTACATTGTGAGGCAAGTACAATGATGCACTATGCCCAGGGAGTCGAGAAAATTTTTCCGACCGGAACGGGAATCGAACCCGCCGTCTCCGGATTGGCGATCCATAGCCTTAACCACTAGGCTAACTGGAGACCCCATGATAATAAATTATTGCGTTTGAATGAATACCTTTTTCATTTCTGTTCTGGTCTGTCACTGCGACCAGTGTTTAGATCTATTGTGACATGACCCCCAGGTAACATTTTAAGTTTTGTTCGGCTCTACAAGAGATCTTCATGACCAATTTTATAAAACTTGCAATAAAACTGAATCATACATCAAAACCCCTTGATAACCTCTTTAAGAGCATCTTCCGGCTAAGTGGACCACTCTCGGAGAGGTTTTGCAAACCGCATTAAGAGTAGCAATAAACCCGTTTTAAAACCTAGTTGGAATATTTCCCATTCTCGATTGTTGTTGTTTTTTTTTTCAACAAAAACTATGACAGCTCAAGATGCAGAGAAGCTTCTTCGATGGCACGTAAAGTTCAGGAGGATACATCATTCATTAGTAGAAAGCGAACATTTCAAAGTAATATTTCAGTAGTTATTGTGCTGGTAGGCTTATGCGCATTCGAATTTACCGTGAATATTCGGGTTGCAGAATCATAAAATTAATGCGCTTCGAAAATAGTGAATATTATCATCTTGGAATGAAATAAATCAATTTGTGAATTTAGTAAAACTATCACGAATCACAAGAAAACTCAGCAGAGAGAGTTTATTTATGTGAGCATGGTATGAAAATGGTGGCAAACTATCAATTCATTGCTTATTTAAGCAAAATTAACTATTTTCCATTCACGTAAGCTAATTATTCAATATGGCGACGACCATAATCAGCGAAAATAAAACGAAAGCAAGTTTACTTTTATGATGACCACAATAAACCTAGCAGTGTCGTAGTTTTTGCTTTTCCACCAACAGATGTCGTTACTAATCGAACGGATCGCCATCTGTTGAGAGTTTTAACAGTTTTATTGCGGTAATAATGATTGCCAGAAGGTTTACATATCGGAAAGTTTTGTTTACTCTTAAAATCTGTCATAATGGATATCTTCAAGTATACTATAAAACATTTTATTAATGGTTTTCATAAAAGCAGTCATAAAACTGTGAGTTTTAATTATTGCTGTAATAAAACAATCATAAAAATCAAACAAAACCAATCAGCGATGGAATTGTTACTTGGGGTGTCCTTAGTGTAATGCATGTTGCATTACTACATTGCTAATGAAGGGCAATACAATATCAATTTTGCTACAGTTTTTGTATTGTTTTCTTAGATTTTCCAGAAGCAATCAAATTTGATAATAAGGTCGAACTATTTACACTACGGAATCCCCGAATGATTTCAGGGAGGAATCTCAGAAGGAGATCCAGGAGGAGCCTTAAAGAAACTCCAGGAGGAATCCCTTAAGAAACTTCTAGACCAATCTCTTCAGGAACTACCGTATGAAATCCATTTCCTCTAATGAATTCAAGCAGGAATCCCAAAGGAATTTTAGCGGAAATTTCTGAAGAATTCGGGAAGGACACCCCTAAAGATTTCTAGGAGGAATCAACGAAAAATATTCAGAAAGAATCGCTGATGGAATTCCAGGAGAAATCCTTCTGAGAATTTTTGGAGGAATTACCGAAAGAATTGCATTCTCCAAGAATCACCGATGGAATTTTCGGTAGAATCCCCGATGGAATTCTTAAAGGAATCCCCATAGAAATTTCGTGAGGGATCCCCGAAGAAATTCCAGGAGGAATCTCCGAAGAAATTCAAAGAGGAATCCACCAAAGGAATTCCAAGAAGAAGTCCCGGAAGAATTCCAGAAGGAATCCCCGACGGAATATCAGTAGATATCCCCGAAGGAATTTTAGGGGGAATCCTCAAAAGAAGATTCCCCCTGGAGAAACCTCCGACGAAATTCTAGAAGGAATCCCCAAAAGAATTCCACGTGGAATCCCCGAAGGAATTTCGGGAGGAAACCTCGAGAGAATTTTAGGAGGAATACGATGAGGAATTTACAGAGGAATTTCGTGAGGGATTCCGAAGGAATTCCAGGAAGGAGGAATCTCCAATGAAATTCTAAGGGGAATCACCAAACGAATTCCAAGAGGAAATCTCGAAGGAGGAATCCCCAACGGAATATCAGGAGGAATCCCCGAAGCACTTTTATAAGGAATCCAGATAGAAACCTCGAAGGAATTCCAAAAGGAATCCTCAAATGAATTCGAAGAAGAATCTCCGAAGGAAATCCAGGAGGAATTCCCGAAGGAATTCTAAGCGGAGTCCTCACTGGTTTTTCAAGAGGAAATCCCGAAGGAATACAAAAAGGAATCCCCATAACAAGTCTAGGAGGAATTCCCGGAGAAATTCAAGAATGAATCCCTGAAGGAACTCTAGCAACAATCCTCAAATGCCAGAAGGAATTCTAGGAGAAATCAGCGAAGAAAATCAAGAAGGAAATCTCGAAGGAATTCCAGGAGGAATCCACGACGGAATGCCAAGAGGAATCCTCGACCGAATTTTAGGAGGAATCTATGGAGGAAATCCAGGGGGAATTCGCAAAGGAATTCCAGAAAGAACTTAAAAGGAAATCGAGAAGGAATCCCGTTAAGATTTCTAGGAGGAAACAAAAAAAAATATCCAGGAAGAATCTTCGAAGGAACTCCAGGAGAAATCCACGAATGAATCTCATGAGGAACCCCTGGATGAATTTCAAGAGAAATCCTCGAAGGAATCTTAGGAGGAGTCCCAGAAGGCATTTTAGGAGGAACCCATGAAATAATTTTAGATGAAATCACCGCAGGAATTCCAAGATGAAATCCCCAAAAGCATACCAGTGGAAAATGCCAAGGGATTCCAAGAAAGATTCTCCAAAGAAATTCTAGGAGGAATCAACCAAACAGATCTAGAGGAATCACTGAAGGAATTCTAGGAAGAAACTCCGATGGAAATCCATCAGGAATCTCCGAGAAATTCCAACAGAAGTTCCCGTATAAATTTCAGGAGGAATCCCCGATGAATTATCAGGAGGAATCCCCGAAGATATTTCAGGAGGAATGATTGAAGAAAGTCCAGAAGGAATTCCCGAAGGAACTTTACGAGGAACCCCCAAAGGAATTCCAAAAGGAATCTCCAAAACAATTCAAGGAGGAATCTCCGAAAGAATTCCAGGAGGAATCCCCGAAAGAATTCTATGAGAAATTTTCGAAACAACTCCAGCAGAAATCCCTGCAGGAATCCCAGGGGAAACCTCTGAAGAAATTCTGGGAGGAATCTACGAAGGATTTTCAAGTGGAACACTCGAAGGATTTTCAAGAGGAAACCCCGAAGGAATTCCAAGATAACTCCCCATAGGAAGTCCAGGAGAAATCCTCCGGAGGAATCCCCGAAAGAATTCTATTAGAAATCGCCGAAGGAACGTTCGAAGGAATTCCAGGTGGACTTCTGGAGGAAATCCAGAAGGAATCGCCGAAGGAATTTAAAGAGGAATCATCATAGAAATTCCAGGGGGAAACCCGAAGAAATTACAGGAGAAATTCACGGCACAATATCAGGAGAAATCCCTTAAAGCATTTCAGGAGGTATCTCCGAAAAAATTCCAGAAGTAAAGCCTGCGCACTTTAGAATCGGTACGCTTTCTACCGGCTGCAGATCAAAAACGGTTAAACCTAGAAAAAATGTTGTAAGAAGCAAATGAAGCTTATTTATTGTTTTTTGTAGGAAAAATATGAAAAAATCAGTTTTTATTTCTTCAAGATAAAATTTTGACCTGATTGTGAAATTCATGCCATTTTATTCTGCACAAACCAATGATCGTCAATATTTTCAAATTTCACAGCTAACGGGCTGATATTTCCACAAGAAACAAAATTATACTCATCAAACATATGCTCAAAACAAGTTACGACATTAAACTCTTGGCAAATATGGTTCACAAGACAATAATAAACTTATAGCCTTATTGTCCATTCACGCTATATTCAAAACATAATTTTACTCAAACTAATTTTTTATGAAAAAATATTTCCTGTGATCGTTTTTAGAATCTACAATTCCCCAATTCAAGTGGCTAAACTTAATTCATATCGAAACCTGGATTATTTTTATAATTATTTGCAGTTTTCCCTCACAGTAGTCGGAAATTAACAGTCATAAGGCTAACTCCTCATAATAAGCCTAAAATAAGATAGTTTCCATGGATAAAACACTGAAAACCATATAGATTATGGAACTATAGATGTGATTCTATGATCACAAATAAAAAAAAATTGAGCAGATTCAGTTTTATTTAAAAAATCGTTAGATATTTCACGCCATCAAAACACATCCAATGAATTTCGTCAGCAATCCTCCATACAGCTTTCGAGCCACGATTATTTATATTGGTCTGCATCAAATCATTGGTTTCTTGTATACCAATACTATTCGTATAGTATCCTTCCCGTATGCGTATTTGCCGAACTAAAGTTTATGCGAAAACAACTTTGTTGACCTTAAATATCTATGCAAGCCTTTGATTTTCCATAAAACCCTTCAAAGGCTTACCATAGCTATATTGGAAATTTTAAAACACTCATGGAATATTTTACATCCCTTAATCAACAATCATAATACCAACAACTATTCTATACTGCGTAATTGGTGAGTTTGGTAATTATATATTCCTACACAAATCTTGAATCTGACAATGATTGGTTTTTGCTCAATGTGTGCAGAAAAAACTAGCCCTATTTACGAATTCAGATCAATAGTTCATCTAAAAATATAAAAACAGCAAATTTTATATTTTTCCAACAAACTACAATAGATAAGCTTTAATTGCTTCTAACAACACTTTTTTCCAAGTGACACCGTTTTTGAGCGGCAGCCGGTTGAAAGTGTACCGATTCTAAAGTGCGCAGGCTTTAATCCCCGAAAGAATTCAAGAAAAATGAAATCCAGGTGGAATCCTCGGAGGAATTGCATGAGAAGTCCCCGAAGTAATTTCAGGAGGAATTTCCGGAGGAATTCTAAGAGAAATCACCAAAGGAATTTCCAGGAGAAAACTGCGAAGGAATTTCAGGAGGAATCCACGATGAAATATCAGGTTCCCGAAAGAATTTCAGAAGGGATCCTCGCAGAAAATCCAGGAGAAAACTCCGAAATCTAGGAAGAATCCCCGATGAAATTCCAAGAGGAATTCCCGAAAAAAATCTAGGAGAAATTCTCAAAGGAATACCAGGAGGAATCCTCGAAGAAAGTCCAGGGGTACCCCTGAAGAAAGTCCAAGAGGAATCTCCGAAGCAATAATTGGAGTTATTTCTGCAGGAATTCCCGAAGGAATTCCGATAGGAACCTTCGAAGGATTTCAAAGCGGAATTCTCGAAAAGTTTTCAGCTGAATCTTCCAAAGGGAATCTTTCCGGGTACCCGACTAGAGGATCATAACAAGAATATATCATAATTATATCTCATTGTGATATGACTAACAAATTATGTTATAATTTTGTTATGACATGGGCTGTTTATTACTTTTTCGAACTAAATTATAACAAAATATATTATAATCTTTTGTAACTAATTTTGTTATAAATAATTAAAACAAACTCTGTTAAAACTTTGTTATTTTTACAACTGAATAAAATGATTCGTTGGAAAAATAACACAATTATATCAGAATATAAAATAATTTTAATTTTTAAATGCATTACAAAAAATAAAAATAAAAATATTATGTATTCGTTTTTTGTTTGTTTTTTTTTACTGCGCTAAATGCCGGAAGCGTATCCGAGTACTCTCAAAACTAAAAGGTATTCTTATTTTTTCCAACTTTGAACCGATTTAAGTGAACTTCGACTCGTTAAAATAAGAAACTATTTTTATTATTGATAATGCAAATAGAACGGTTGGGTCATGCGGTATTACCAATAGGGTGCGGGCACCGGTTTTGGCCAGTCTAAGGGAAATCATTTTTATAAAAATAATCAATAATCCAATGAAAACAACCAATGTGTCAAATGAAAGGTTTCGATCTATACTTATTAGAAAAATGCAGAAATCAAGCTAACACTTGATTTTTATATTAAAAGTGGCACTGGCCAAAATAGAAGTATTGCCGCAGTTTTGGCCATATTCTTAGCTTTGGTTTCTATTTTGGCCAATCACGTGTATTTCTCATGGGAGTGGCCAAATTAGAAGCACCCTGGCCAAAATAGACATATGGGAGCTAATTTTTTAAGGAAAATTATTATTTTTTTTCTTCCAGTTTTTAATCAAAATGTATGGTTTTCACAGCTGTAATCATCATATTAGAATCTACTAGTAAAAAATAAATTTATGCCGATTTAGATCGTAACAGGCTGAATACCGCACTATGGCCAAAACTCCGGGCTGGCCAAAACTGAAGCTTCTACCCTAGTACAAATTTTCTGAAACATGTCCTTATACTATTGAGCGACCCAGATGCAAAGGGGTGTAAGTGACCATTTTGAGCTGAGCATATAAAAAACTTCAGATTTTAAGCTCTCAGGAACTTTTTTAAGATTATTTTTATGATGATTTGAAAAATTACAATATATCAGAGAAATTTCGGTTTATTTTTGAAACTCCATACATTTTGTATGGGATGAAAAAATTAATGAAAAACTTCAAACCTCATTTACTCAAAAGTGGGTTTTTGTCACTTACATCCCTTTGTTTCTAACCCCCTCTATTCTAATATCGGAGTTGGAGTTAGCGTATTGAAAAGACATGGTCTCTCGGGAAACATGTTCCGTAATTATTACTTTAAAATCAATGAACACGTACTGTATAGTAGCAAAGGTTTATTGGCTGGGACTCTTATTCGACTTGCACATCTTCCGGCAAATCTTCCGGAGTTAGATTTAAGTGCTATAAAAGCAACCCAAATAATTTTACAGTATTTGTGTAGTATCTACAGTGTCGGACAAAACAATAAGACCAGCGGTCCTATTTCATACAAATTGGCCAAGTTTGACGATTAGATACTCGGTTTCTAGTAAACCGATTTGGCTGAAATTTTGACAGCCGACTTCGAATTATGGGAATTTCGATTTGTATTAAATTGATTGAGTTCTGTTCACTACTTCCAAAGTTACAGATATTTATACGGTGCGACAAAATTCTAACACCAGATTTTTATTATGATTATGTGTTGCCAATTCAATAAAAATGTCCCCAAGTTTAAATGGCATCCTTAATTTTAGTACTTGTTTATCAATCATCAAGTATCAGATACTCTCAAATATCCCTGGGCACTGATAATCTGAAAATGGTCCTATTATTTTGTCGTTTCGTATATCTGTAACTTTTGATGTAGTGAACTGAACTCAATCAATTAAATACAAATAAAAATTCTCGTAATTCGAAGTCGGCTGTCAAAATTTCAGCCAAATCGGTTTACTAGAAACCGAGTATCTAATCGTCAAACTTGGCCATTTTATATGAAAAATGGCTTGTGGTCTTATTGTTTTGTCCGACACTGTATATATCCCGCTTCAAGTTAGATTTGACAATAATGTTTACATCCGACAAGCCTTGTTGGTATACAAACAGTTTCTTTAGTACAGCTTCTAGCTGTAATGATATCGCATAACGGCCTTCAAGGCGCTGCTGGTTTGTGGATTTGTTAGTATTACGAATTGTACTATATAGTAGCAGCTGTTTCGTTAAACTCCTATTAAGTTTGTTCAAGTTTTCACATCTTTTGGTGTTCCCGTATTTGATATTTGCATTTCGAATGCCCACAGCAATAACTATTACTTAATTGATCTTCTTAACTTTATTGACTGCTGTATCATATTGAGTAAACAATAAAGGCATTGCACCTTCTACAAATTTTATCAGACTCATTCGTATTTATTATTTTACTCAATGCTTCAAAATCATTTTTTGGGTGAATATAGTATCATAGCTGCTGATATGTTTAATCTAAGTTTTTCCTTCATTTAATATCCCAGTCCCGTTACGGTGCAAATTCCTAACACTTTTCCACGATTCCCAATTTTGACACGTAAAATGTCATAAAAAAAAGATAACGATTCCCAAATCTTTTAGACTAACTTTTAAGATTTTAGATTAACTAGAGTTTGTAGCTTCAAAGCGTGAAACATCTGCACGGAAAAAAGAAGAAACCTAAACATGAGTTTTTTTTTAAATCTCAAAATTGAGTAAAGATAGTTGTATTTGTATGTCATATTAACAGTACTGATATTCTAACTTCTAATTATAACGTCAAAAAGTACCGAACAGACTATGTATTAAGAAGTAATGGATGTTATTGAGCGTGGAGATAGCAAATACGGTACTAAACTAAACAATACAAATGTGAATGATAATTCTGCTCAATTGATCACTGCATTTCTCTATTGAAACTTTTTTTTATTACGACCTATTATCATTCGACCATATTTGCTTTGACATTATGTCAACTTTTTCATTGCTAAAAATAATCTAAATCTTAGAATAAAACTAAATAGCATCTGCAAAAGTTATCATATCAGCCTATGATATAATTGTGATCAATTAAAACAAAGCCACATTTCACCTTCGCTCATGTAGGTACGTGTATGATCGTCGGTCTCATATCGCGAAGAAAAAAAAAACAAATTTAATCATCTCCGTCCGTAAAGAATCACGACTACAGCAACTTTGACGCCGCCAGAAGGCACCCCATGACGAAGCTCAATCATAAATAGTCGACTGACTATTTTTTCGTCGTTCTCTTTGTTCAACAAACGACGACGGGCCATGCGCACGCCACCACTGATATTAGTAATTCAGTGCGCATGTCTGCGCACCGCGATAGCGCTGTTGGTAAGGGAGAGAGGTTCATTGTTTGATCTTGCATTCAAATCTCTATCTATTTTTGTTCTGCGACTGACAAACAAGAGATGGGGGAATAGGAAAACTGGCAATACGTAGAACCAGTAAAGCTTCTTTCGCCACTCACTTCAGGTGCTGTGATAGCCTCATTGGTAAAGGCGACTGAAAATTAACGATGGCAGGATTATTGGTTCAAATCCCGTCCGGGTTTGTAAGTTTTATAATGAAATCGAAAGTTTTTTTATGTGACCTATTATTTTCTAAAAATAGAATAACACACTTAAAATAATTACCCAAAAATGAGTATAAAAATTTAGTTTTTACCCTATTTGATTTTTACCCTAATTGAAAATATCAAACTGTATTATAATTTTGATATATTTTATCAAAAACTTAGAACAGGGCTTGATATATTTTTGATGTATTTGTTACAAACTCTGATACACTTTTGTTAGAACCCTTATGATTTTCAGTTAGAATTTTTGTTATTTTAACAACATCCTGCATCTAAATTATAACTGCCTATGTTAGAAAAAATCTGTGTAACATAATAACATATTATGATATAATTTTGTTATGATCGCCTAGTCGGGTAGGGTGTAGGATTTGCAGGAGATATTCCCTAAAGAAATCCTGGATGAATTCCAGAAGGAAATCTTGGAGGAATACTAGTAGAAACTCCATGAAAAATCCCTCAAGAATATCTTGGAATTATGCCTGATTATAATTCTAAGGAAGTAATTTAAGGAATTCTTACGAGATTCCCTGAAGACGCTTGTGTAGGAATTCCTGAATTAGCTTCTGGAGAAATCTCTGATGTAACTCCTGGAGGCATCCGTGAGTCCTTCTGGAAAAATCTAAATCTACAATCTGAAAAAAAAACCCAGGAGCGATCCCTGGAAGAACTTCTGGAAGAATCCCTAGAGAAACTTCTCGAGGAATCTCCTAAGGATATATTGAAGGAATCTTAGAATGAACTCTTATATAGGAATCCCTGAATAAACATCAAGAGGAATCCCTGAACTCTCCTGGAGGTATCCTTGGATCCTCCTACATATAAGATTCTCTAAAGGAACTCCTGGAGAGATTTCTGAAGGAATTTCTGTAGGAATCCCTGAAGAAATTTAGGAGTAATCTCTGAAGAAACATCTGCAAGAATTCCTGAAACTCCTGGAGGTATCTCTGAAGGAACTACTGCACTAATTTCTGTAAGAACTCCTGTAGGAATTTATTTAAAAAAAAATAGAAGGAATCCCTGCAGGAACTTTTGGACTTATTTCTTAAAATTTTCTGCAGGAATTCCTGCAGAAATTTCTTACGGAATTGCTGATGGATCTTCAGGAGGCATTCATGAATCCTCCTGAAAGAATCTCTGAAGGGACTTCTGGAAAAATATTTGAGTTAACTCCTATTGAAATAGCTTAGGGAACTTTTGAAGGAATTCCTAATGATCACCTGAAGAAATCCCTAAATTCTCCTGGAGCTATTAGAGAAATCCCTGAACTATCTCCTGGAGAGATCACCGAACGAACTTCTGGAAATTTTCATGAGGTCATTACGAAAAAAAATGAAGCACTACAAATGTACATTAAAATATAACATATTGTAGTGGAACCTTACAAATGCGTAATAAAATAGGACATCTCAAGTGGATATGTACAACACAGAACATATATTTTGCCCTGTTATGCTATTGAATAACAATTACCAATCTCAAGATGACGAGGTTTCATCAATGTTGTTGGTCCATCAGTCAATCCTGTAACCGTATTTTCTCTGGCAGGTTGCCATTTGTTCGCAGCATTAGTTGCTTTCATAGCTTGAGTTTTGTCTAGGGTTTCATCACTAGAGTTCTATAATTTGAAGTCTGTGCCAGGGAAAGGTTTACATCTCTAGTACTTAATCACGACCCGAAATGGCCTGAATGTTGGCAATCGAAATAGGATTGTGGGCCTCTATTCTGCCAGACTTCTATCAGTGTGCATTGATACTAGGGGAATATTTACAAGTTAAAATAGCATATTTAACACAAAAAATAAAACTTGTTATAAGGCATACCGGAGCAATTTCGAAGTTTTCCCTGAAGATATTTTTGTCGATATCTTACTGAAAGATTTTCTGAAAAAAAAATCAATGATGAAACTCCTAGAGGCATCACTTTGAAACTTTTGAAGAGATGTGAATGATGAATAGGAAATTAATGAAATCTTATGAAAAATAAAAAAAAAAGTTCTTTGAGTTTCGTATTTGAATGGACACCCTGAAAATCAATTTGAATTTCTTCAGTCTTCTGCAGAGTTTGTCTACAACTATAGAAAGACAAAAAATAGCCAGATCAAAGTGCCAATGACCAGACTTGTTAGAATGTACTGTTTTCAATTTAATATCATAAGGGCATAACTTCAGTTATTGTTTTTTTATTGATATTCTCTTAATAGTGTTATTTCCAAAAAACGATCCGTTTTTTGGGATAATCTCATGGCAATACGCTAAAGAATGTTTTTGACTAGCGTCTATGACTAGTCGTCTATAATCGAATACGAATCATCGATTTTCTCTTTCGTCAATGATCGTGTTACATTTACAGATGAAAATAACTGATGAAGAGGCATCTTATGATAGTGATCTTATGATAGTGATAGTAGGTAGACTACATTATTCCTGCCTGCAACCTTCAGCCCCACCCTGTCTTTAAACAGTCGAGCACCAGCACGAAGACGAGGGTAATATTTAATGCCATATGCAAAACGACATCGGACCATAGATTTTCGAGCTCAACACCGACAATGCGAGTTTATCAAATACTGAAGCTGGGCAAAACAGATCGGGACCATATCTCGTGGTGCACCAATAATTAAGGACAAACGCCTTAAAATCCCGCTTGAACAGTGCATCACAACTTCAAACGCACAAATCTCAAGAAGAAAGCTTCACACAACAGTACATTTCATTATTCTGTTCTTGCTCACTCGTAAAAAGCTTAAAATAAGAAGATCAGGTGCGCTGGTTTTGTTTACGAAGAGATTTGTGCCCTCAAAATCGTGAGTAGGTGCCAAAGTCGGCCATTGTGGCGGCCATTTTGGGATTCTAACAAGTCTGTCCTTAAATCCGCTGGTATTTAGTCTCGTCTGCCACCTCTATTTTGATGGACTCTGGGAAGCCGTGGTTAAATCCGCGAAGACCCAACTACTCAAGAAAATCGGCCGAGGACATGCTCACTAGCGTGGTTCAAAAAATCGTTTTTGCTCCACACCGCTTATTCGATTCGTAACCAGATTCTATGCCTTCTCCCAAAATTTGAACTCATTTGGTTGAAAATTGAGACTGCACAAGCCCTTCAAAGTTTGTATGGGAATTACTATGGGAAAACGATGTTTTTCATTCAATCGACCATAGCATTTCCCCAAGTGCCCTAGAGGATTAGTTGACCCTTGGTACTCCTAGGCTACTCTATCAGGTACAACTTTGCCGAAGACCGTATTCAAATCGGACGCCTCATTAATTAGTTATCGATTTGTATCCAATTGGACAAACTTTAACAATGATCTTCCAGCTTCCCAGCAGGCAACATTGCTGCATGTGGCGCCAAAGATAGCACACTGAAATCATGGCTACTATGTTTCACTGCAAAATGCAGTGATGCCCATTGATTTGTTTAACCATCATGAGTAAAGATTTCGATTCTTGATAAAAATCTGTAACTAATTAATGAAGCATGCGATTTGAATGCAGTCTTCAGCAAAGATGAAGCTGATAGAAAAGTCTAGAAGTACCAAGGGTCAACTATACCTCTAGAGCACTTGGGGAAATGATACGGTCGATTGAATGAAAAACATCGTTTTCCCATAGTACTTCCCATACAAACTTTGAAGGGCTTGTGCAGTCTCAATTTTCAACCAAATGAGTTCAAATTTTGGGAGAAGGCATAGAATCTGGTTACGAATCAAATAAGCGGTGTGGAGCAAAAACGATTTTTTGAACCACGCTAATGCTCACCTTCCTCACTCAGGTAGAAAAGTGCATAAACTCCCGTCTTATAACACAGCTATCGTCGGAACCGTCAGAATTGGAAACTTTTTCGTATACACAGTGTGTGTTTAATTGACAAATTGAGACATACATTTGTGAAAAATTACCACTTGTTTTTGTGGGATTCGAAACCACGACTCCGTATTGCTAATCCGGCGCTTTAACCAACTAAGCCACAGAACAAGTTACGATTCTGTGAAATAGAAAGTCAAACTGGATTCGTCAAACTGAATTGTAAATCTCCCACACTCTCGCGGTTGCGCTTTCGAAATGGTGAGCGAATTGTTTATGCGATATGATTCGATGCCCTACCCGTGCAGGAACGAATAACTGACACATAACTGCAGCATACCAAAGTCAGGTATCATACCAAGATGAGATATTGGTTGGATAGCCAGGTATTGAAAATAATCAATTTTGGTATTGTGTAGGTATTTTTAAAATACCACAACAAAAGTTATTGGTTTGGTGTTGAGGACTGTTTGAGGTATCATTCAGTTATGGAAAAATCACTATTTGTACGGATAATCGCCGATTATTATTTAGGTATTGCCATACCTGATGTCGTTATTCTCGTGTTATGCACAGAATACACACCAGTTATTATTTTAGGTATTTTACCTGTTATGCAGGGCTACTCATTCAGGTTATAGGTATTCGGTTTTCCAATACCTAAGTTTGGTATTCTTCCGCTAATTTCTCCTGCTCGGGTACAGTCGCATGCTTCTTCACCGACGGAATGGTCAGTGCAAAATAATTAATCGTTGAGCACTCCCACGCGGTCCCATGCTCGAACGACTGTCCGTTATACCATTACCATAGGTTACCGTGCGAGGTTAATATAAGGACATTTATAACTATGTATACCAAAACCGCATTTGAAATTCCAAGGTTATCTAGAAAACAACTTTGTACCAATGCTGTAGTATACTATATCATATAGCTTGAGCTTGAGCTTGATTGACCGCCCGTGGATGCTACTCCAGTATCGCCAGACCAGCCACACTCACACAAGGACCAATGAGATAACTGCCGGGGACTAGCAGGCATCTTCACTGTGTGAGCGTTGGTGATCTTCTATTTTTAGGCGACAATGGCGCCTGCCACGTCAGGTTGCAGGTCAATGTGAGGAAGGGTAAGGAAGTGATGATTGCAATCGTTTGTATCCACATCTGGCCGAATATACCTCTGCGCCAGCACAAATTCATGCGGATGTTGGAGTGTTGGTGGGAATTGGTTGGCAGAAGGTTCACACATTGGTGTGTGGATACCAGGGTAAGGTGATAGAATTGTGTGTTTTTATTATTTTGAAGATGTGCGACACAGTTCGCTTGATTGCATAACTTGTAGGCGTTTTTTTTCTAACAGGATTGAGACACTGTGCTGTGAAAGATTGGAAAGGAAGGGAAACGGCTTTTTCAACCCGTTTCTGTTCTAGCGATGCCTACCCGAGTAGAGGTGAATGGCAAACCAAAAACAAAATAATTGCAAATTTAATTGTCATAACTAATTCTGCCATTCATGAGTTCTTCATGAAGAGCTTAAAATAACATGTCAATAGCTTAATATGATATCATATCAAAATATGCCATTCGCTTGTTATTTATAAAATTTGGAAGAATAACTACTGAATGTCTTATTTTGCTATCATAACAAATTTTGCAATTGGTGAGATATTGTTGACCTCTTACGAGTTTGATGAACCATCGCAGTTTGGCACTTATCAAGAACAACACAATGACACAATTTGAATTTTGGTTATTCTAATGGTAACTTTTGATAGTTTGTATTAGTTGACAGGCGAATAACTAATTTTGATATTGTTCTGTTTATAATATCTCAATAATGGTATATTTTGCAATTCTCAATCTTAAATTTTTTTGTTCTTGGTTTGCCATTGTAATGTCAAAATTTGACATTCTTCAGTTATTTCATAGAACAATGTCAGTTTTTATTTTTGCCCTTTTGTCACTTATTTCAAACAAACCAATGGCAAATTTTACCATTCAGTAATTCTTTTTGAATGGTAAAACTTGCAATTGTTTTGTAATTCTTTTCTGCCCGGGTATGAACATGTTAATATACATGAGTGGTATATGTAGAGAGCAGAGAGAAAGTATATAGAAAGACACAAAGTAGGAGGAAAGGGACGGGCCAGGGATTGAACCCAGGACCTTCTGCATACAAATCAGAAGCGGTAGCCACTAGACCACCAAGCCCGTCTATACTATATCATATATGATATTAACTATATCATATATGATATTAATAAATATATGCGTTTTAGATGGGTTTGTAGGTATTATGAACAACGTGATATTGTAGGATGGCCCTCGCCTATGTGAAAACAAAAAAATCGGAAAATGCCAGTTCTTACCTCCTGAATCAGTTGTTTTGGACTCCTAGAAACTACGCTCAAAATTTGAGCGGAATCGATTAAGAAGGCACTCAACCAGCTTGGAGTTTGTATGGGAAAACTTGGCCAACTGTATGCAGAAATCTCAAGTTTTCGATTTATGCCGATAGGTGACACTGTAATCGTTCAGCAACTAAATTTTTTGGTATTATTGTAGGTGATTATGTTAAAAAAAAAGTCAAAGACCGCAAAGTGGTTCGACGTCGAATTTAAATTTATATATTCTGAATTTAAGAAAACATATTCAAAAGTGTCCAAAGTAGCCCCTCATTTAAAAAACCCACACGACAGTACTTTAAAAATAATGTTTTTGGAAAAACTTTATAAAACCCTCCTAAACAAAAACTTCTAAAGAAATTGTCATACGCTTAAAAAGTTGTTCTTCAACCGTACATACATAGGCAATTTTGAAAATTTCAAACAATGTTCCATGATGTAATGTATACCATATGATGCTAAAGTTTGGGAACCACTACTCAGATGGTTATAAGTCTGATAACAAAACTGAAGGAGTTTCCCAGTGCTGTAAGGAAGCAGAAATGATTTTTTCCAGGTGTTGCATCCCAACTAGGACAGAGCCTGCTGCCGAGCAATGCGCTCTACATAGTTGCATAATTACGGAATGTGTGCTGTCTCGTGCCGGAAAGGATATGTGCACAGTGGATTTGTATAACACTTTCTACCAAGGAATCTCCTCTAACGAAGCTGCATAGGAATGAAATTGGCTTCAACAAGGTGTTGCTATAAAATTGCGCTTTCACCGGCCAAACCAAAGAAATTCAAACCATTTTGTCGCCTAACATTTTACGCAACTGTAATGGTCCAATTGGTTTCCTCATTTAACTTATACCTGTAATTTCCTTTCTCCCTTGGATAATTATCCTTTCATCATTAATTCATTAAATAATCGAAAATGTTTTGACCATTTCTTTCGCACATTTGTTGGACAACCGCTCATCAACCGAACTGGTCAGTTTTACGTATGACGATCAGACATAATGGGCCGAATAATTTGTTAGTTACCCAGCGGCGCGTTATTACCCATCATTATCCTACCCTATTTGTAGTCACACATGTCCGGCCCTGCTACACTGTATGCCCTTTAATCCCAAACAAAGCTCCATTTGTGGCAACCTCTATTCTTGTTCAACCGTTTCATCCAAACAGTCAGTCAGTGAGAGTGTCAATTTGAATTTTTCCACATGATGATAACACAGCTAGCATTGCACTCTTGTTGGCTGGCTGCCTCACAGAACCGTCTGCGTCCGGTAAAAGTTTTTGACCTAGCGGTCGGTAATGTTACGTTTCCATCGGCAGCGCCGAACACGTGGAGCGGGTGCGCGCGCTGGCGATTCCCGCAACAGCAACAACAGCAACTTGGCGAAATTATACACTTTTTCCCCAAAACGGACTGATGACCGCTTCGCTGTGCTGGCAGTGCAACAACACACGGTGGATGCGTTCGGTGTGGAGTGGTGGCCAAAAAGTTGGGAAGACAAGAAGACTAGAAGACAAGAAGACAAGAAGACAAGAAGACAAGAAGACAAGAAGACAAGAAGACAAGAAGACAAGAAGACAAGAAGACAAGAAGACAAGAAGACAAGAAGACAAGAAGACAAGAAGACAAGAAGACAAGAAGACAAGAAGACAAGAAGACAAGAAGACAAGAAGACAAGAAGACAAGAAGACAAGAAGACAAGAAGACAAGAAGACAAGAAGACAAGAAGACAAGAAGACAAGAAGACAAGAAGACAAGAAGACAAGAAGACAAGAAGACAAGAAGACAAGAAGACAAGAAGACAAGAAGACAAGAAGACAAGAAGACAAGAAGACAAGAAGACAAGAAGACAAGAAGACAAGAAGACAAGAAGACAAGAAGACAAGAAGACAAGAAGACAAGAAGACAAGAAGACAAGAAGACAAGAAGACAAGAAGACAAGAAGACAAGAAGACAAGAAGACAAGAAGACAAGAAGACAAGAAGACAAGAAGACAAGAAGACAAGAAGACAAGAAGACAAGAAGACAAGAAGACAAGAAGACAAGAAGACAAGAAGACAAGAAGACAAGAAGACAAGAAGACAAGAAGACAAGAAGACAAGAAGACAAGAAGACAAGAAGACAAGAAGACAAGAAGACAAGAAGACAAGAAGACAAGAAGACAAGAAGACAAGTAGACAAGAAGACAAGAAGACAAGAAGACAAGAAGACAAGAAGACAAGAAGACAAGAAGACAAGAAGACAAGAAGACAAGAAGACAAGAAGACAAGAAGACAAGAAGACAAGAAGACAAGAAGACAAGAAGACAAGAAGACAAGAAGACAAGAAGACAAGAAGGCAAGAAGACAAGAAGGCAAGAAGACAAGAAGACAAGAAGACAAGAAGACAAGAAGACAAGAAGACAAGAAGACAAGAAGACAAGAAGACAAGAAGACAAGAAGACAAGAAGACAAGAAGACAAGAAGACAAGAAGACAAGAAGACAAGAAGACAAGAAGACAAGAAGACAAGAAGACAAGAAGACAAGAAGACAAGAAGACAAGAAGACCTCTTTATGATTTTGGCCCACAACGAATAGCATTGTGCAGCACGTCAGTTTCATACTAATGACGCGCGCATAAGCAAGTGGAAATCTACGGCCAATCCGGCATCGCAGCACTTGCTTCTTACTGTCTCGCTGAATTCAAGGGGCCAACCAGCTGCCAGAGTGCTGTTCATGAACCACGTAGAGCATGTTTGGGATCTTTCAGAGCTACTTTTATCCCATGGAAGTTTTTTCGTAAATATTCTTTGAAAATTGTAGAAATCGTCTTATTTTTCCACATTTCTTCAAAAAATCAACGTCGCTCATGAACGACCCCTTCATAATGCCACCGGTTGATTGCTCATTACGCCTGGGCTGCACAGTGGACAAAACAAAGAAAACTTTATTGTTTGCTCTCATTGCATTGTCGTCGTCATCATCGTCGTCGCCGTCGTTGTCACCGTTGTGATTCGCGGTCGCGGAACCCGCGGGCGAGAGAGCGCTTAAACGGCTTGAAATCAATTTTTGTGGTCGATTCGTCGTCGCACGCACGGAGACATTTCGCCTTTCTTCTGTTGGCTGCGCTCTCCATACTGGGTTTTCCACCGTGCCGAGCTTTCTTCGTTTGTTCATGTGGAAAAATTGCTCCGATCCAGTTCTTGGACCTCGGGCGTCGCGCGCTGCCTAGAGGGCCCTCGCCGGGCCGCACTTAATAAAATTATGCCCTATCTGTATAAATTGTTCGCAACAGATCTCCCGCTGCTTCAGTAGCGAACAGGCAATAAACAGTTCCGGACCCGGGGTTCTTCCGCTTGGGTCTGCTTCCACACAGTTCAGAATCGACCGTTGGGGAATTGAGAGGCGAGAATGTCGAAAATGGAAAAATCAAGTGCTCGGTCGGCGATGCTTGTGCTGATGGCGGTGATGGTGATAGCGCTGGCTCTTCCAGTGGAATCGAAGGATGTGTTCAAGGACTGTAGTGGAGTGAAGAACTCGATGTACTGCTTCGGGTCGATGATGGTGCAAAACGGACTTAAACGGTTGGCCAGTGAAAAATCTCTGCAAATTGCACCGGGACTTGAGGTTGTGGAGACTACGTCTCAAGAAAGTGCCGATGAGGGTTACCGATCGTTCAACGAGGTTAAAGAAGAAGATACGGGAGTGTTGGCACGGGTCAGCCGGTATTTGGCCAATCATGAACTAAAGATTAATCTCAGCGAAATGATGCGGAAAAATGAACTTCAGAATGTGCTGAAAACCATCCAGGATGATATGGTGGGCGAAATGCAAGGTAAAGTGAATTAGTGTACAGGGGGCTTAATAAATTTACTGTTGTGTCAAAGTTTTATAAGTAAAGTTATTTACGAGACAATACGTTCATTCAAAAAAGGGTGAAATCATCAACCATTCTCCATTGCTCATGTTTGCTTCTTATGCAAACTAAAATTTTATTTGAGTGTTTGGGAAACACGAAGCCTGGTTCACACCCTGCAAACAGGTGTGGATATTGCATGCAGATATTATCAAATTTAAGCTATTTGCACATGAATGACAGTATAATTGGTTTCCTGCCCAATCCCAACAAATTGCACGTTGTGAGGAATTGTGAAGAGTGCTGAAATTATAAGATAACACAGTTTGTACGTTGATTGCTCTGAAGGGCCACTTATGGCGAATTTAAAATTATCTGAAGCAATCAAGTTGATGTTTTGTAAGGTTTCCCGCAATTCTTATTTTTATTATTACTATTTATTAACGACACTTTACCATTATTGTGGCATTCGTGTCATGCAATTCTTATTAGATGCAAACAAATGATGAAGTTGTGTAACATTTTCGTGCAAACATCTGATGTCTGACTCAAAGCTTTACCTTAACATATTTGTAGGCAACAATGACTCAGTTTTTACTTTGAAGTATACACGATTATCACCATAAGAGTTTCATATTTTATTAAACCCATATGTCCACAAACATGCATCTGATTTCAAAAGTTTTAGGTCCGTCTCAAGTAGCTGAAAAAAATCACTCACGCATAACGTATTCAGTTGTTACCAAAGCAACACAACCATCTGACAGAACTAAACAATTCCGATCGGAGCATGTAGATATATTTTCGCAATCCAAATCTCAATTGGCTTCTTTAGCGGTGTTGAGATAACTCCGTATTCTGAATCTGCATGCCAAACTGAGCGGAAATTCAAATTTCCATGAATTTTGGTGCCTGGGAACCTGTTTAAAATCAATTTAAAGATTGTATGGGAGCGATTTGTCGAATCACCTCTCGTCGCATTTTGTTGTGGCCGGAGCTGTCAAGCAGTTGCCCAGCTGTCAAAAGGTGATTTTAAAAAATCTCTTTGAAATAGGTTTTAGGTATCAAAATAAAGTTCTAAAAGTCTGGAAAAAACATAGTGGCTCAGAAAAAGGTGCTCTTTCGTTTAAAATCAAAACATTCATACATTTTCCAAAATAAAAAAAAACTCAATTTGTTCATCAAACACGTATTTCTTCTGTACTTAAAAGCGTGGGTATTCAGCATGACCATGCTGAGGATGACGGGTTCGATTTCCGGTCGGAACTTCCGTTCTGGAAATTTTCTTGATTTCTTTGGCATAGAGTATCTTCGTGTCTGTCACACGACATACACATTAGTATGGGACACGCTTATATGGAAAAAATAAATCCTCGCTCCAGTCGACTTTTTAGATCCCATTTAGGTCCCATATGAACTGTACAAAATTTCAGCGCAATCGGTGAAACTATAATTTAGCGCAAGTGGTTCCAAGTTTTCATAGGATTTACTATGGGAAAAGTTACACTTTCAAATAAAAAATCCCAGAAGTCGCCCCTTGTCTCCATAATTCAAATCGATCAACGCTTCTTGTAGAAAAATTATTTATGAAACTTTCCTTCGAAGACCGCAAAACAATCGGATGCTTGTGGAAAAAGTTATTGATTTATTACCGATTAGTGATCCAACGAACGGCTTTTTGTTTTGCTTTATCAGCAGCACTGCTGTTTTATCATGCAACGGCAGCTGCATGGGGTGGCGGGTGGCATCACCACCCCCAGAAACAGCAGCAGCCACGCAGCAGCTACAGTGCTGCTGATAAAACAAAACAAAAATCCGTTCGTTGGATCACTAATCGGTAATAAATTAATAACTTTTTCCACAAGCATCCGATTGTTTTGCGATCTTCGAAGGAAAGTTTCATAAATGATTTCTCTACGAGAAGCGTTGATCGATTTGAATTATGGAGACAAGGGGCGACTTCTGGGATTTTTAATCTGAAAGTGTAACTTTTCCCATAGTAAATCCTATGAAAACTTTGAACCGCTTGCGCTAAATTATAGTTTCACCGATTGCGCTGAAATTTTGTACAGTTCATATGGGACCTAAATGGAATCAAAAAAGTCGACTGGAGCGAGAATTTGATGTTTGTCCCATACTATTACACATGCAAAACGGTCATTGGCAGAGGAAGCTCTCTGTTAATAACTGTGGAAGTGCTCATATTTTTCTTTGATATTTTTTTATTCGTGAAATTAAACTTTAAACTTCACACGGAAGTGCTCAAAGAACACTACGCTGAAAACCAGGATTTGTCTCAGTTGAGATGGGACGCCCAGATTAAGAAGAAGAGTAATGACCCAGATAATCAAACTCTTATAGAATGATACATTTTCCATTAATTCGAGTGACCAGTGTCATATTTGAAAGATAATTCCAACAATAATGAGTTGGTGTGGTAGAACAGTGGTTTTGTAAATGTGTAACACCATGTTCAACATGTTAGACAGCATTTTAATTTGTCAGTAGTTGTGGAATATCTCGCGTTTTGGACTGCTCTGGTACTGTCTTTGGCAGATTTGCTCAAAAAACTGAAAGTTTCTACATAAAAACCCAGATTAATCCATCTAGTGGTGATAGTGCCTTTCTCGTCGAATATAAACTCAGTAGACCGGGTAGTTTTTGAACCAAAGCACAGTGGATTTTTTTTCTAAGAAAATGTCGTAAAAATGAATATCTCTGGACGCCGCTGGAATATCGTCGATCTTTTTTCGTTAAAATGAAGGTATTTTCAGGGGCAGTCTGTTGTTAGGACATTCGTGCACAGCACGCGATTATTTCTTGCAGTTTTGGTCAAATAAAGGTAGTTTTACCCTATTTTTAGTGGAAAGTAGATATTCATACGTCTATAACTCTGGATTCCGTTGAGATAAATTTCATCTTTTTTCGTTAAAACGAAGGTACTTTCATGGGCAGTCTACTGGTAGGATATTCGTTTACAGCACGCTATTATTTCTTACAGTTTTGGTCAAATAAAGGTAGTTTTACCCTATTTTTAGTGGAAAGTAGATATTCACACGTTTATAACTCTGAATTCCGTTGGGACAAATTCAAACTTTTTTCGTTTAAATGAAGGTATTTTCATAGGCAGTTCGTTGATAGGATATTCGTTTACAGCCCGCGATTATTTCTTGCAGTTTTGGTCAAATAAAGGTAGTTTTACCCTATTTTTAATGGAAAGTAGATATTTATACGTCTATAACTCTGGATTCCGTTGAGATAAATTCAATCTTTTTTCGTTCAAATGAAGGTACTTTCATGGGCAGTTCGTTGATATGATATTCGTTTACATCCCGCTATTATTTCTTGCAGTTTTGCCCAAATAAAGGTAGTTTTACCCTATTTTTAATGGAAAGTAGATATTCATACGTCTATAACTCTGGGTTCCGTTGAGATAAATTTAATCTTTTTTCGATAAAATGAAGGTATTTTCAGGGGCAGTCTGTTGTTAGGACATTCGTTCACAGCACGCGATTATTTCTTGCAGTTTTGGTTAAATAAAGGTAGTTTTACCCTATTTTTAGTGGAAAGTAGATATTCATACGTCTATAACTCTGAATTCCGTTGAGATAAATTCAATGTTTTTTTCGTTAAAATAAAGGTACTTTCATGGGCAGTTCGTAGATAGGATATTCGTTTACAGCCCGCTATTATTTCTTGCAGTTTTGGTTAAATAAAGGTAGTTTTACCCTATTTTTAGTGGAAAATAGATATTCATACCTAGGGGCAAGACACTGTGCAAACGAGAGTAACTCTGAGAAATTCGGAGTAACTCTTTTCACCAATGATCGACGAAATTGGTTGAAAAACACCCCTAAAACTGCATGAAAAGCGAGATATCGGGCAATATTGTTTTGATTTTGCGATAAATCAGGCAACACCCATGTAAAAACGGGAGCAATCCGGAGGAATCCTGAGCAACTCTGTGACGGAAAATGTACTCTCCAGGACAGTGTCTTGCCCCAAGATTCATACGTATATTACTCTGGATTCCGTTGAGACAAATTTTATCTTTTTTTTTGTTAAAATGAAAGTTTTTCCAGGAGCAGTTTGTTTCTTGCAGTTTTGGTCAAATAAAATTAGTGTTATCCTATTTTAGTGCAGTGTTGATATTCATACGTCTATAACTCTGGATTCCGGTGAGATAGAATCAATCTTTTTTATTTGTTAAAATGAAGGTATTTTCACGATATTCGGATATTCGTCCACAGCCCGCAATTTTTTCTTGCAGTTTTAGTCATATAAAGATCAATTAACTTTAATGTTAAGTGGAAAGTAAATTTTCATATGTCCATAACTCGAGATTTTATCGCAATTGCTTATTATTGTTATCTATTTTTTAGGAATAAAACGCGTTTGTACATTCTATTTTTCACGAAATTATCTTCAATTCATTTCGGTCAACATGGTCGTTTGAGTTAATAAATTTAAGTATAACAATATTGCAAAGCATAGTGAACGAACTAGTTAAAGCGAAATTACCCAATGAAAATTACCCATGCAAATATCATTAACTTATCTAAATAATATCCAGAGTTTTAGACGTATAAACATCGCATTACACTAAAAATAGGGTAAAATCACTTTTATTCGACCAAAACTGCAAGAAAAAATCGCGGCTGTGAATGAATATCTTATCAACGAACTGCCCATAAAAATACCTTCATTTTAACGAAAAAAGATTAAATTTATCTCAACGGAATCCAGAGTTATAGACGTATGAATATCAACATTGCACTAAAAAGAGGGTAAAACTACCTTTATTTGACCAAAACTGCAAGAAATAATCGCGGGCTGTAAACGAATATCTTACCAACAGACTGCCTCTGGAAATACCTTCATTTTAACGAAAAAATATTGAATTTATCTCAACGGAATCCAGAGTTATAGCTATATGAATATCTACTTTCCACTGAAAATATGGTAAAACTACCTTTATTTGAACAAAACTGCAAGAAATAATAGCGGGCTGTAAGCGAATATCCTACCAACAGACTGTCCCTGAAAATACCTTCATTTTAACAAAAAATATTAAATTTATCTTAACGGAATCCCAAGTTATAGACGTATGAATATTAACATTGCACTAAAAATAGGGTAAAATCACCTTTATTTGGCCAAAACTGCAAGAAATAATCGCGGGCTACGAATGAATATCCTATCAACGAACAACCCATAAAAATACCTTCATTTTAACGAAAAAAACATTGAATTTATTTCAACGGAATTCAGAGTTATAAACGTATGAATATCTACTCTCCACTAAAAATAGGGTAAAACTACCTTTATTTGGCCAAAACTGTATGAAATAAGCGCGGGTTGTAAACGAATATCCTACCAACGAACTGCCCAAGAAAGTACCTTCATTTTAACGAAAAAAGATTGAATTTATCTCAACGGAATTCAGAGTTATAGATGAATGAATATCTACTTTCCACTAAAAATAGGGTAAATCTACCTTTATTTGACCAAAACTGCAAGAAATAATCGCGTGCTGTGAACGAATGTCCTAATAACAGACTGCCCCTGAAAATACCTTCATCTAATCGAAAAAAGATTGAATTTATCTTAACGGAATCCAGAGTTATAGAAGTATAAATATCTATTTTCCACTAAAAAACTACCTTTATTTGACCAAATCTGCAAGAAATAATAGCGGGCTGTAAACGAATATCCTATCAACGAACTGCCCATGAACGTACCATTCTTTTAACAAAAAAGATTAAATTTATCTCAACGGAATCCCAAGTTATAGACGTATGATCAACATTGTACTAAAAATAGGGTAAAATCACCTTTATTTGACCAAAATTGCAAGAAATAATCGCGTGCTGTGAACGAATACCCTACCATCAAATTGCCCATGATAAAATCTTCATTTTAACGAAAAAAGATCGACGATATTCCAGCGGCGTCCAGAGATATTCAATTTTACGACATTTTCTTAGAAAAAAATCCACTGTGCAAAGCTTTGCGATTCCTTTTAGCGTCCAAAATAACTGTGCAAAATTTGGGAGCGATTGGTTGCATCCCCGTATACAGCTTTGTGATTTAAATTCGTATGTAATTTAGAATAAGAAAACTTACCTAATTTTTCGCATTTCGCAAAACTTTTCCGAAGGCCGCAAAGTGATCCGACGTTTAGTTACATGGTTTTAGACAAAACAAATTCAACTTATGAGTAAAACGCAAAAAAAAACGTTTTCCCATACTGAATTCCAAACAAATTTCAATCGCAATGCGGATTACGGGTACGCAACTATTCGCTTTCACATTTTGCACAGTTGTTTTGGACGCAATTATAGATTGAAAAAGCTTTGTCCCGGGTTGGTCCGCTCAAATTTTAATTTTCGCCATAGAAAATTGACCCACTCTAATACCCACTTTCCGTCAACGCAATCAATCTTTCCTTAGAATCAGTGATCATCCCCAAATATCTGTGCTTTGGTTACGAACGGGAAGGATGCAACTATCGTAACAGCAGTCTGGGACTGTACTACCAGCGAATTTGTGCGACTTGCTTAATGCTAATGATCTTTCGGTCGACTCAAGTCGAAACGTTTCTGAATCCTGAGAAAAAAAGTTCTGCACGCTTTAGGATATATTTTATTATCGTTGGTTACAAGATTTATGTAAAATTTGCCAAAAAATGCAAGAACTTTGAATTGCCTATCCTAAATCCCATCAAAATTTCAACTACATTACAGAGCACGCCCTCCAGTCGCATCAACATTTTGCGCAGTAATTTTAGACGCAGAAGGGGATTGAAAACACTTTGTTCGGGGCTGATGCGATTAAATTTCAATTTTCCCATACAACAATGACCTATCCTACATGGGGCTGTCCATAAACCACGTGGTCATTTTTTTTGGGACTTTTCAACCACCCCCCCCCCACGCGTGGTCATTAGTCAAAACAAAATTTTTTATTTGTCCATACAAAATGGTCATTGGCCGAACCCCCCTCCCCCTCTTGACCACGTGGTTTATGGACAGCCCCCATCTATCTAAAACGGTGTGGTTTGATGAAATCGCTTTAGTTTTTTTCTGGTTTCTGGATCCCTCATACATATCTATTACTTGCATTGAAAACCATTCATAAAGTTATCGAAAAAGCCGCGATTTCATGTGTCGCATGTTTGGGTTTGGTTCTCTTCAACATTTGACCACTTCCGTAGGGACACCCAGAACTGTTTCAGAGATACTACTATTTTCCCAAATATCTGAGATTGTTTTTCTTGCTGATCGTTCATCAGGTTACCTAAAAAGCCAGACTGTTTCAGAGATACTACTATTTTCCCAAATATCTGAGATTGTTTTTCTTGCTGATCGTTCATCAGGTTACCTAAAAAGCCAATTGATGTTTCATATTGGTTTGGTTCTTTTTTACATTCGGCCAGTTTCGGTGAGACACCCGAAACCGGTTGCAGAACTCTACCAGTTGTCCCAAATATGGTCTGAAGCAATTTTTTGCCAACCGTTATCAGGTTATCTTAACAGCAGCAATTTGACGTGCTGCATGCATGGTGTTGGTTCACTTTTGTATTTGGAAACTTTCAGTAGGACACCTGGAACCGTTTCCGGAACATTACCGGTTCATAATTGGTCTGAGACTAATTTGCTGCTTTCCGTTCATCAAGTTAGAGTAAAAGTGGTGATTTGATGTGTCGCACGCATAGGCTGTGTATACTTTTATATTTGGCCACTTTCGGCGGGACAACAGGAACTGGTTCCGGAGCACTACCTGTTTATATATGGTCTGATCTTATGTTCCTGCTTTCCGTTCATCAAGTTATAGTGAAAGCGGTGATTTGATGTGTCGCACGCATGGGTTCAGCCCACTTTTATATTTGGTTTGGCAGGACACCCGGAGGCGGTTCCGAAGCACTACCGATTCATGTATGGTCAAAGACTATTTTCCTGCTCACTGTTAATCAGGTTATAGGAAAAGCTGCGATTTGATGTGTCGCATGCATGCGTTTGGTCCACTTTTATATTTGGCCACTTCCGACGGGACACCTGCAACCGGTTCCGGAACAGTACCAATTCATAAATGGTGTGAGACTAATTTCCTGCTTTGGGGCTGTCCATAAACCACGTGGTCATGAGGGGGGGGAGGTTCGGCCAATGACCATTTTGTATGGACGAAAAAAAAATTTTGTATGGACAAATGACCACGCGGGGGGGGGGGGGGGGGGGTTGGTAAGTCCCAAAAAAATGACCACGTGGTTTATGGACAGCCCCTTTACATTCATGAAGTTATAATAAAAGCGGCGATCTGATGTGTCGCATCCATCGAGTAGGTCCACTTTTATATTATGCCACTTGTGGCGGCGCGACGCCCGGAACCGGTTCCGGAACACAACCGGTTCAGATATGGTCTAAGACGATTTGCCTGCTAACCATTCATCAGGTTGTACGAAAAGCGGCGATTTGATGTGTCGCATGCATGGGTTTGGTTCTCTTCAATATTTGGCCACTTCCGGCGGGACACCCGGAACCGGTTCCAGAACACAATCGGCTCAGATATAGTCTGAGACTTTTTTCCTGCTTACCGTTCATCGGATAATCAAAAATGTCGTGGTTTGATGGGTCGCATGCATGGGTTTGTTGCATTTTCATATGAGTCGTTTGGATTAACGCCATTCGGCCGAATGTCATCTGGCCATAAGGAAGTTTGACCGAATGTCATTTGGCCGAATTATGATTCAAAGAATTCAGAGGCATTTTTTGACATTTCAACTAACAATATGATCATCAGAAATATTTCTGACTTTTTATCGTAAGCTATTCTTTCTAGTTTTGCCATTCAGGAATATGTAGGTGATGAAACAGCCTACATTTTATCAAAGATTTTTTCCTGTAGTTGTCACGAAAGGGGTATTCTTGCAGGAATTCCTTTGATGAGTTTCTCAAGAATTTATCAGAGAGTACTTCTAAAAATCATCCAGGTATCACTTTAGAAAGCATTTATTTGGAAATATCAGCAAATAAGAAGAGATTATCTCCAGGAATTTTTAAGTGACGAAAAATTAAAAATTAGCTACGAGAATCACTAATTCACCACCCCGATGAACAAAATAATTAATCAGACTCCGACAGTTCAATGTAGAAAATTTGCCGAAGAATGATAATACCGATTAACGTTGGGCAAAGTCAAATAACATCGTTTGATTTCCTCAAGAGACTGCTTAGCCGGTTACGTAGCATAGGAATTTTTATAAGTCGTTTTTAGAATCTAAAATAATCTCAAGAGCATAATATTGAAATTTTAACGAGGAGTTCGTTCAGGTATTCCTTAGCAAATTCCTCGAAAGATATTACTATAGATGATCGTGCATGTATGCTTTTATGTATTTCTTCAAACATTTCTGAAAGAATTGCTACAGAAGTTTTTTTTGGAATTTGTCCAGGAAATTTCTTAAGAAATTCTTCAGTTGATTGTTTAAGAAATTCCTCTAGAGATTTCCTAAAAGAATTCAAAAATTTTTATATGGGCTCTTCAGTTGAATTCCTGTGAGATCTCAGGAAGTACGATTGCATGAATCACTAGAGGAAGATCTGAAGAAATTTCAGGCAAGTTCTTGAAAGAATCTCAGTAGCGGGAAAAACAGCTTGGGAAACATTGTGTGGAATTCTGTAAAAAAAATCCTGGAATTCGTAGGAAAATTTCTAGATGAATGCTTTAAAAAAATGTATGATTTTCTTGAATTATACGTGGACCAATTTGGGTCTCCAGTGGTTAAGACTTAGGATCGCCAATCCGAAGACGGCGGGTTCGATTCCCGTTCCGGTCGGGAACATTTTCTCGACTCCCTGGGCATAGTGTATCATTGTGCTTGCCTCACAATATACAAATTCATGCAATGGCAGGGAAAGAAAGCCCTTCAATTATTAACTGTGGAAGTGATCAAAGAACACTAAGTTGAAGCGAGGCAGGCCAAGTCCCAGTTGGGACGTAGAGTCATAAAGAAGAAGAAGAAGTCTTAAATTCCGGATGGTGAACGTTTTACGGAATTTGAGGAATTTCTGTAAGAATCCCAGAAGGCGTCTCAGCAGGAATTCTTATAGCAGGAGTAACTAGAAAAATCCATGCTGGAATTTTTAGAGGGATCATAGCAGGAATCCACGAAAAAATAGAAGAAATTCTTGAAAAAATCCTTGGAGAAAGCTCGGGAAGTTTTGCAAAACGAATTTCTGGTGGAATCTCATGAAGAACTCCTGCAGGAATCCAAGCAGATAATACTTGAAGAATACGTGCAGAAATTACTGGAGGAAACCAGTCTGGAATTCCTGAAGAAACTCTAGCACTTTTTTTTTAAGAATCACTGTATGAACTCCTTGAAGAATCCGTAGACAAAATCTGTAGAGGAATTCCCTTAGCAATCCTTGTACATAGAAACCTTTGGAGTAATCATAGGAGATTCTGAAAAAATTTAAGGGGGAATTCCTGTAGAAAGCTCATCATAATGTAGTGGGTGTAACAGTGATACCTAGGTGAATTCATGGGTCTGTTTCAGCAAGCATTCTTGGAAAAAGTGGAGCGTACCTGGTGTGATGGTTAGAACACTTGACTATCACGCCGAGGACCTGGGATCGAATCCCACTCCCGACAAACTCACAAAATGTGGGTTCTTCCTTCGGAAGGGAAGTTAAGCGTGGGTCCCGAGATGAACTAGCCTAGGGCTGAAAATCTCGTTAATACAGATAAAAAAATTCTTGGAAAAATCCTATCAGGAAAATCTGAAAAAAAAAAATCGGGAAGGAATTTCTGGAGGCATATGAGACGTTTTTCCTTGACTGCCGTTTTACGCTCAATTGTCCCATGTTATATGAGAATCCCATATAACATGGGACAACTATGCGTAGAACGGCAGTTGAAGAATCATTAAAAAATCTTTGAAGAAATTCCTGGAGTTATTTCTGGAAAGATCCCATCTGAAACTCCTGGAGAAATTTCAAATTCCCATGGAAATCGCAGCAGAAATAACTGAAACAATTTCAGTTAACGTTTCTTAGTGTGTCAAAAAAGAATCATTGAGAAAAAAATCTCTGAATGAACTTCTTAGTGATCATTGAACAATTACTGGAGAAACCACAGGGGAGCATATCTGCCGAAATTCTATCAACAGCTGCTGAATGAATCCCCCAGCTTGGATTCAATATGAATAAAGTTCTTAAAAATGAATCCAGCTACCTGAGGCTGGGAGAGTATGAAACTTAATCATGATGCTCTTCGAGGCAAATAGTTTTTATGAAATAAGTATGATACAATTTGAATAATATCTCAGTTAAACAGACGTAACATTTGAAATATATCCAGCTCAAGTTTTACGTTTTTGCACTAAGTAGTGGCTCCTACTTCATGGTTGGCCAGACCTCATAATTCTAATATTCAGCGTTTTGTGTTCCAGTGACTATGATTTCAATCAAAAATAATAAATGTTTTGTGTCTATTTGTCTGTTGTAACGTATTTATTGTAAAAGTTCTGTGGAAGACCATGGAACTAACATATTTTTGAAACATACAAAGTACATCCAAAATTATAAAAAAAAAAAACAACACAAGGGTTGAATAGTCCTGGCAGGTGAATAAAGCCTGTATCCGAAATATTCGGGACACATAAATACAGCTGTAACTCTGCAATAAATACATTTAAATGACTCAAATTTTGCCAAATAACATCTTAAGATGTGTTTATTTCACCTACACAATTTCACGTGAATCGGTGCAGTACTTTTTGTTGTAGCAATAAAAGAGCAGAATGTGCGCCATTGAATTTTGTACAGCACCTAGTTTTGCTTGTCAGCGCTGTATCTTCCGAATTTGGCAAATGGCTGAAATTTTGAACACAATCCTCTCAATCTAGATTTATCGCATAGGCAAAATTTCAAAACAATCGATGCACTATCAACAATTTTATAGTCGAAACATGTATTGAGACTGAACGTGATTTTAGTCCCTCAGACAGCAATTAGTCAGCACCCTTTATTGTTTCGATTGTACTATTGAAAGTACTATATCAATAATCATCAAATTTTGCAGGCATAATATACACATAATCAACTATCTTCTGTGAAAATTTCATGAAAATTGACAGAGAAATTCAAAAGGTATGAATAGGCAACCATCGCACATGAAAAACACGAAAAAAAATTCCCAACACTCACCTCTATCAACAGCAGTAGCTGTCAAACCAATTGATCAAAGTTGATGAAATTTTGCAAGAAAGTGTCTCTATAAGTATCATAACTGGTAACGAAACTTCATAATTACCATCACAGAACTTTGAACTGTAGCGTAAAAGAATCATTCATTATGCGAATGAAAATTGGTCATGATTGTTCAAAATGCTTAAAACCACGTCTATTTGTTTTTCATCCACATTTAAAAGTAATGCATCGATTTTTATGAAATTTGGCACAAATAATGTACATACACCAAACAGTTCTCAGCCAATTATTTGGCCTATTTTGCCGATTCATCACAGAGCTACAGCCGTACTTCTTTGTCCCGATTATTGCGGATACAGACTTTAGCACGAACTTAGGGCTATTTTTTTTAAAGTACTTAAAAAACAAATTTAGTGAATTTGTTTTTCTTTCGACACAGTGTAACCTCGATATTTGAAACGTAACGAAAACAAAAGCTCAGATTCGTTATTTCAAGGGGGGGAAATGGGGTTTTTTAATTATGTTATATTTTTATTAGAAGCTACTTGTTGGGTTGTCACCACTTAATTAGTACTATGTACAGCATGGTTTCCCAAACTGTGGGTCGCGACCCCCCAGGGGGGTCACCAGCCTTCATCCAGGGGGTCGCGAGAGACAGTAAAATATTTTACTGTAACGGCGCTGCCATAGTGCCGCTTCAAAGTGAGAGTGGGAGTGCGCGTCCAAAGGATTTTCGTGGATTTGCTGTTGTTGATATTCTTTTTTAGGGCTTCGCATAAGCGCACTCTCACTCTCACGCGTAACTATAACGGTACCCTAACAGACAACAAATGAAGGAATTTTTATGGGGGTCGCGAAAACTACGTCTACTGGCAAAAGGGGGTCGCGCGACCTGAAAGTTTGGGAACCTATGGTACAAGATTTAAATCATTTCATTTCACAATTTTTTGAATTGTGTGTGGAAAGAGTCTACAGAGAGCAAAGAAGGGGAGCTGGTATAGCGGTCTACGTAGTTTATCGAATTTACCTAATATGCGTCAGTATATAAATCTTTCAGTACACTTGGTCGGTCTACAAGATAGCAAAGATGTCTAATCACTAAGAAAATGTGCCAACTCGCAGATGATGTAAGACACCAACGAGTTTACGAGTTCAATACATACATCGAGCGAGTTCCAAGCATTACTTTTCTGGTGACTTTTCCACTGTCTACCAGAGTTAGCCTCATAAGAGGTAAAAGTAAATTTCCCCAATGCTCTCTTCCGGGCAACACAATAGACGTAAGGGGCTGTCCATAAACCACGTGGTCATTTTTTTGGGACTTCTCAACCACCCCCCCCCCCCCCGCGTGGTCATTAGTCCATACAAAAAATTTTATTCGTCCATACAAAATGCTCATTGGCCGAACTCCCCCCCCCCCCCCCCTCATGACCACGTGGTTTATGGACAGCCCCTAATTGCCTGAATTTGAAGAATGATGATTTAATTATCCATGTAGGGTATTGGTTCCCTTCTTAAGCATGTGGCTCCCATTTTCATCCTACGAAAAACAAAGGATATAAGCGCTATTTGTTTTGTTTCTTATTTTTGTATTTTTTGTTAGAAGTGAGCACCCATGAAAACAAAAAGAACGGAATCAATCGGTGCCGTAATCGCTTGTTTTCGAATAGGATGAATATGGGAGCGTGAGGTTAATGATGGAACACGTACCCTATGATGTCTCCATTCCATTGCATTTTCTTCAGATACCGTTCCCTATAATTAGGTAATTGAACTGAAGACGAGACTGTCATCTACGTTGCATCCCCTGTGGGCTGCATGGAAAATGTTTGTCTTGCCATTGCTTCCGCATTCGTCCGATATTATGTATGGGCGCACAAGCGTTCCAGCTGTTGCATTGCAAAATAGAGTGTGCAATAAAACTGCATCATCAATGTTGATACTATTTACCAGAGATTTTCTGATCCTCATTCAACTTTTTTTCCAGCATGGCACCAACCAAAAATATCGATTTTTCCCTTGGAGTTTTTTTGCTGCTGCTGAGTGCAACCTCTTTGGTCTGAAAAAAAAATGTAACTCGGTTTTCGTCAGCTGGGCCAGAAGTTTAACCCATTCTTTTCGGTCAAAGCAAAGCATTAATTAGTCTCATCATGCATATTTCAAACTGTTAAACTTTTTCCAAATTGGACGCTACCATTGCAATAGATCGTAATTGCTTCTGGAAACAAAACCTGTGAATTTCAAGTACAAAACACGAATCATAGATTGATATGCAGCTGTTGGGTTCAAAAGCAGTTACGCCTTTTTCAGAAAACGGAGCCAAATTATCCGTTTTTCATTATCATTTCCTTCATTTACATCGTTTCATTCTTTTTATCATTCGCCCATTTCCAGAAAAAAGCGTCTATTTACTCTCTCATTAGCCATATAATCGCTGAGTGAATTTGCCAGACCTTTTCTTGCTCCGAGATTATGATTCTATTGTTAACGTTCCATGAAAAGATTATACTGCTTTTGAAAGCATTCAGACGTATTTTCCCCTCTTCATCCTATTCCACAGAAGCTCGCAAAAAGGATAAGGGTGGCATGGGAGCCATTCTGATGATGGGAGTAATGATGAGCAAAATGCTAGGAGCGCTCGGCTTCGGAGGTGTGGCGATGCTGGCAATGAAGGCGCTCGGTGTATCGATGATGGCTCTGCTGCTGTCTGGTATTCTGGGACTGAAGAAGCTGACCGAAGGCGGTGGAGACCACAAGGGCCGACACAATCAGGACGTCGATTTCCAGGTGTTTTCCGGGGATCCCTCGGGAAACTATGAGAGCCATCAGGACGGGTCCGGACATCGTCGGATTTCGAATTTGGCCTACCGGGGGTGGAGCGACGAATATCAACGGGTATGAAAAGTTGAGAGTTAGCACTGAATTGGTGCACGATAGTATTGAGAGTTAATGTGAGAACTGATAATTTATTGACACTTTGTTATTTATTTTAGAATTATTTTGGCAGTATAATTTATAATTCAGATCTAGTTTCTTCTCATATTTAATATCACATTCCCGAGGGAGCCACTTGAAAAACTCGAGTAAACAAATAGGCTGAGTATAACAATGTAACCTATGGAAGCTTTATCGCTGGAACAGTAGAGTAAATTTTAGGGAACGAGATTAACATTTTATCTTGATTTCCACGAAAAGCACAGAAAAGTAAATTTGATTGGATGGAGCAGCCAGCATGTGCATGTTTTACGCTAGCTGCCGTGACCATCAGAATATATTATATGAAAAATTAATATCGTCCAAGCAGCACAGATAATCAGTTTTTATTACCGGCAAGCAATTGCTCTTCATGTTTGCTCCTCGTTCTGGCTATTGAAAAACTTTACAGCGAGCGCGAAATTATATTTGATTCGACAAACAGACCGTAATGAATTGGTTAGTAAAATTGAATTCTGAAAGTAGGATATGCACAATGCAGCTGAAAGGGTGCACGAAAATCTTTTTCTTGATGAAATTCATGCATAAATTTTCTCCTGTGTAAAATTGAAGTGAAATACGTGGGTTGTGGGGCCACGAAAAACTCGCGAACGGAACAACTGGTTTGGGTCTTCCTTTTGCCATTCTCGATACACAAATGCTATGTTCACTCCGAAAACGGAAATTTGATAGAGCCCCAGGAGGGGTCAAGACTTATGTACCAATCAACTCAGCTCGATAAGTTTAGATGATGCCTTTTTCATGCATGCTAGGACTTTGAGAATCTTCAAAGGCTGGCCTGTTGTTTCAACATACACATTCCAGTATAGATTTGGCACTGTGTGGAATTCCTACCCCACCTCACCTCAGTATAAAGGTAATGGTGTACTAACCCTAGGAAAGTGTTTTATCCTGGTTAGTACACCATTACCTTATACTCCTCCAACACCACCATACAGCATTACTTCGGAGAAGGATGTTAAGTGCTACGTGCACCACTTCTAATTTGTTCTTCTATGCTGAGTCCTTTGGTCCCTTCTATTAGTTATTCACCGGCACCCCGACAACCCTAAACCGATTCTACGTTACGGACGACTCGGTCATGCCCCCAGTTATGGATCATGCTTACTCGGATTAAAAAAAAAGACACGGACAACGTCTTCAGCTTTTGGCTATACAGACTGTTTTAAACTTAACACTACACAACGGACAAACGGAGCATGCACCAGTGGAAACGGGGAAGAAACTATTCTTACGAAAAGTTTCAACGCCCGAAGCGGGAATCGAACCCTCACCCTATAGCATGGTGTGATTATGAGCTTGGTAACCCTAACCGCACGGCTACGAGGCTCCACACATTACGGTCTGGTATCCACTGGTCTCGCGCTACTTCTTCTGCAGCACGGACAGCATCTCCGTTACGGTTCTGTCTACAGCGTTCCACGTGTCTTCGTCGCGACACATCTCTGATCAGCTTCCCATAGTTTGTCTTCGTTTTTAACGTCGCAGCCCGGGCTGGCACTCCATACCTAAGTATTGAAGTTGTAACTCTTATCAGTAGGCGCCTCTTAGGCCACCTTTAACAGCCTTCGTCACCATTTCACAGGCGTAGTCAACGTGTGCTTTGGACTTCAGATAGCCATCGACCATTACGCCCAAGTGCTTCAAAGCACGTTGCGATGAAATTCTCTGCTCTCCACTCGTAATCTCCATCCTTGGGATTGCTTTGTTACTGACAACGAGCAATTTTGGCTTATGACGGGCTATAGGGAATCGCGCCACTTGGGCAGTGGCTTCTATATTCGTCTGTTATTACAAGTTTTATTTTGTGTTGAATGTACTATTTTAACTTGTAAGTATTTCCTATGTTTAATGCACATTTATAGTGCTCTAGAGTAATAGAGTACTATGAGATCTCAGCAATCTCATTTTGATGGCCTACATTCAGGCCATTTCGGGCAAAAATCAACTACCCAGATATAAGAATCGTTCCCTACCAGGGACATCAAAATGTAAACGTCTCGTATTAAAACCTGAATCTAGATGCCCCCCTTAGGATTAAAAACTCCTAGACAAAACTCAAGCTATGAAAGCAACTAATGCTGCGAACGAAAGGCAACCTGCCAGACAAAATACGATTACAGGATTGACTGATGGACCAACAACATATATGAAACCTCGTCATCCTGTCATCGGGAATTGTTATCCAATAGGGTAACAGGGCAACATTATATGTTTTGTGTTGTATTTGTCGAATTGTGATGTCCTAATTTATTACGCATTTGTAAGGTTTCACTACAATATGTTATATTTTAATGTGCATTTGTAGTGCTTCATTATTTTTTCGTAATACTGTTTTCCACTATAACTCAGTCAAATTTGAACCAATTGACACAACTTTTGGAATGTGGTGAGATAGGTATAGTATCTACCCGTGTACAACATTTCAAGTCAATTGGTTCAAAATTGACTGAGTTATAGTTACAAATAGACGAATATAGAAGCCACTGCCGAATTGGCGCGATACCCTATCTGCAGCTTCACCCCATTCAACGGTGTGGATTGACTCCAACACACGTATTTCCATTTTTTCGATTGCTTTGCAAGATACCGCTAAGACGACGTCGTTTGCGAGCCCTACGATGATGATGCCCACAGTGTTTGCACACACCGTTGTACATTGCGTCCCAGAGCGTCCATACTGCAGGATCTATGCCTTTAACACTACGTTAGGGATTCCATCCGGACTGGGAGCCTTCTTTCCCTTCAATGCTTCCGCCACAGTAATGACCTTGTCATTGGAGATCAGTCGATTTACGGTAAATTCCTCATCGCCCTCGCTGCACGGCGTAGGTGTCCTCGTTGTTGTATCGTGTCTTGGAAATAGACCCACCACAATATCCTTCAATTTGTCTGAGCACATTCCTAGCATAGCTCCTTTTAACAGATTGCCTTGCTCTGCTTGATACCTCGTTTGAAGGCAGCTCTAGCTTCACGTAATGCAACCTTATGCTCTTCTCAGTTGACATCAGCTTGCGCTCTCTGTACTCTTCTTCTAGCTCTGCACTTGGACGGCACAGAATGTCCCATTCCATCAGTACGCTAGATGTTTACTGATCCTTGGATCCGTCTTGCTCGGCATTGCTGCATCACATGCGGTTGCTAACGCTTCGGTCAACTCGCCTGCGTCGAAGTTTGCCGGATTGCTGTTTTGTCGAAGTGCCTCCATAAAAGGTCTAGATCCATATGGGAGCTCTCTGACTTATCTTGAAGAGAATACTTTGTGGGGTTGAGTTATAGATTTCTAAATTGTTGATTTTTTGAAGAATTTTTGAAAAAAAATCTTTCCAAATCGTTTTGGCATAACGTTTTGGTCTACTTCATTCAGCCATCATCAGATACAAAACGTTTGTTCTCCACCACTGTGGTCTATCAACTTGATAGACCACAATTGTGGAGATCGAACGTTTTGTATCTGCTTACCTTACCGGTCAGGCTAAGACCAGGGTGGCTTCTGCTGTACATAGTAGCCGTCTCCATTCTACTCGGTCCATGGCTTTTTATCTCCAGTTCCGCACTCTGCGTAGGGTCCGCAGATCGTCTTCCACTTGGTCGACCCCCTAGCTCACTGCGCTCCACGTCTTGTTGTACCAGTCGAATGAGTCTCGAGAACCGTTTTAGTCGGGCTGCTATCCGACATCCTGATGACGTGACCCGTCCACCGTAGCCTCCCGATTTTCGCGGTGTGGACGATGGTTGGTTCTCTCAGCAGCTGATGCAGTTCGTGAATCATTCGCCTTCTCCAAATCCCGTCTTCCATCTGCAGTCCGCCGTAGATGGTACGCAACACCTTCCGTTCGAAAACTCCAAGGGCTCATTGATCCTCTGCACGTAGGGTCCATGTTTCGTGCCCATTGAGAGCTACCGGTCTAATCAGCGTTTTGTAGATAGTTAACTTCGTGTTACGGCGAACTTTATTCGATCGTAGAGTTCTTCGGAGTCCAAAGTACGAGCAATAATATAAATATCATCAGCGAAACCAAGCAGCTGAACGGACTTCGTGAAAATCGTCCCACTCGTGTTTATCCCCGCTCTCCTAATTACACCCTCTAAAGGAATGTCGAACAGCAAGCACGAAAGACCATCACCTTGCCGTAACCCTCTGAGAGATTCGAAGGGACTCCAGAGTGTCCCTGATACTCGAACTAAGCACATCACTCGATCCATCGTCGCCTTGATCAATCGTATCAATTTATCCGGGAATCCGTATTCGTGCATAATCTGCCATAGCTGTTCTCGATCGATTGTATCATTCGCCGATTTGAAATCGATGAACAAATGATGTGTGAGCACGTTGTATTCGCGGCATTTCTGCAATACCTGGCGGAAGGCAAACATCTGGTCCGTTGTAGCGCGTTCACCCATGAATCCTGCCTGATATTGCCCCACGAACTCTCTTGCAATCGGTGATAGACGCGGCATAAAATTTGGGAGAGTACCTTGTAGGCAGCGCTCAGTAGTGTGATCGCGCGGTAATTCCCGCAATCCAATTTGTCGCCCTTTTTGTAGATTTTACACACGGCACCTTCCATCCATTTCTCCGGTAATACTTCCTGCTCCCAAATCTTGATAATGATCAAGTGTAGTGCTCTCACCAGTGCTTCTCCACCGTATTTTAGAAGCTCGCTTGGTAGTTGATCTTCTCCAGCGGCTTTGTTGTTTTTTAACCGGCCAACCTCTTCCTCAATCACTTGGAGGTTAGGGGCCGGTCTTTCGTCCTGTGCACAATGCACATACTCCTAGATCTGTAACCACGCCACATTCAGCGTCTCGTAGAACTTTCGTGTGTCCTTAGCGCGGTACAGCTCTTCCATCGCTTCGCGGCCTCGTTTTTGCTGCTGGGGCTTCTTCATCCAATCCGGAAGACTGAGTTCTGCCTGCTCTTCACCTGCCTGTAATGTGCCATATTTGCTCTCGTACGGTGTTGCAGCATTCTCGCCCATGTTGCATTCTTCTCGTTTATCATTCGCCGTCGTACCCGTCGTTTCTGTGATTCGAAGTCGCGAAGCCAAGTGCTGTAGCCGAGGTACTACCTATTGCGGATCGGATGTCCCTCCAGCCATCTTCCAGTGTAGCTGCGCCAAGCTGCTCTTCCGTTGGTAGGGCCACTGCTAACTGCTGCGCGTAGTCTTGAGCCACTTCTACGTTACGAAGTTGCTCGATGTTGAACCGCGGCGTTCGACTTCGACGCGTGGTGATAACTGTCGAAAATTTTGAGCGCATGCATACAGCGACTAAGTAGTGATCCGAATCTATATTCGCACTGCGGTATGTGCGGACATTGATTATATCCGAGAAGAATTTACCGTCGATTAGAACGTGGTCGATTTGGGTTTCTGTTGATGGTCGGGTGATCTCCAGGTGGCTTTGTGGATATCTTTGCGGGGGTAGAAGGTGCTTCGGACTACCATACCACGGGGGGCTGCAAAGTTTACGCATCGCTGGCCGTTATCATTCGATACGGCGTGCAGGCTGTTTCGCCCGATTACCGGTCTGATCATTTCCTTCCTTCTTACCTGCGCGTTCATGTCGCCGACAACAATTTTCACGTCACGCGGCGAGCAACCATCGTATGTTTGCTCTAACTGCGCGTAAAACGCTTCTTTCTTGTCATCAGGTCTCCCTTCGTGTGGGCAGTGGACGTTGATGATGCTGTAGTTGAAGAAACGGCCCTTAACTCTCAACATGCACATCTTTGCGTTGATCGGCTGCCACCCGATAATACGTTGTCGCATCTTGCCCAACACTGAAAATCCTGTTCCCAGTTCATTGGTAGTGCCACAGCTTTAGTAGAAGGTAGCCGCTCGATGCCCGCTTTTCCACAATTTCTGTCCAGTCCAACAAAGTTCCTGCAACGCCACGATGTCGAAGTTGCGGGGATGTAGTTCATCGTAAATTATCCTGTCACATCCTGCGAAACCTAGTGACTTGCAATTCCATGTTCCAAGTTTCCAATCGTAGTCCTTATTTCGTCGCGTGGGTTTATGCCGATTGTATCGAGTCGTATTTTCTCCTATGTTATTCGCAATGGGGATTTTTACGGGTGGCTTATTAGGCCTATGCCAACACTCCTGTCTAGCCGGAGGGCCATCGTGCCAGTTCTGTTTAACGTCCCAACCAACACTGGGACGACCACGCTGATGGGGCTACCACCTTGGATCTAGCTGGGCGTGGTGCAGCGTTTCTTACTCAGTCGCTGGATGCTAAAACAGACGCTGTTTGAGCCGCACCTCCTTGCTGAACAGACGCTCGGGTCGTACCTCCTCAATCTAGTTGATTTCTGAAGGACAACAGTGCCCAGGCTGTACATACTCCTGGAGACGCAGAATCTGAAAGAAAATAATCTCGTCCACTCCTAGGACTTTCGGATCTTGAAAAATTCGCGTCGCCCATCACTCAACATTGGGAACCATTAGGTTTTGCAATAGTGCTGGTAGTAGTAGTGCTCCTTAAAACGGACAATTTCAAACTTCAAATTTTCATTATACCTAAGTATCACATGTTAGTTCTTCCTGAATACCTGGAACTTAAATTCCTCTACTGTTCCGTTTAATTCCCATTTTTTTAATTCTTCGACCATTTAAACCTTATTTACAGCTCTTTTGTTCACTACTGCGCCTAAATGTATTCTATTCTGATTCTACTTTATCGAACTAATTGCTTTTGCGCTGCTGTCACTTTTCTACCCTGTCCATGGTGGAATGATCAGTACGAGGGTGTTGATGTGTGGCTCTTGTTTTTTTCCCAGTCCAATTTAGGGTCCATCATGAGATTGTCCTTTGCCGATATCCAAGTTTCCGAGTGCGTTAGATCATATGCTCAGTAGAGGATCAGGTGTCAGCCGCTCTCGGAGGGAAGAGCAGCTGACGAAAAATTGTAAAGTGCCGGGGCTGAGAGCGAACCCATGACCATCTGGTTATGAAGCGAATGTGCAGCCACTACGCCACGGGCCCCGGCTAATTAATTCCATTTGTGTTTTTATCGTATGATAGATATGTATACGTATTTCGACATCAACTACACACAGAAAAATACATTGTAAACACAATTAAATTCTAGTTCAAATCAACCGATTTTTCAGTTTACTATAGCGACAAACTGATTTCTAGTTTAAACTGAATTATTGTTTGATAATACA